>NC_082685.1:14525398-14825398 GCF_949987515.2 Delphinus delphis
GATGGAAGAAATAAACCATCTTGGGCTTGGCTAGGTAACTTAGGTTTCTGTCACTATGGGGGCTTTTGCTTTTCCTTTACATGAGTTTGGCTGATTACTTTTAGCAGTAGGCTTTAGCCTAGCATTTTGGGAATAATTCATGTTGGATTGTACAATTCTGGCAGAAATAGTTATTTTTGTAAGACTCTGATTTCTGTATCATAAGTAATTCTGTCATTCCTGGTCTTCAGACCCCATTAAGATAGATTTGGTGGTAATTGTCTTTAAGAAATATTGTATACATTTTTGTTATGACTTTGGGGGTGGAGTAGGCACAAGCTATATAAAAACCTTGCAGAATTTTTGCAGAAACGGGTGCTGCAGCAATTCCCAAGACTGAAATATTAGAGGATAAAACAAGTGACTTGAAATATATAGCCTTGGTGACTTTTGCATCAGTCAGAGTGTAATTTCTTGAATTCCATGTGCTTGTTTGCCTTCCGGAGAGTCTGAAAGGTTGCTGAGATATTAGCACTGATCCTTAACGCCACCTAGGAAAGCTTTGGGATCAGGAGGCGCTTTAACGGGCAGTCACCATGTTGTAGATTAGGTGGGGCAGTGACCTCAGGGGTTCCAGTGTTGTGTAAGGCCCTAATCTAAAGGGTTCCTAGGAGTACAGGAGGAAGAGAGGCCAAGCCCACGGTTGTGTTACGTGTCATGGAATGCACATTTCACGTGGCTTATTTGGGTGGACTCTTGTGATAGGTGTGTGTAGAGTCCTACTAATATAAGTGTGGTGGATGAAATTGGGAAATTGTCTCTGAATATGAGTGGGGAGAAAGTGCCACCTTTAAATGCTGCTCTTGTCAGTGACATCCCTGAGTATTGTTATAAGCCGTTTGACAGGCGTGTGGCTTGGAGCAAACCCCATATAGAAACTCAGAGCTGTGGAGGGATAGGTTGCTGGCAGAGATGGTGTGACCTTATTTCTGCAGTTTCTCTTGATTGACCTGGGCTCAGGTGAGAGCTAGGTGGCTCCAACCAGGCGGTGCCAGCACACAGCTGTTCTTCTCTTCTGGCTTGCTCAAGTAGGAACTCCACTTCTGTATAGTTAGTTGACACATATTTAAGGTGCTCCTGGAAAATAAAAATGGGGACAGTGTTGAAGAGCCAACACTAAAATTAAACCTCTTCTGAGAGAAGCGACAGAGAATTGTGTCATGTAATGCTTACCTTTATGGGCATGCAAGTATGCTAACAAACTTAGCTTTTGCTTGAAAACTCAATGTCAGGCAGCTGACCTAATATCCACAGGTATCTGAAAACTTAGGGAAATAACAAAGTAACACTTTCTGACCATCTCCCTGACAAAGGAGTTCTTAAGAGGAAAGTTGTTTCTTTGCTCTATATTCTAGCCTCTGGAGTATTTGAATATCTATAGCATCAGGCTCTGCGTTAATAATTTCTCTCAACTCAGTAATAAAGTAAATTCTGTACATTCCTTTTCAAAAAGCAACTAACGGTTTTTCAGAACAGTCGAAGCCTTACTCTTCTTGTGTATGGCAGCCCAGAGCGTTGAAAATCTTTCTTAAGTGCACTCTGCCTTTGTTCCATCTTAATCTTGTTTTGTTATGGATAAAGTTGAGGACTGTCTTACTCCTGCCCAGAAATCAGAGTCAGTCCACCCAAGCATAATCTCATCAGCAAATGATTAGTTTCCCGTTTGTATCGGACACTCATTGTTTCTCCAGAGTTCGGGCTTTGTCTTCTCTGTCTAGAGCAGAAGCCTTAGGTGTACTTTCTAAGTGCTGGTTAAACTGACTGAACCCTAGACTCCTTCTTGGGCTGTCCAGCAGGAAACCTCAGGAACTACTTTTCTTCTTCACTGTTCTGCAGACTTCAGGTGCCAAGGGGAGGTGAACAAGGGGCCTCTGCAGAGAGAGACACGGGAAGGATAATTTTCCCACCTAGGAATTTGAAGGTTAAGATACCACTTAGCTTCACTGGACTGCAGGTTCCTCATCTGCAAAGTGGGATTGGGAACTGGTGTATTTGCCCCAAAAGCTCCTTCCAGATCCAGGTTCAGATTCTGGAAGGTGCAGCAGAGGCTAACATGAATTGTTGTTCTAGAAGTTTCTTCTTTTAATGCACGGTACATTGTGTGAATTTTCTGAATAACAGACACCAACACACTTCTACAGAGATGTATGCTTTACCTGACTTTGTGCAGCAGAGTATCCTGCTTTCTCCCAACAGCCTATAAAGGGAGGTGGAGTGAGTAGCCAGTCTCCCCTTTCTGCAGGTGCAGAAGCAGACATCATGACAGTACTGTTTAGTGAGTGTCTCCCATGGCCAGGAGAGGACAAGATGCCTTTGTTTCCTACTGACTTAATGTGAGGTGACTGCCCTAAAGTTAGGGAGGGACTTAGCCAAAGTCATTAAGCGATAGTGCTTCCAACGTTAAACGCCACCATACTGCTCTCAAACATGGAGAGGCAGCTTCAGAAGAGGCCAAGAAGGCAGCGTCCTTGAGCTGGTAAGAAAAGATGTGGGAGTCTCTTCTCTCCCACACAAGTTTATATGAGATGACAACTTGGGTTCGATTTACCTGTGATAGATCTTACAGGTTGATGACATTAGACAGCCTGTCCCGGAAACATCTTAAGGTTTCTGTCAGGGACACAGAATCCTGGGCCAGACCACACTGTGGTGTGGCAACTGCTAGCTGATGTGGAACTTTTCATGAGTCTTGTGTTCCAGCTTCCTTTTCTGCTTCAAGATTACAGCACTTTTGATGTTAATTTAAAATGCCATTGATCCTGCAGAAAAGAGGAATCTTATAAGTTCTAAAATGGAAGACTATTAGTTCTGATTCTCATTAGTATATTAGAAGATATGAAATCTAAGCATGTGGACTCTTCCTGATCACACTGGTTGCCCACATTCAGTAACCTTCCTGTCTTTGCTCTTTTACGTCGTGGCCAGGACGTGTGAGGACAGCAGTGTGGCATTTTATGACTTTGGGAAGTAGGCAGGTAACAGTGTTGGTTGTGAAGCAGGTGTAAGACCTTGTTGTGATTCACTCTGTCCCTCAGAAGAAGGTGGACTTTACATTCGGTCTTCATGGAGGTCCTCAGAGGAGGCTCTTGTCAGGGTATGTTGTCCTGGCTGGAGGTCACAGAGGCCTAGGAGGACAGTCCAAGATCAGCTTATGGGAAGGGGTTTTTGTCCTGATACAGATATAAACAGGCACCATGGTCATCTGGGCTCATGATGCAGCTTCGTGTGGTAGGACATGCCCTCAGGGGTGCCAAGCGTGGAGTTAGGTGAAGGAGGAGAGCTGTATTTACTTTGCCTCAGTTTTGGTGTCCATGTGAGTGTCTTCTCAGACGGAGTTCTGGTTCATCCAGAACTGATTTAACCCAGCCCAACCTCTAGGTGACTGCCTCAGGGGGTCTCCTGCCCCCCCCCCCCCCACTGTAAACCACCTTCTGGAAGCTGGGGGCTGTGTCTCTCAGTAGAAGTTGTGCTTTTCCTTTTTATTCCTGGTGGTGGCTCTGGCCTGAGTCCGCCTGGTCCCTGTGGGGCCCACTAGCTGGTTGTCAGATTGGGTGACTGAGTTTGTGGCTCAGTGGCCGGCTGCGTAGGCAGCGCATTTTCAGTCCAGCCTTGTGAGTGCCCATGCTCAGAGCCCCTTCTCAAACTGCTCCTTTTCACTCTCCAGGCACATGAGTAGCGCTGAACAAGTATTGACACAGGGATTCCATGAACTGGAGAGCATTTCCTGAATAAGGAGGGCCTACCAATATTCCGCATGCTGTGTTTAAAAGTACTCCCTGAGTGAATTCCAGCTCTTGGGAGGCAGTACGCTTACATTTCTTTCTTTCTTTCTTTTTTTTTTTTTTTTTTTTTTTGTGGTACGCGGGCCTCTCACTGTTGTGGCCTCTCCCGTTGCGGAGCACAGGCTCCGGACGCGCAGGCTCAGCGGCCATGGCTCACGGGCCTAGCTGCTCCGCGGCATGTGGGATCTTCCCGGACCGGGGCACGAACCCGTGTCCCCTGCATCATCAGGCGGGCTCTCAACCACTGCGCCTACAGGGAAGCCCTACAGTTACATTTCAATCACCAACTGATGCACACTGTTTATGGAGAAATATGGTAAAACTGGAAAAGGTGGCTCAGCAGTTGAATAAACATTTCTAGCAAGCATTTATGGTACTGGATATGAAAGGTGCAGACCTGGGGGTGCCCAGCTGCAACCCTCCAGGGACCTGGAGCAGGCATAGAGCGTGCACACGGATAGTCTGGGGTGCATTAAAAGAAGGAACAGTTCATGTGTCTTATTCGAAGATAGTTCAGAATTCTTAAGAGCATGAAATGGCTTTCTAGAATCATCATTTTTTTCCATCATTTGAGTTTTCAGAAGGAAAAGGAAGTCAGTTCTTGGTTTGTCTCTGACCTGAGGGGAATGGAGAGTTTGGAGGAGTTGGTAGCAAATCCTTGAACAGTTTGCCCTCTCAGCAATGGGATGGGAAGGGGGCAGGTGTCAGGCTCTGTGAAGGGCCTGGGGCTCGTTTCCAGTACTGGAGTTAGGTAGGCTCTGTGTGGCTTCCGGAGGCAAACCTAGGACTTGGAAGGCAGGAGTTCCTGGGAGGTAGGTGCTGTTGCACTCAGGGGAGCTCTTGATTATCGTCAGAGCTGGCTCAAGAGTCCAGGGCCACCATGCCAGGTGGGCGTGCAGACAGGACTGGGCCCTCTATCTGGGCCCTCAGATTCTTGATCTGTGAGTTCCTGGAGGTTCTGTGATTGTATATGGAGGCTGCTAAAAAGAAGAGTCGTGTCAGGTGATGTGCCACTTCCAGGCAGGTGGGGTTAAAAGCCTTCCAGTGCTCCTGGGACTGCAACAGAGTTTCCTGGATTCATCTATTGGAGGCTGTAAAATGAAGAGCTGCTGTTTACTGAGCACTTACTATATGCCAGGTATTGTGTAGAGTGCTTTGCATCCTTGGTGGTTCTCTGAACCACTCTTGCAAGTGGATGCTCCATCTTCATTTTAGGGGAGAGCAGAGGTTAAGTGATCTGTCCAGTGTCACAGAGGTGGATATGGGAAAGCTCTGGGCCCAAACCCAGTGCTGGTTGGCTCAGAAGCCGATGGGCTTAACAACAGTGTCCCACCTCCTGCATAAGCAGTGCCCAGCATGAAAGTTGAACTCCAGTGCATCTTCTGAGGTTAACCTTAAATGTGAAGTGTTTTTAAACGTTAAGTTTTGCATTTCTATTTCCTTCCCACATCCTACCACCTTTCCCCCCTTAAAATCTTCTAGCCTAGTGGGTCCTAACCTTTTTGGGTGTTAGGGTCCATTTTTATGATCAGAAACATTCAGGAACTTCCACATAATGGCAGGTGTACTTTGAGTAGCTGTTTTCTTGTTTTTGTTTTTGGAGAAAACTCAAGGACAGAAGCTACTCCTAATCCAGTAATGTTTTGAAATGAAGTTATAGCTTGTTGTCAGAACAGCATCTACTTAAACCTGGAAGCCGACTTTACTTGTATGTGTGTGACACCTAGGATCGAACCCTTTGTACTGCCTCTGGTTGGGGCCTCCTGTTGTCCCTACTGCTCTCCCTTTTCCAGAAACCTTTCCTGCTTTAATCAAAGACAGTCTCCTTCTGGCACTGTACATAACTTAAAAATCCTACATTCCTGCTGAGTATAGGTCTTGTTGAACACGTTTTCTATGGGATTGCAAGCTCCTTGCTGGCAGAGCATGAGTTACTCCCCAGGTATCCAGAACTTCTTCAGCAAGTGGGTGCTCAGATGCTTGTTGATCTTCCGTGAAAAGGGCTGGTCTTCAGAATTGGCTGTCAGCGCTTACTGAGCAGGTATGAGGTGCCAGCACTTTTCACCTTTAATCTGTACAGCAACCCTGGGAGGCAGGTACCAGTGCAGAAACTGAGGCTCAGTGGACACACAGCTAGAAGGGATGACACTAGGGTTGGAACCTACCCACCCAGTCCTTAGCCACCTGCTGCTGCCTCCCATGTCACTCGAGAGAGGGCAGTGGATTACAAGGCAGACATTCCACTCTCCTGCCTGGATTTGGATCCTTATGCTGGATTCATCTGTGCAACGTTTTTATGCTTGTCCCAGAGGAAAGTTGTACCTGAAATACTTTCTGCTTTCTCTTGAACTGGCTGAGGATAAGGTGTGAAGTGTTTTTTCCTTTTTGTTTCTTGGCTGGCATTTTTCACCCCTGACAGAGAAGGTGGCTCTTGATCTTAGATTCCCTGGCTGTCTGTGATCCCTGGAGACACTGTTCAAATGCTACCTTGGGATCCTGTGTCCTTTTTTGGTCATGTGACAAATCAAACCCTTCCTGGACACCCCCCTCTCCCGAGTTTCATTCGTCAAGGGCCAAAAAATAGGATGATGCTTTCTCCAGGCCACACCCTGTGGTGGGTCAGCCTCATGGCTGCTGTGGAGACTCTAGTCACTTGTCCACTGTGTGCACAAAGTGATTTTGTAGGTGGCTGGCCTTGGCTCTGTGATGGGGGGTTCTGTGGTGCAAACGTCAGCAGTCAGGTGAGTTACTGACGGAGAACTCAGCTACACGTGACCGTGGCTCACACCGAGAGGCCATTGGTGGCCTGGCAGCCCTCCTCCAGGTGCCGGTGGCCCCGCTGTCCTGCTTGTACCTTCAGCTCCTTCCCTTACCCACAATCCGGTCAGATTTGGCTCCGCATGGCACCTGGCCCCCCAAGCTGGCTGCAGCTCTGCTTGCACACACCTGGGGGCTGGTTCTCCTTGTCCCCTCGATGCCTTACTTGGATATTCCCGCCTCCCCTACTCCACCTTAGCTCTCTTGACCCCTCTTTCCATCAGGTCCCTGGCCTAGCTTGGGTTGGATCGTGGGGTGGTGGCCACGTCCGCTTTCCCCTGGGTGATCCCCAAGATAGCTACCTGTGTCCTCCTTCTTGAAGCCAGTTCTCCTGAAAGCCACTTCCAGTAAACACTTCCCAACTTTTTTTTTACCCCTTGGTGCACCTTGCATCTGTGCCAGGCAAATAGTTGGCAAGCTAGCTTTTTAGAGCTGCGAGGGTGGGGGGCGGTGAATGACACTGACGTGTAGGTATATAAACTAGGAAGAGTTTACCCTTTCTGCTCATTGTTTCACATTGTTTCCTTCAAGTGTTCAGTTAGATAGTTGCAGGCAGAGCACCTTTACTAATTCTTTTAACCCCTTTTCTCCAGAGGGAGCGTGGCACTGCACTCATGACAGGAGCTTAAACGCAGAGGGGCTCATTGGCTTGTGTTACTTAAAGGCCCAGAAATGGGTCTCTTCTCAGGTGACGACCTGGCTTTACTCCCTCTCTCTGTTTTGCTTTTTGTTGTGTTGCCTTTGCATAGTGGATGTCTTCTCCCCAGCCCCTGCAGCTTTGGGATTCACCCTCACTGACCATTATCCAGGGGCAGAAAGAGAAGTCACGTCTTACCCAGAAGGCCCAGCAGACATTTCCCGGTGCCTTCTCTGGACTTTGATTGAAATAGGCTGTGTTCGTTGGTTCACCCCTGAATCTTGGCATGGTGTTAGTTCCATCCAGACTGACCCAGAGTGGAGGGGGTGCCCCCAAGAAACATTAGGTCCTGTTAATGGGAGAATGGGATGGGGAGTGGGCTGGCGGTGATCCCTGAGTGAGTGCTGGTTTAGTCACCTCTTTGATATGATAGCGCCTTCAAATAGTTGGGCGCCTTCAAATAGGTGGGTGTCATGCTAGGCCTGGGAGACTTGGGTCCAGATGACAGAATGGATGTAACTGAAATATGAGGTCTGGCGTAAGCAACGGGATTGTTTGGATGGCGTCAGATCACAGCCAGGGTTCTAAGTACCCACTCCTGATTGAACTGCAGACTCTGATTTGCCTGTAGTCTCACTTGGGTACCTTGTCTTAGTGCAGGTGCTAGGTTGCAGCTTCTGACCCTGTCCTGGGCTAAGGAGCCCTTTAGGAGTCCAGGAGAGCCTCACCATAGCACTGCTGATTCTCCTGTCCCCATCACCTTTCCTGATGCTGCAGTAACTGCCTGGATGAGCCTGGGTAGAAGGAGACCGTGCCTGTGACCCAGGCAGGAGCCGAGTTCTCCAGACTTCTGTTCTCTCGGGCTCAGAGGTATGGCTGATTACTCGGAGGTCTGGTCCGAGCTGATTGTCTTGCCCATTTCCTCTTGTCTGTACCCCCCATCCCGTCGTCGTCATTGTTGTCCTCCCCCCGCACCCCCCCAACCCCCCCCACCCCCCCCCCCCGCTTACCAGAAACTGGTACCTGCATTTCTTTCCCTTAGGTTAACTGAAATGCATTGGGTCAGGTGATCTTTCGTGTCCCTCCATTTTTCCCTTCCAATCTGAGGGGCTCTAGGCAAGCACCCGAAATTGGTGATGTCTGCTCCCCCTTTGCTGGATGCTGGCAGCCTGGCAGTGGCAGATGTGGGCCACATGTTACATTTTAGGCGTGTCTGGGAGCGAGGAGGTTTGTGAATGGTTATTTCACTTTCACCTCTATTTTAAAGGAGCTTCTTATTCTTAAGCATTTAAAGTTCTCCCTTTGAAGGTTGGTCAACAGGCCAAAGCTTCCACTGAGTGCAGGAGCCTCACTTCTCACCAAAGGCCGAAAGTATCACCCTCCCAGGTGTTGTGAGCTCATCCTGCATTCGCTTGTAACCTTTCTCCTCTCACCACTGAGTCAAAATACTGTTTGGGATTGAAATTGGAGTGGGAGAACTGAGAGGGAAACTGTTCTCTTTTTTTGTCCTCAGCATTGTGTGTGTCTGTATGGCTTGTGGACAGACTTCTTCCACATGGCGGGAAATGTAGCAGCTCTGGGATTTGAACTCTTGAAAGCTAGGACATAATCAAAAATGGATTCACTGACTTGCTTCCAGTTTGAAAACTCCTGGAGAATCACTCCAGCTTGGCTTGGGGGTGGGGTGAAGGGGGCTTTGTAAGAAAATGGCAGTGCCCTCAAGAAGTCAGGGAGGAGCTTGCAGAAGGAGCAGGGTCTGTTGTGCAGACAGAAGCTGTAGGTGTCCCTAGACTGCTGTAGCCCTCCCATGTGGCAGGACAAAAACAGTGAGGTCTGGGGCGGGTAGGTGGGGACTGTCAGGGTTTCTGGTGAACCTGCTTATCAGCCCCACTCAGAGTTAGGGGAGCAGGAACCTGCGTGTTGCCCTGGGGATGATGCTCCTGTGTCAACCATACAGTGGGCATGGTTTTCTGTACTGTTGGTGGTGGGCTCCCTCAAGTTGGGGAAATAGGAAGTGGCATCATCTGCTTTGTAAGATGAGCCAACAACATTGTGCATGAGGATGCCCTTATGCTTGTCACTCCAGGCTGTCTCTCTGGGTCATCATGCTGTCCTCAGTGGCCTGCCTCAGGGTCAGTGCTGAATGCATCTCCTTGGGAACGAAGCAAGCCTGAGGCCTAACACTGAGCGGTTCCCATTGTCCCCTGGCTCCCTGTACCTTACTGCATTGGCCTTTCCACTCTCTTCAAACCTCATGCCCACGGTGCCTCCTTCCCCTTGAGTATTTTGGCTTTGCTTTGGGGACCCCTGTCTGGCCTTTAAGACTTTCCCCAGGTATTCTCACCATGGCTTCCAGCAGTGCATGGGCCCTTGCAGTCCAGCTGCCTGCTGCCCTCGGCATGCTGTGCTTTTGGTTGGTGGTGCCACAATCCACTGCTCAGCTGGCCACCTCCCTTGGTTGCCCCATTCCTACAAGCAGGATCACTAGGGAGATGTAGCTGCTTCCCAGCCAGTCTCCTGTGTCCTGGTCTTGCCTCTGTGCCGGCCCCAGAGTGAGTGTCCAAAAACAGACTGGGATGTTTCACCCCCTCTGTTGGGGCCATGTGGCTGACTGGGTAACATGTGAGCTCTGTAGGTGACATAGTGAAGAAGACAGTCTTTCTCTGGGTGGAAAACTTGGGCTTTAGAGCTGAGCAGAACTGAGTTGGAATCTTGACTGCTGTTCACCATGTAGCTTTGGAAGAGGTTAGGTTTGTAGCCTTAATTTTCTCAGGAGGATGTACATACACTGCTTAGGAAAGCTGTTGAGAGTAGGATGTGGTCCCTGGCCTGAAGCATCTTGGATGTTGATGTGTGCATGGTAGCAAACAAACTTGGTGGTGGGCAGCTCACCCAGCTCCCATCCCCTACTTCCTCCTCCCTCCCTCTGGTCCATGCCCATGGCATGCTTAATGATTGGGGTCTAGCCAATCATGGGGCTGCGTCTTCCTGGACAGTGATTGGTTCAGGGATGGACCTGTGGCCATCTGAAAGTTTTAGTGCTCTGCTGGGATAGTTGGAGGAGACTTGAATGGGGAAGGATGTGAGCAGGTTGCTGCTAGGGTCTGCTGCCTAGGGACAGCCTGCTCAGGAGTGAGACTGGCCCAGAGGGATGGGGAGGAATAAGTTGCCTGGGCCCAGCTGGCCCTAGGTGAGTCAATGGCTTCTTTTCTTGATGAAGCCCATTTGAACTGGCTTTTCTGTCACTTGCAACCAGGAGAGTCAGCTGAGCACATTATGCCCTATAACCTCTGGCTCAGGCATCCTCTCTCCTCCCCTGCTGCAGCCGCACTCAGCTGCTCATCAGCTCCTGACCCACTGTTACACCCCCACCTGGGTGGCCTGCCCTCCCTCTATTCTCCCTCCTTCCTTCCCTTCCTACCTGCCTCTCTGGGCTCCAGGTCCAGCATGCCTTTCCCAACAAGCCCTGTGCCAGCTGTCCCAGGAGCACTGTCTTCTGACTGTTCTGGCATCCTGGTCTGATCTTGCCCACCTTTAACTTGTGTGACATGCCTGTGTCCGCCCCACCCCATTCTTTTGCTGATGCATAGTTCATTCTGTTAGGGCCAATGACCAGTTTATTGTGGATCCATCTCTGATTTCAAGCTGTGGGTAAGCGCAAGCAGTGCCTAACCTGGGAGGACCAAGCTGGGTTTGGGGTAAGAAAGAGTTCAAGTTTGGTGGGGACTGGGCAGGGCAGCTGCTTGGCTTTCTAGTATTGGGGTTGGGATGGCTGGTTCCCTGGAGGATGCCCCCCTCCTGTGATGACTGCTTGGCCCTCTCCAGACCTCAGGTCTTTGGAGTCCTCCTGTGGTGCGTCAGTTCCCTTGGAGCCATAGTGGCATGGTCAGCACTCAGGCATTGAGCCTGTCCTGTGTGTGTCACTCAGTTTTAGGGAGTCGAGATTCTAGGGGCTGGAGACAGGACTCAGGAAGCGGGGGAGGTGGGCAGCTACAGGTTTTGCAGCACTTGCCTAGCCCCCCTCTCTGGTGTGCACATGCCTCCTCCCTCCTTCGGGCCAGACCTGGACTCCCCCTAAAAGAGTCCCCCAGGCCTGGAGTCCCCCTAAAAGAAGGTTCTGAACTCTGAACCCCAGCTGTTCTGTGAGAGCAGCAGCTCCAGGTCCTACTTGGTTGCTTCCACCGGAGTGGCCTCGGGGTGAATCACTTAGTGTCTCCGGGCCTCAGTGTCTTTATCTGTGATATGTGGCTCTTGGTGCCATCACCTAGTGGTGTCATCCTAAGGGGCTGAGCATGTTAGGTGCCTGGTGCAGTGTCTGGCTTGGTTTAGTCACCTAGGTGAGGGAGCTGATACTGTTTCTCTGTTAAAGATGAGGAAAAGAGTGAGGGGGGTTGTCCTTACCTGAGGCCTTGCAGCTGGAAAGAGCAGAGAGTGGATTTTAATCCTATTAGTGGGTAATAGACCTGAAGGTGGAGTTCAGCATGGAGGGACTGGATCTCATTCAATCTAATGAGCAACCCTACTTAACAAATCAAGTGTTCAGTGTCTTTTGGCATCATCTTTATAAGGATTATCTCTTTGTAAGGACTTTATCTTTGGACCATAACAGAAGCAGGGGGACAGGAGCAACTCATCATATGCTCATTCTGTGCCAGGTATTATACCATTTAATAGATGAGTCTAAGGTTTAGCCAGGGTAAGTAGCTGGCCACCGCACAGCTGACCTCAGAGCCTTTACTTTTCTTAGGAGGCAACACTGTGCCCAGTGCAGGGAGGAGAGGGGACTGCGAAAATCCCTGCTGAGCTCTTTCCTTCCTGGCTGAGCACTGCTGCTGATGGAGATGGTCTCTGTCTGCACTGTTCTGTATGGTAGCCACAGCCACATGTGGCTAGTGAGCACCTAATGCGTGGGTGGTACACCAAGGAATTCACTTTAAAATTTCTATTTAATTTTAATGCCTACCTGAATTGGACAGCGTGCTTCCAGGGCCTCATCGCTTGTGCTTTGGGTAAGAGCTGGGGCCTGTGCTGTGTTTTTCCACATGGGGAGTTGGGTAGCATGGGGGTACAGAGTACGGCCCCTGTCCCCTCCCAGCGACCCTCAAGTCTTGACCCCTCCCCCGTCACACAGCCTGGTTTCTCTGATATCTCTGGGCCCCCTGAGCCATGTCAGCTCCATTCACGAGGTCTTGTCTCATGGAGAAGAAAGGCTTCTTCTCATTTCTTTTTTTTTTAAATTTTTTTTTTATTTTTATTTTTTTGCGGTACGTGGGCCTCTCACTGCTGCGGCCTCTCCCGTTGCGGAGCACAGGCTCCGGACACGCAGGCTCAGCGGCCATGGCCCACGGGCCCAGCCGCCCCGCGGCACGCGGGATCCTCCCGGACCGGGGCACGAACCCATGTCCCCTGCATCGGCAGGTGGACTCTCAACTACTGCGCCACCAGGGAAGCCCTTCTTCTCATTTCTTAAGTACAGGTTGGTGAATGCGAAATCCTCTGGGCCTCCCCCCAAATGAAAAAGACAAACGGATGGCCAGAAAGAAAGGGAGGGAGGGAGAGAGGGAGGGAGGAAGGAAGGAAGGAAAGAAAGGAGGGAGGGAGGAAGAAAAGTATTTCATATGCAAGGGTTTTGGAGTTCAAATCTATATAGCTCTGTTTCTGAGATGTTTGTCCTTGGACAAATCACATCAAATATTGCTGACAATCTGTCAGACTTGCTGTCCTCTATAAAGCGAAGACAAGCTCTACCCTACTGAAGGGTTAAATAATGCCTGAAGGGAAGTTGCTGGGTTCATCGTAGACACTGAACACATATAAGTCCCCTCCCTGCTTTTCTTGGGGGTTGGGGGCGGAGGCAGTTACTCCCCTGGATGAGTTTGTAGATATTTAACTGTGGTTTTCACAGATGGTATTTTTTGCCAAAGATAGTCTTCCTTTTAGTGTGAGCAATTACCAGACAACATTGCATAATTTTGCACATTTCTGAAAGCTCCCTAGGGGGAAGCAGGAAGAAATTGGTTGTAGAACAAAATCCCACAGTTGTAGAAGGAAAGGCACACTTCGGAAGAGGTGCTTGGGTTGGAACTCGCAACCAGGTTTACAGCCTGCCTGAACTTCTCCGAATCCCTCTGTATTGTGGTTGCAGACTGGGGAGGGGAGGGATCAAAATACAGATTTGTGTGTGTGCGCGAAATCGCCTTTAGGAAGCAGTGTTCTTTTGGTATGGAGAACTTACTCAGAACTAACAATCACAAGCTCCCAGAGACGTCACCAGACAGAGAAATGTTGATGTGATTAATAATCAGAAAATATACCTCATATTCAAATATGTGGGGGAAAAATGTTGTTGGCAGGTAATCAAGACGGCGTTAAACTGTCCTGTTGCTATTTTATATCTCCTAGAGCATCTGCCACTCTACCCACCTCATCCCACAGCACCTTGCTCCAGGACCCAGGAGCAACTTCATACTTCACCCTTTTGGAAAATATTTACGTGGCAGGAGGCATAGCCATGGTCACGTCCTTTGATCAGGTCATTTTACTCTTGGAAATTTATTTACAGATACATGGTCATTTTTAATAACAATGTTAATGAATGTATTTATATAATAATAATTTTTAATACCATTAATTAAATGGCGTGGGAGAGGCTTAGGAAACATGGTGTATCTACAGAGTCAAATGGAGTAGAACTGTGAAGAATGATCCTGCAGGCTCTGAAGAAAAATGGACAAGCCTTGCCATGATGAAGAAAAGGAGCATTTTTTGTTAGCCTTGCACAACTAGAAAAGGCACAAAAACTAGAACTTGGGGTAAAATGGGAAGCATTTGTATTGGGGCAATAGGAACGGTTTTTGTTTTTCCTGTGCTCCATTGTTTTTTCAATTAAACAGTAAAAAAATGAAAATAAAAGTAGATTGATTTAGCCTGAAGAGCACTCGAACTATTGAGAGCAATCAGATGTGGAGTGGATCGTGGGGCCACTGTGTACTGCAGCCAGTGGAGAGGAGAGGATTATTTCCTCTCTCATGCCTTTCTGGGAGATTCAGAGCAGGGGTGTGCAACTCTTTACCCCAGTCAAGTCCCCCAGTCGTATTTTTCATGCTCTCAGAGCACTGGGGTCCAGCCTCCCAGGACAGAGAAGATGTGCAGGACTCTTTTTAAAATTTTATTTATTTTATTCTAATTAATTAATTAATGGCTGCGTTGGGTCTTTGTTGCTGCACGCGGCTTTCTCTAGTTGCAGCAAGCAGGGGCTACTCTTCGTTGTGGTGCTCGGGCTTCTCATCGCGGTGGCTTCTCCTGTTGCGGAGCACAGTCTCTAGGTGCGTGGGCTTCAGTAGTTATGGCACGTGGGCTCAGTAGTTGTGGCTCGCCTGTCTAGAGCACAGGCTCAGTAGTTGGGGTGCACAAGCTTAGTTGCTCCACGTCATGTGACATCTTCCCAGACCAGGGCTCGAACCCGTGTTCCCTGCATTGGCAGGCAGATTCTTAACCACTGCACCACCAGGGAAGTCCTGTGCAGGACTCTTGAGTTTTTATTGCAGTCAGTGCGGCCATAACTGTGGCCCTGTTAAAGCCCCAGCATCATCCGTGCTCCCTGCTTTTCTCCACCTTAGTATGTCCAGTCTATCTGTAAGTCCTGGTGGCTCTACTACCAAAATGTATATTCTCCCTTCATCATCTTTTCTCCATCTCTTGTCCAAGCCTGGCCATCACCCTCTTGCAACACTTCCCTCTTGCCCCTTCCAAACCAATATCAGATCACATCATTCACTTAAGATCCCATGTGATTAGAATAGACATCCCCTCTCCTCATTGTCATGATCTACAGGTGCTATGTGACTTGGACCCTTCTTTCCTTTCTCATCTCAGTTTATACTTCCGTCTCCCTCATTCATGACTGTGCACGTCTGCTCCCCAGATCTGTGACCTCAGATTCCTTCAGACTTCTGTAAAGAGCCCCATCCCCTCCCTGCTGTCACACTGCCTGCCTCCAGACTACGTGTGTTCATGGCACACATAGGAAATAGGGCGTCCAGGCAGGGCACTGGGAAACTAGAAGTGGGAGTGGGGGGAGGAGCAGTACATTTCTTCAGTATAGTTATGAGAAAAGTAAAGTGTTAGGGAATGTATTAAATATTGAACTTCTGTTTACTTTCCAAGTAACATTATTGATTTTCATAAAAGGGAGCACTGTGTCCATGAACATAACTTTTTTATGTTAGGTGGGCTTTTTTGTTTGTTTTTGCTTGACGTTAATAATCACCATGGAGAAATTCAGTTTGCATGCAGAGATGATAAAACTTAGAACCATTTTTTTAGTAAACCGTAATTTATAATAGTTGGTATCTAAAGAATCCAGGTTCTTTCCTCTTTTCACTTATATGTAATGTTGAATTACAGTAATGCAAATGGTTTTAGTTTCATTCAAACTTTATTTCAAGCACTTCGAAGTAATGAAGAACTCTAATTTACTCTAGTGGTGTGCCCATAAATGTTTGACAGCTGGCTCTCCAGGAAAAAAAAAGTATGCCTATACACACATAATTTATAAATTATACTGATAGAGAAAGGATAGGTAGCAGACAATTTACAAAATAATGAAACACAACACTTTATTGTCAATTTGATGTAGTCAGTTGATTCTCACAGACTGCTTTCCTTGTTTTTTGCTGAACTTTTTGTATCTATAATCAGCATATGAGTGTAGTCCTGACATGAATGTTGACTGATAATTTTTATGTTAATGAGTCAAGTAATGTCTTAGCGAATCAGAAGAGAGTTCTCAATTACTGGAAGAATATTTCCTCATCGTTTGTGCTATTCCTAAGGTAACAGCTACAGGCATGACACACTTTTAAGTTTAATCTGCATAATCAACATTTTCTTAAGTCTAAACCCCAGGGGTTGGTGAACTATTTCTGTAAAGTGCCAGATAGTACATATTTTCAGCTTTATAGACCATACAGTCTCTGTCACAACTCTGCCTTTATGCATAGCACAGAAGCAGCCATAGACAATTTGTAAATGAATGTGGCTGTATTCCAGTAAAACTTTATATTCACATAGTTGATTTTATGTTATGTGAATTCCACCTCAATAAAAAATACATAAAATGAAATTTTAAAACTCTTTACAAAAACAGGCATTGAGCTGGATACAGCCCAGGACTCTACAGAGGCCACCAACTCGACAATAAATCAAGCCCTGATTTGTAGTGTTCGCCAATTTCCATGGTATAAATACTTCCACTATGTCTGATTTCAAGCTACTAACATGTCTGTCACCAAATATGGAGTTGGGAAGAGATGCCTCAGTTGTACACCATTTTCACCATGAAGATATAGTAGTAATGAATAAACTCAGAAACCTAGATAAAATAGTAAATGTGAGAAAATAAGTAGGAAGTGATGAGTTTTGAGTATTTCATCACCTTTGTTTTCAGTATAACTTACTGTATACAGTTTCTGTCATTGCATTTTCTTTAAGTTAAAAAATCTGTTATACTTTTTTAAAAAATTGAAGTATAGTTAATTTACAATGTATTAGTTTCAAGTGTACAGCAAAGTGGTTCAGTTATATATATATATGTATATATATATATCCGTTTTCAGATTCTTTTCCATTATAGGTTATTACAAGATATCGAGTATAGTTCCCTGTGCTATACAGTAGGTCCTTGTTGTTTACCTATTTTATGTATAGTAGTGTGTTTATATTAATCCCAAACTCCTAATTTATCCCTCCTCCCCTTTTCCCTTTGGTGACCATAAGTTTGTTTTCTATGTCTGTGAGTCTCTTTCTGTTTTGTAAATAAGTTCATTTGCATCATTTTTTTTTTAGATTCCACATGTAAGTGATATGATATGTAAATTTCTCAGCCGTTTTATATATATATATATATATATATATATATAAAAAACTGAATCACTTTGCTGTATACCTAAAACTAACACAACATTTTAAATCAACTATACATCAATTAAAAAATACATATATCTCCAAATGAAGATGCCCTTGAGAAGTAAAAGAGAGTGCTAAAAGTAAATTACATTAAACAATTTTTGACCACAAATGGTTTATTAAAAAGCAATAAAAATTCCATTTAAAAACTATTTTTAATAAAATTCTAAAACTTTGTTTAAAAGATGAAAAATCCAGGACACACGCTAAAATGGATAGGACGCCGAGTTAACTAGGACAGAGGTCACCCCAGACCTCAGGAACATGGCAGTAGAAGTAAGGCAGAGGTAGTGTCCATCCTTGCTGCTCAGAGGAACATCTCAAGTGATATTTATTTCAACCAGAATCTTCGTCAAATGAAATATAAGTCATTCCTGCTCCTTGGGTACTATGTCTGCTTATGCATGTTGGTGCCTTTGTTTTTTCAGGAACTAAACAAAGCTTACAAGCACCAACTCTGGAGCCAGACTGCCTGGACCTGATCCTGGCTCCGTGCCTTATTATCTGTGCGGCCTTGGGCAAATTACCTAACATCTTGGAGTGTCACTGCCCTTATACAGAAAACGGGGGAAGTAATAATACCTATCTCCCAAGGTTGTTTTGAAGATTAAATGAGTTAATACACTTCACACGTCTAGAACAGCACCTGGCACATGGGTCTGCTTGTGCAGTTTTAATGCTATTAGTGTCTACCATGTACCTGACCCTGAGGTATAAATAGAGGTGTTTGTGAACTGGGTAGAGCTCAAGGATTTGTGTCGTTTCTTAGTACAGTGTTTTTAAAACTGGAATTAGCTACAGAAATACAAATGGAGGTTTTCTATAAAAACCCAGTTATGTGACTTTTCTAGAAAATTTAGAATGCTGCCAGGCAGGAGATAACTAGCTGCCCACAGCAGCCTTCAGGTGGTCAGTCCCAACCTTACCATTGCATTTTTAACAATGGCTGTGTTTAACATCTGGCTCCCAAGATTCCTGAAAGCTTCACCACAGGCTCTCATGGGCTGGTGTGAGCTGGCTCCAGCACACTCTTGGGCAGAGTCCCTACCCCTGTCCTGCTTGGATCTGGGCTGCAGGCCACAGGCTCCTTGTCCAAGATGGCATCAGTGCCTTTGCAGCTGGCTGCTGGGATGGTTCTCTTGGCTCGAGTGTCATGGAGGCCATGCTTGGAGCCCCTTACGAGTACACGATGAGCCAGCTGTTCTGAAGGTGGGGTGGGGCCAGAAGTCTGCTCCAGACCCTTTGCTGCCCCAGGTTCTCTCTGGGGCTCCAAGCTGAGGCGACCACCCCTCCTGGCCCAGGCTCTGGAGGAAGCCTTCCTCTAGCATGTCACATTGGTTATTTTCTTCATAGCTTTCAGTACAGTCACCTTGTCCTGTTTGCTTGTCTGTCGCCTGCCTTCCGCACCCTGAATGTAAGTCCCTCCAGCTCCCTCTGCTCCCTGAGTTCCTCCTCAGCACGTATACATTTTTATTTTCCTGGTGAATACATAGCTGGTGAATGAACTCTGGTGTCTTGTCTTTGTTGGCTGCGGCAGTTTCAGTGTGCAGTCTGAATGATTTTGGCTCCTGCATCCAAGGTTTTCCTAATGTTGGAGACAGCCATTCCCTCTCAGTGTGTGCAGGGTGCCCTTCTCCTTGGAAACGGCAGCTCTGTCTTCTGGCTGTGTTCTCCTTGCAGATCTCAGAGTCACTCTTGGTAACCTCACCACTGGGCTGTAAAAATTGCTCTAGGTTTCAGCAAGGCTAATGCCATATTTGCTCCTATCCACATCCCCTACCCCCAACCCTGTGCCATTGTGTCCCTTCAGGGCTGTTAGAGCCCTCCCCAGGTAGAGTGACAGTCGCGTTAATCCTTGCCTGTCTTCCCAACAGCCTCTGAGTTAGAGCCAGCAGGCAGGGGGCCCAGTTCTCTCCCATTTCTGTGCAAGGAAGCGGTCAGCAGTTGTGAGCAGAGTGGTCTCAGTGCCGGTCCTGGAGAGTTGTGTGCACTGGGTTCTCTCTCCCTTCCCTGCTGGTGGAGTCAAGGGATAGATGACAAGGGCAGGATAACAGCTCCGACATTTGAGGGCAGTTTGCCAGACAGGTGGGCCCGCCTCTTGGGGACCCTGTGCAGGGTACATCAGATTCAACCCTGCTTTCTTCCTCCCCTTCGTGATGGGGTCATTGCATAGTGTAAGGTGGGAGTGAAAAATAGCTGAGGCAGAACCAGTTGCCATAAAAGTATTTGGACCCTTAAGACAGAGTTTAACACCTGAGAATTTATTTCTGAGGGAAAAATGAGAGAAGGAAGTCGTACGTGTGAAGATGATCATTGCAAGATTGGTTGCAGTAGGGGAACCCGGAAGGAAATGGGATGCCCAGCAGTTGGAGAAGGTCAAGGAAATGATGCATTAATGGGACGTTTGGCTGTTAAACAAGATCATTATGAAGATTATGTAACAACAGGAAGAAGTGTTCAACGAAAAAAAAAACAGTATCTGTGATGCAATTTCAACTACATAATTGTTGCAGGCTCTGGACAAGAGCAGGAAGGTCAGCCAGAGAAACGTGACCATGGCTTAGGCTGGTGGGGGCTCGGGGGACTTGAGGGGCTCAGGGGAGACAGTCCTGCAGAGCTTGGCCTCTGGGGTCAGACCTGAGCCATGATGTTGTCATCTGCCTCCTGGGGCTGTTGTGTTTCAAGAGTGACAAAGGTAGTGGCCTAGAAGATACTCTCAGAGAAAAGGAAGACCAAAGTGGGCGGAGGAGAACTCGAGATATTTAGGGTGAAGAACTTGGGCACCATGAAGCCTCAGGTCCCCATCCGTGAGCCCGGTCAGCACTGTGTTAGGTCAGACATGGTCAGTCTGCATAAAAAGTTACGGGACCGGATGTGGGCACACTCAGACAAAGTGCCCGTCACAAGTTGGCCAGGAGGTGGGCTCAGGTCCACCATTTCGGGATTGAAATCAGGGTCCAAAGAAGACATGCCTAACTGGGCTAGTGTGAATGTGTTTATTTGGAGGTGAGGGAAAAGGGGGCTTGCCTGCTCCGAGGGTCCTGCCCCACCTCTGAGGGTGGGGAGGGATGGAGTCAGCCAGTGGTACCTAGACACCCTCAGTGCCTTTGAGATGCAGAAGTGCCGCCAGGTGGGTCCAGAGGTGGCACCTGGGCCCCAGATGCAGATGTGGAGCTGCCTGGGGGTGGGACTGCTCAGGCAGTGGAGAAGTGGAGTGAGAGAAGGAAAGGGTCTCGGGTTGTGCCTTGAAGAGCTCCAAGAGGAAGAAGGTGAGCGTGTGGAGGGATGTCAGGATTTGCTCAGGGTCCGAGAGATGAGACGAGGCAGGGCTGACGGGTCCTTGGCTTTGGTGAAAAGTTGCCTGGGCAGAGCAGTTTTGGTGCAGTGACAGGTAGGGGTGAGGTAGAGCTCCTTTTTAATTTCCTTTTTAATGTTAATGTAGGTTTTAGTAAAAACTTGTGCTCTGTTTCCTCACCTAGTTGCCATGGTCAGTCGTGTTTGGTATCTACCTGTATGGTGATTATGAAAAACAGACCTTTAAAAAAGTTTCAAAAAATAGGTTTAAAATAGTGAGAAAGTAATGTTAGAAAATGATACACCGAAGGAAATACAGTAAAAATGGAAATCCTCTGTGTTCCCAGTGCTCCTCAGTATTCTCTGCCTGGTATGTTTAAAGCAAGGGAAAGCTGCTATGGTGCTTCTCCTGGAACCCAGCTGGGGTCCCGCCTTGCCTTGGACTTTTGATGACCGGGACCTCGTGTCTCGCTGCAGGGCTGTCCTGTGACATTTAGCCATGGGGCAGGCTCTTGTCCTCAGGATCCATTTTGCCACCCCTTGCCCTGTGGGATGCAGGTGGTTTGGGGTGAGGCAAGCAGTGCCGATGGGGGTCCACGCCAGCCCAGCGGGGGCTGCTGTTGGGTGTCATGCTTTCCCAGGGTCCCCAGCAAGGAAGGTTGGGAGGAAGCGGCTGGTTTGGCTTTTGGTAGCAAGTGACCTCGGGAGCCGTGGTGGTCCTCCATCACCTTCTACCAGCAAACTTCCACTCATCCGCCATGCCATGCAGTGCTGCTGCTTGTGGATCATGCTGTCACTGAATTACCATGGTGGATTGTGATGTTTGGTTCCCCCCATTGCTTTAATGTTGCCTCCACAAAATTCTCACCTGGCTTGCCTTGCTCCTGCTTTATGTAACCCATCGGAATCATTTCAGGGTGGCCAAGAAGGTAATTTGGAGAAAGTATTTGTAGTTGTGGTGACGTCTAGGACAACTGTGTTGAAAATGGGAGACTCTCTCCAAAGCCATTGGGCCCTGCTGAGCAAACGTGTTTGCCTGGAGCAGTATCAGAGCCTGTGCCACCCTGGTCACAGCCTTCTCCTGCCCTTGCCTCAGCTTTCCCTCTGCCGGCCACCCAGCCATGGTACCCTTGGCCTTGTCTTCCATGGGGGTTGTGTGAGGAGCACTGAGAGTCACCTCCCTGTTCCCATGAGCCTTGTGGGGTGGCCAGTACAGATGACAGCTGGAAACTGGACAAGGCCTGTTTGCTCTCGAGATACTTACTTGGTGACTGCACATCCTGACTTGCTGCAGAGGGAGACCCCTGAGATGTTTATAATATTGGAGTAAACATGGTGCCCAGCAACCAAGGACAGTAAGATGGGGCTTCATTTATCTATCCGTCCTTCATTCATTCATTCATCCATTCACTCACACTTGAGAGTAGTAAGGGTCTAGCTCAGTTGTCTTGAGGGAAGTCAGGATTTCAGACACTTTCAGTCACAGAAGCTTAATACATTGCAGAAAACCATGAAGAGTGAGGGGGGAAAAAAGCTGTCAGATGCTTTGAGGCTGTTTTCATGTCAGGAGGATGGAGACAGGTTATCGCTCACAGCAACTGTTTGAGGGGAGAACAGACTGCTGTTTGCCTAAGACTTTCTGTAGATATTTGTGGCCACTGGCCTTTCCCATGTGAGCATGGGAAGTTGGCTCCCTCTCCTGGGTTTCCAGTTGAAGTATGACAAAACCCCACAGGCAGGCTGAGGAGGGCACATGTCCTGAAGTTCAGTCCTCGGCGGCTAGTGAGCCTTTCATTTCACAACCTATAAGACACTGTCACCCAGCTCCAGCCATAGTGCGTTTTCTGAAGGAAAGCCAGGAGTCACCTTTTCCAAGCCCACAGTTAGGATGTGCAGTCTGTTGATGCACAGGTGTTGCAGGGGCAAGCAGAATGTCCAGGAAAAAAACATATATATGGATTGATGCCTGCTGCTTTTAGGAGTGCGTTATACACACGTGCCTTTGTCATGCAGTCCTTATGATACCCCTGGGAGGCCCAGGCATGACAGACTTCTTCATTTCATCTTCATGAGGGGGGAAGGAACTTTTTGTCTGACCTTCCTCCCCAGGGAGGGCTGAGCCCAGGAGGGGCATCTGATGCCTAACCTCCAACAAAGAAGTGTTCCTTCTCTTTGCCTCCCACCCCTCCTCCTTTTTCTAGGACCTGTTGCATCTGTCATCTGCCTCCATAGTTGCTTTACAACTCTGAGGTATAATTGACATACAATAAACTGTGCACACTTAAAGTGTACAATTAGATATATTTTGATCTGTAAATACACCTGAGAAGCCATCATCACAGTCATGGTAATAGATATTTCCAAAAGTTTTTTCTTGTCCCATTGTAATCTTCCCTTCAGCCCACCCCCATCCCCAGGCAACTGCTGATTTACTGTCACTGTAGATTAATTTGCCTTTTCTAGAATTTTGTGAAATCATGCAGTATGTACTTTTTTGGCAGGGTGGTGTCTGGGCTCTTCTTTCATTAATATTTATTTTGAGATTCATGCATGTTGTATATATATGAATAGTTCATTCTTTTCTGTTGCTAACATTTAATTTTATGGATATACTACAATTTGTTTATCCATTCTTGTGTTGATGGACTTTTGGGTTGCTTAATAATCTGTCAAAATGTCTTCCAAGGTGATTATACCATGTTATACTCCCACCCCACCAGCAGTGTATGAGAGTTTCAGTTGTCCCACATTTTGATGAGCACTCCATGTGGTCAATCTTTTTTAATTTTAGCTATTTTAATAGTATGTAGTGGTATCTCATGGTGTTTTAAATTTGAATTTCCCTGATGGCTAATAGTGCTGAGCATTTTTTTCCCCCTTGGGTTCTTTGCCTAATTATTGAATTGAAAGAGATTTTTATATATTCTAGAGACAAGTCCTTTCTTAGATATATGATTCATGTATATTTTCTCCCAGTGGTGGCTTGCCTTTTCATTTTCATAACAGTGTCATCTTTTGAAGGGCAAAGATTTTCAATTTTGGTGAAATCCAGTTTGTTTTCTCTATAGTTTGTACTTTTTGTTTCATATTACTAAAGTCTTTGCCTTTTAAACCCAAGGTCACTAAGATTTTCCTCCTGTGTTTTCTTCTGTATATTATGTAGTTTTTTTTTTTTATTTTTTTTTTATTATGTAGTTTTAACTCTTATATTTAGGTTTATGATCCATTTTGTGTTAATTTTCGTATGTCTTATGAGATAGAGGTCAAGGATTTGATGTTTTGTTTCAGTGTTGTTGTTTTTTGCCTATGGCTATCCAGTTATTCCAGCACTATTTGTTGAAAGATTATTCGTTCACTTCTGAATTGCCTTACCACTATTGTTAAGAATCAGCTGCCCATGTATGTGTGGACCTGTTAAATGGACTCTACTCTGTTCCATTGATCTGTTTGTTTGTTTTTGCTCTAATACCACACTGTCTTGACTATATAATGTCTTAAAAATCAGATAATGGGGGCTTCTGATTTTCTTTTTTTCAAAGTTTGTTAGCTATTCTAGGACCTTTGCGTTTCCATATACATTTTAGAATCAACTTGTCAATCTCTCCCAAAGACCCTGCTGGAATTCCGATTGGGATTGCATTGAATCTATAGATCAGTTTGGGGGAGAACTGACATCTTAACAATATTGACTCTTCCATGCTATTAACTTGGTATATCTTTCCATTAATTGAGGCCTCTCGTAGTGTCCCTCAGCCATGTTTGGTACTTTTCAGTGTTGAGGTCTTACATCTTTTGTCAAATTTATCTGTAAGTTCTTCATAGTTGTTTTTTTTTTTAACATCTTTATTGGAGTATAATTGCTTTACAATGGTGTGTTAGTTTCTGCTGTATAACAAAGTGAATCAGCCATACATATACATATATCCCCATATCTCCTCCCTCTTGAGCCTCCCTCCCATCCTCCCTGTTCCACCCCTCTAGGTAGACACAAAGCACTGAGCTGGTTTCCCTGTGCTATGCAGCTACTTCCCACTAGCTATCTATTTTCTTCATAGTTTTAATTGCTATTGTAAATGGAATTGGTTTTTAAATTTTCAGTTTCTGAATGTTTGTTGCTTGCATATAGAAATACAGTGGAATTTTATATTGAACTTATATCCTGCCACCTTGCTAAACTCACTTATTCTTATTTTGTAGATTCTATAAGATTTTCTGTATAGACTGTTCTGTTATTTGTGAATAAAGACAGTTTTACTTCCCCCTTTCCAAACTGGATGGTTTTTCTTCCTCCCTCCCTCCCTCCCTCCCTTTCTTTATCTCGTTTCCTTGCCTTATTGCACTAGCTGGAATCTCCTGATGAGACTGAATAGAAGTGGTGAGCACATGTCCTTGTTTTGTACCTGTTTCTGGGGGAAAACATTCAGCCCTTCACCATCATGTATGATGTTAGCCGTGGGTATTATCAAGCTGAGGAAGTTCTCTTCCACTCCTAGCCAACTGAGAGTTTTCATCAGGAATGGATGTTTAATTTTGTCAAATGTTTTTTCTACATCTATTGAAATGATCATAAGGCTTTTCATTTTTGGCCTCTTAATATGGCAGATAAAGTTGAGTTTTGAATGTTATCTGCCTCCCCCACTTTAATATCTAGTCTTTCTTTGCTATCTTCATTCCTGGTGTAGGCATGCAGAATTTTCCTCATCCAAATTGTTCCACTGTTCTCCCTTGAGCCAGCTGTTTCTGCCCTTGTCACCAATACGACTTGCTGATGGCCTGTTGTGTGGAGGCAGGTATGGGCTAACTGCACAGGATTAGCAGGTTAGGTTAGTAATGAAACTGTGGCCAGGTGTGTAATGGGCACCCTGGCTTCCTCATTGTGGAAGTGGCATAACACCTACTTTGGAAGTCTGTGGTCTCAGGAGAGAACCACTGTGTGGTAGGAGACAGAGGCCCGCCTGCCCACCCACCCAGGATGCTGGCTAGTAATGCCCAGGCAGTGGTTGCTGCCTGCCTGCCTGCCTCTCTCCAGTAACTTTAGAGCTTGCTCCTTCCTGGGGACTCTGACCTGCTCGGTGCTCCTTCCATGGAACCTAAAGAGCGCCCTTGTTTTCCTCAGACTGGCCTCTGCCCAGGATAGGAGCGTGTGGACACCTTTCTCTGTGAGCTGTGAAGCGTCGCACACACTGGGTATCTCAGAGGTAGCCTGGGCTCCTGGTGCGGTAGTTCTCAGACCTTGAGAGGGTCTCTGCTGCCGAGTGGGGGGTGAGGGGCTGGCTCGCCAACACCTCTCCCTCCTTTTCAACCCCAGTAGCGCTGGCATCTGTTTCTAGGATGGGATGGCCTCTAAGACCAATTTTTCATTAAAGTGTAGCATATATCCAGAAAAGTACACAAGTTGTAAGTATTACATCTCAGTGAACGTTTATGAAGTGAACATACCCTAGAAACCCCTACCCAGGTCATGGAATAGAGCTTCTCCCCAGAAGCCATTCTTGTTCCCTCTCCTAGTGTCTCTGCACCCCTAACTTCCCTGACTTCCGTCACCATGGACAAGTCTTGCCTGCTTTTGAGCTTCCAATCCAGTACAGAATGTATTCTTTTGTATCTGGCTTTTTCACTCAGCCTGTTTTGAGATTTATCTTTGATGTTGTGAGTAGCAGTAATGTGTTCATTCGACGTTGAATGGCTAGACCATGATTTAGTCATCCATTATACTGTTGGTGGCCACGTGGGTGGTTTTCAGATGGGGCTGTTCTGAATATGGCTGCTCTGACCATTCTCAGCACATGCATGCTCACATTTCTTTGGTCCCTACCCCAGAGTGGAATTGCTGGGTCCTGGGGTATGAGTGTTCATCCTTAACATGATGTTTGATACAGTGCACAGACTTACCTTCCTGTTCCATGTGACGATGTCCTTGGTCTTCTCCACGGTGGCCCCTGTTGCAGGAATGCCCACTGAGAAAGTCCCCATGCCCACTGCTGTTCTTCTAGCTCCACACAGAGCCCAGGGCAGCAGGTGGGGGAAAGAGGTGGCCTTGAACCTGATCCCTCTCAAGTCCCATGACAGGCTCTGTGGTGACCCCCTTTCTTGAGCGCTTACTGTGTGCCAGCCAGGCCCTGTCCTGGGTGTTCATGTGTGTATCTCTTGTCCCCCTCCCAGGAGCCTGTAGGAAGCTTCTGTCATCTTCCCACTTAGTGGCTGAGGGAATAGGTGGGTGGGCTCAGAGCTCTCTGCTCAACTCCTGTGTACAGTCTTCTCTGGTGCTTTTTGCCCTGGAGCATGTGATATGGAGTTCACGCAGCCCATTAGACCATGTCCTGCCTGATGGTTGCTGTGTCATGTAGGACAGGCATACCCTCCCTCAATTACCTTTAGGGCCTGGTGAGTTTGCGGATCTCACAGATTCCTGTTCTGTGGAAGGTGACATGGGCTCCTCCGTACTTAACCCTGTGACTCACCAAATGACTTAACCAGTGTGGCCCCCACCCAGGCTCTGGCAGTTCCTGTTACTCTTTTCACATCCACCCAGCTCAGAACAGACATTGGTGACCCCGTGTGGAGTGCCCAGGAAAGTGAGGGCCACCAGACCCTGCGAGTCAGTCACGTGTTTGTAGCACACTCTTACTGCTTACCACGGGAGTCCTGGTCATCGGTTGTGGGTGTGGTCACTTTTACCCATCTAGGCTTGGCAGCCTCAGGTTCTGGGACTAGTTCTGGGCTTGAGGCCCTCTGAGAAGGGGTATGTCCTTGGTTCTCTTCTCCATAGTCCTTCTCATGTCCTAAAGGAGCCTGCTTGATATCGCCACTTTGGTGCTCCTGGCCGCTCAGCTGAGCCTCAGTTGTGGTGCCTCACCTGTTACTTCTGTCCTTGCCACTGGCCATTTCTACATATGCCTCAGGACTGGGCCATAACCAGCCCTTCCTGCATCCTCCAGGCCTGCATTTGGTGACTTGTTGAGGGAAATTCTAGGATATCCCCTGTTCTCAGGATCCTATAGCAGCCCAGGAGCAGACTGGCAGACTTTTGGCGCCACACTAGGCACTGTGCTGCCTGAAGGGATCTTAGAAACCCCAGAGCGGCCTGGCGGACAGTGCACAGGACCCTCTCCTGGCCTGACCACTGTGGGCACAGTCTCCCAGGATGGTGGTCAGTGTGCCACTGAGGATCTACAAACACAGTCTGTGGTTTTCCCAACATTCCGCCCAGGCTTTCCGGCTGCCAGAGGGAGAGCTGGGCTCAGGTTGGTGGCTGGTCTTGCTTTAAGTCTTATTAGTTGGACCAGCATTGGAAGCCAGGTCTGGCCCGGCTGCTTCTCTGCCCAGCCCCGGCTGCTTCCCTGCCCAGCCCCGGCTGCTTCCCTGCCCAGCCACAGCACCAGGCGTTTTTCACCGGCAGCACAAGAGTGCACTGCTGTCACCTCGCTGTTTCACTTAGCATTCTCTTGGAGGTTGGCCCCATCACTTCCTAAAAAGCTGGTTTGTTCTAGTTTTGGATCGCCTGTATTCTACGTGTGTGTGGGCCGAGCACTGTGTGTGCCCCTCCCCTGGGCGTCGGGTGTTTCGTCTTGCGCAGCTAGTATTCTTACTGGCTGTTCCCACGAGAGCACGGCTGAGAGGGAGGAAACCTCACCCGGCGTGCTGTCATCAGATGCACTGCCACCTGGACCCTTCTGCGAGCATGGGTGCAGATAGAAAACGCTCTGCTTGGCTTTCTGACTATCCAGTTGTATCAGTGTAGGAATGAACCAGCTCCCAGATGACATGTTGAGAGCTCTTGTGCTCTCAGAAAGGGCTGAATTACAACAAGAATTGTATGTTGACCTGATTCAGAGTTCAAGAGCATTTAAGTTTGTAGTTTTGTTGGGAAGAGCTGCTGGGACAGTTGAGAGAGAGGACCAGCACTGTGGAGAGGGCCCTTTCTCACCTCTGCAAGCCTCTCGGAGAGGTCCCACGGATGGTAGCCGCTCATGGCTGCTGTCCTAGGCCCTGGGCTTCCTCTTCCTGGGCTGCTCATTAGGTGCAAGCAGTGCTCTGCGTGCTGCCTCTGGGCCAAGTTGCAGCTGCAATCGGCTGCTCTGGCCATGGGCGCTCTGCGGGCTGTGAGTGTACAACAGTCAGGGCCACGCAGGCAGTGGCCATCCTCCAGCTGTGGATGCTCCTGGGGAGCAGATGGGCCCCACCGATGAGGAAGTGCTTTTGTGCTTTTGCAAGTGGTGAGCTTGGTGGCTGCGGCTGAGACACAGCCCCTGCCCCAGTGTCGTTCTTCCTCTCAGAAGCCGTGAATGAGAGAAACTTCACCCTTGTGAGTGCGAGATTCCCATGGGGTCCTGGCAGAGGAAGGCAGCTTTGCCAGGCAGGGCGCTGGCATGACACCTGCCTGAGGGAGGTTCCCCTGGCTCCTGCCTGGCTGTGGTACCAGGCAAGGCAGAACAGGGCCAGGAGGCTGCACCTTCCGACCTGAGAGGTAGAATCAAGGCACATTGACTTCTTTTCCTCGCTCAGGGAGATGGGGTGGAACACGGGCTGGTCACCGCCAGGCTCTCTGGGAGATGCAGGCACCGCCTCTTGCACTGACTTGCAGTAGAAGCAGTTAGAGTCACAGAATAGCACCCACCTTGGGAACATGTGGAGTTCATCAGAAGCGGGAAGACTTGCTGTGGCTGAAAAGAGTGAGACTGGAACCAAATCACAGATACGCACTCGCCTGCCAAAGCCTCTTTCATCCACGTGGACACGACTGACGCCCACTGTGTGGCTTGCAGGGCACAGTGACTCAGCCAAGGATGGCCTTACAATGCTCAGCACATTGAAAGGCTCGAGGTTTGCTTGCTTCTGGGTGCCATCTGTGTCGTGTTTTGGTTTGGAAGGACAGCTTGCTTGCTGATGAACACTTCCAAAGCCTTTCGAGCTAAGTGGGTTTTGTAAATTCTAGTCTAGACTATTCTGCTTTAAAAAGAAAAAGAAAAAAAAGTGACTTACACATGGTTGGTTTTAAAGCGAACTAGTTTTTGCTGCTGACCCGGCGGGCTTTGAGCCCACTGAAGGAGTTGGTGTGGGCTGTGCTGCATAGATGCAGGGCCACAGTGTGGTCAGGGCCTGGCTAGACAGGCGGGGTGAGTCCATTCTCGGTGTGTGCCATTTCCTTCCAGGGCCTGGCAGGGAGAGGCTCCAGTGCCATTGTCATTTACCAAGTGTCCTGCAGCTTAGGGCAAGCGTTGAGGGTGGGCTCAAGCCCCTGATGTTGTGGGTGGGCGTGGGGACCTCTCTGGCTCCAGTGCACCCTGGGGGTAGACAGAGGCAGCCTGGCCATCCATAGGTGCTGCTGGGCATGAAGCCAGCCCTGTGTGGAACTCTTGTAACCTGTGCATTTCCCTGCTGTGGCAAGTCGGGGAGAGTATGTGGGTGGGATGCCAGCATCACCAGCCTGGTGGTGTCTGGGTGCCCTCCCTCACCCTACCTAGTAAAGCACCAGCTGGGCCGTGTGTGTTGGGCAGACCCTGTGCCAGGCTAGCATAAAGCCACACTCCACTGCCTTCTAGCTGCATGGTGAGCACTGGACCTCTTTTACCTTCCTGGACCCTCAGTTTTTTCTTATCTGTAAAGTAGAGTTTCAAGGGAGAAAAGCTAGAGACCTTGGCCCCTGGAGGAACCCAACAAGTAGTGGTCCTGTGAAGAGTCAGGCTGGGTGGGCCTGCCCTGGCTTACTGCCCTTGAGTCTCACCAGTGCTTGGACTTGGGGAGTACAGGGTTTCCTCTTTGCCACCAGGGCTGCACAGGTCCAGCTTAATTAGTGAGAGATTGGGGATTTCGGGTGGAGCAGGAGCCCTTGATGCCTGGAGAAAAGGGAGCAGTGAGCAAGGGGCCTTGCGGACTCCAAAGAAGTCTCAGTTCCTTGTTTCACATCAGGGCTGGAAATCCCCCACAGGGTGGTAATTACTCAGGGCCTGGGCCTATCCCCTGAATTACCACGAGGAGGAGGCTGGTCAGTGGTGGGTCTGTCCCCCCTGAGCCGTCCCCACCTCTGCACGTGGATCCAGGTTCAGACCACTGAACCAGTTCACAGAACAGTTTTCAGACGTGTGATGTGGGAGTGGTGGCATCCTGCACTGTGTAGTCCACACTTTTACCCAGGCTGCTTCTGAGGGCTGCTGTCCTGCCTTGGTCCTGTCACCTGTGCGTGTCCAGCGCCCCTTCCTTCCTCCCGTGAGTTGAGCAGCAAATGTCGTGGGTTAGGCTGGCTGGAGTAGTGACTTAGCAAGTGATGAGGGGCTCACTAGGTCGGCCTTGCTGCTTCCCCGCCTGCCCTTGGTTCTCACGTGGTGGGAGGTCTGCATAAGAACCCTGGGAACTGGGTCAGTGGTGAGGAGCGTTCCCTCCCCGCCTCCCAGCGTGTGCCCCTGGGCGTCCCTGAGGTGTGAGTGAGGACAGTTTGAGGAGGGTTCTTTCTCTCCTCTCCCTGAGCCGGCCTGGAGGAGGCCAGTTTAGGGGGTGTCCGTGTGTTCCATGTGGAGACACTGGCTGCTTCACCTCCTTTCTGCCTGGGATGGTTGTTCGTTCGCTTTCCTTTCTGACCGTGGATACCTGATTGTCCCTCATGAATCTCCAGTCTAGGATCCGCAAGCACTCGGCGCAGTAGTGACAGAGTCAGTTCCACCAGTGGTCCCCAGCTGACTGTGTTCACCTGGGCCACACCCTGGGCTGCCCACTGACTTCCTGCCCTGCCTTTGCTCTGCTCTGAGTGCTCCCCCGCTGCCTGGCTCACCTCACCTGCGCCCTGCCCTTCCAGAGTAGCCCTCCCCGCTCCTGACACCTCCCTCTGCAGCGCCAGCCCTGAGCACATTTAGGCACTTGTGTGCACAGGGGCAGACATCACCACCCTGGGACGGTATTTACTTGCAATAAAGAGGCCAGTCAAATAATGAAAGTAAGTGGGCTGGGACAGTGAGCAGTTCACATGGGAAGTCAGCATTAGTAGAAAGGAGGTGACATTTGGCTTCACTAATTATTGAGGAAATTCACATTAATCTGTATCTGTGAAGGAGCCCTAATGAGAAGATGAGGCTGCAGGTGTTCAGATGTCCCTCATGTGTGAATTCTGCCCTTTTGGGGAAAGCTGTTTGGCATATAGTTTTGAGAGGTGGTTTTTTTGTTTATTAGTTTTGGTTTGACTTCATTCCCTGGGAATGAATCCCAAGGGAGATATCCAAAGGACAGAAGGGCCACAGATGTGCCAGGCTATTCCTGACAGCAGGAGGGTGTGAGTGACCCTTGAGCACTATGACCTGTAGACCTGCCCCAAAGCCCTCTTTGAGAGCAGTGCCTGGGAGTAGCTCAGAGGCTTCCTCCCCACACAGTAATGGCATGGTCTCTGCTGTGATCGTGAGTGAGTGTATTTTCAGACAGATGGGTGCCAGGAAGGACCTAGCAACAGGGTGGCCTGTTGGGGTAGTGGGAGCAGTTTAGCTCCCACAGTGGCTGAAGTTAATGGAAGGCAGGTTGTGTAGCCAGCTTACTTCCCCTGGGTCTGTTCGTCCTCCTGGCCTCCTGACTTATGCCACTGTCTTTGCTCTGGACCCCTCTCCCCTCTCCAGGGCTTTGGTGCCATTTCACCATCTCCTGAGGTGTTGGGGCTTCTCCTGTCCACCCTGGGAGGCCCTGCTCAGATGCTGCCCTCACCACAGGTACCCCTGGCCTGCCTGGTACCTGACACCCATCTCCCTGCCCCACGGGTCCTGTGCTGGACTTTTTATAGGCCTGGAGCCTGGATGGGAGCCTCCCCTTGGCTATCTATATCTGAGCCTTGGCGTCCCTGCTATGCACAGGGTCCTCTCATCGAGGGTGGGAGGCAAGGGCCACAGGCTGCCGGGGTGTCACTGTCTGCTGTGTCTGAGGCCGGAGGCCCAACCTGGCACTGCATAGACCCCAGGACTCCTGCCTGTTTGGTGTGGTGAGGGCAGGGCTTGGTCCACTTCCTGGTCCCAAGGGCCTGACTGCCTCCAGAATGCCAGGTGATGCTCCCCACACAGTGCTCAGTGCCCTTGCCATCATGGCCAGAGTGGGGGCCAGAGCGGAGCCAGAGGGATGAGCCCCCAGGGGTCCTGAACTTCAACGCAGCAGGGGCAGAAAGAAGAAGGCAGAGGACGTAGCACTTTCCACGGGGCCGAGAGCCTCTTCAAAGCCGAAAGCCTCTCTTGCACACCCACCCGAGTGCAGGAGCTGCTCAGCTGTGACAGTGGGGCCCGCAAGCCTTACCGCATCCCCGCCCCTGTGCAGCTTCCAGGAGGGTCTCCAGCTGTGTGAGGTCTACAGTGCCAGCTTGCTGCCAGCCCCTAGGGTTGCTCAGGTGTTCTGCCTCCCCCCTCCTGTCTGGCAGCAGGACAGTGTCTGCCCAAGGACAAGGACACTCTGTGCCGCTGGGCTCGCTCTGCGGGGATTGCTGGTTCATAAGTTTGTGGGGACCCAGGGCTCTAAATATACCAGGGTGAGGTCACTGGAGTGGAGACAGGCCATGTGGCAAGCCCAGGACCCTGTCAGGGCCAGAATCCCAGGGCTGGGGACAGGGAGAGGGTGGCCTCGTCCCTGTGGGACTGGCCTCCTCACTGCCCAGTCTGTATTTTTCTTGGATATTAGTGCTTTGGGGCTCCTAAGAAATCTTTGTCTACCCCAAGGTTGAAAAGGTATTCTCCTGTTTATTCTAGAAGCCTTAGAGTTTTTGCTTTCACATTTAGGTCTGGGATTCATTTTGAGTTAATTTTTGAGTGTGCTGTGATGCTTGGTGTAATTGGAATCAACAATATGTATTTTCTGTGACTTTTCATCCTTCGTGGTTTGAACTTCACCTTGTTAATGCACTGAAGCTGCAGTGTGCTCATTTCTAGTGCTCTTGAATTTCTCAGTCTGTTCCTTCAACTCCTGGAAGACATTGGTGTCGTTATAACATATGACCACATGACCCACACCTTTCTGTGCCATCCCCATTCATTAAGTGTGATGGTAATAATAGTACCTTCCCCTTGAGGTTGTGATAATTCAACAAGGTAGTGCTATGTGGAAACAGGCCTTGGTAGAACAGGGCCTGGCTCGTAGCAAGTATCGTGTGAGGGATAGAATTGCTTGGTCATGAGATATGCACGTGTTTGATTTGACTAGACACAGCCCCATCGCTCCCCAGAGTTGGCTGCACCCCAGAACTACCTGGTATTGTCAGACCCCATTTCCACCTGTCAGGTGTGTATGCAGTGTAGCAGTCACTGGTGGGTTCGGTCTGCATCTGCTGATGACTAAGAGAGTTGAGCACTGCTGCACGATCTCCTGTTTTGTCCAGTTCCTATTCGTGTCTCCCGGCCCAAGTTCTCTGTATGCTCCAGATGGAACCTCGGGGCCCTGTGGCATTGGTCTTCTCCCACTTTGACTTTTGCTCTCCTTGTGGTGTCTTTAGATGAACTCTGGAGATCTCATTAATTTAACTAAATTGATTAGATTATTATGTATGGCTCTTTTCAACTTGGTGCACTTTATTTGATACATCTTTCAACCTCCCATCAGATGGCAGATTTGAGTGCATCTCCCATATGAAGGGGAATCTTGTTTCATAAACAGTGAATCTCAGTTGTGTGACAGCCACTTGGACAGGTGGGCGTGTCCATAGACAGGCTCATGGTAAACTGGTCACCATGCACTAGAGGAGGCAGACTGGAGGGTGTGCACTGGGTGCCATGCTGGCCCCTGGGAGCAGGTAGGAGGCTGCACGAGGTGGGGGCTTTGGTGATGCTGGCTCCACTGGCTCTCGGGAAAGGGAGCATTCTAGAGCAGGCTGGCATGGGGAGAAGTGCCTGGGGTCTGACCAGTAGCTCTTGTTTTGCAGATCCGGAACATGGTGGCGGTGCAGGAAGTCATCTCCAGCCTGGAGAAATACCCCATTACCAAAGAGGCACTGGAGGTGAGCATTTCTGGCCTGAACACTAGGGAGGGCAGTGAGGGCCGGGCCTGGGCTGCCCCAACCCAGGTCTTTCCTGGCTTCTTCGAGCCTCAGAGACTTTGCTCACTGGCCCAGTGGGTCCTTAAGAGGAGTGAAGGGGGCATGCCCTCCTGGCCTGCACTGTGCCAGCCCACAGCACATGCTCCAAGAGTACCATCTTCCCACAGGCACTGCAGGAAATGGGTGGCTTTAGTCTGGGGCCCCTTTCTCTGCAGGAGGCCCTGCACACCCTGGGGTGCATGCCCAGCAGAGGTTCCAGTGAGTGACGCTGGCTCAGGGCCCTCTGTTTGCTGTTGCCTTTGCCACAACGTGCTCCCCCAGGATGCTTTGCAGTAGCCTTAAATGGTCCGTCCACAGCCTCCAGGAGTTGGGAGCCTGTGAGATGATGCTTCTGAGACTGCCGTCTCTGGGACCATAAGGTCTGAGGACTTGGGAGTTGAGAATTTAAATGTCACAAGGGACCCAAAATCCTCGTAGGTTTTGTGTCTGGGAGGCCAGTGGTTTAGGGGCCAGTGGGGTCATTTCAGAGACATGGGGCCCTTCCCCCCATTTCTGTCTCAGCTCCCTTTTCATGGGGTGTCCCTGTCCTAAAAGTGTGTCATCGTCTCTCTCTGGCTGTAGGAAACCCGACTTGGGAAGCTCATCAACGACGTCCGCAAGAAGACGAAGAACGAGGAGCTCGCCAAGCGGGCCAAGAAGCTGCTGCGGAGCTGGCAGAAGCTCATCGAGCCCGTGCACCAGAATGAGGCTGCACTGCGGGGGCTGGCGGGTGCCCCCGGCTCGGCCAACGGGGGCGCCCATAACTGCCGGCCAGAGGCAGGGGCGGGCGGCCCGCCCAAGAGCATCCATGACCTGAAGAACCGCAATGACATCCAGAGGCTGCCCGGGCAGCGGCTGGACAGGCTGGGCAGCCGCAAGCGCCGGGGGGACCAACGTGACCTCGGTCACCCTGGGCCACCTCCCAGGGTCTCCAAAGTGAGCCACGACTCCCTGGTAGCCAACTCGTCCCCCCTTCCCACCAATGGGATCAGTGGGAGCCCTGAGAGCTTCCCCGGCCCCCTGGACAGCAGCGGGCACGTGGGCCCCGAGGGCAGCCGCCTGGAGCACAGCGAGAATGACAAGCACAGTGGCAAGATCCCCGTCAATGCCGTGAGGCCACACACCAGCTCCCCGGGTCTGGGCAAGCCCCCCAGGCCCTGCTTGCAGACGAAGGCTGTGGTGCTGCAGCAGCTGGACAGGGTGGACGAGACTCCAGGTCCCCCCCACCCCAAGGGGCCGCCTCGCTGCTCTTTCAGTCCCCGGAACTCACGGCACGAGGGCTCCTTTGCCCGGCAGCGGAGCCCGTACACATACAAGGGCTCCATGCCCAGTCCCTCGCCTCGGCCCCAGTCACTCGATGCCACACAGGTGCCATCACCGCTTCCGCTGGCCCAGCCGTCCACGCCGCCCGTGCGGCGGCTCGAGCTGCTGCCCAGCGCAGAGAGCCCGGTGCGCTGGCTGGAGCAGCCTGAGGGCCACCAGCGGCTCGCGGGGTCGGGCTGCAAGGCAGGGCTGCCACCGGCCGAGCCCCTCCTGCCCCGGGCAGGCTTCTCCCCGGACTCCTCCAAGGCAGACAGCGATGCTGCCTCCTCCGGTGGCTCGGACAGCAAAAAGAAGAAGAGGTACCGGCCTCGTGACTACACGGTTAACTTGGACGGGCAGGTGGCCGAGGCAGGTGTCAAGCCTGTCCGGTTAAAAGAGCGGAAGCTCACCTTTGACCCCATGACGAGACAGATCAAACCTCTGACCCAGAAAGAGCCAGTGCGGGCCGACAGCCCTGTGCACACGGAGCAGCCGAGGACAGAGCTAGACAAGCCCGAGGCCAAGGCCAGCCTCCAGAGCCCTTTTGAACAGACGAACTGGAAGGAGCTGTCGCGCAACGAGATCATCCAGTCCTACCTGAGCCAGCAGAGCAGCCTGCTCTCGTCGTCGGGTGCACAGACCCCGGGCGCTCACCACTTCATGTCCGAGTACCTGAAGCAGGAGGAGAGCACTCGGCGCGGGGCCCGGAAGTCGCACGTGCTGGTGCCTCACAGCCCACCCACGGACCTCCCAGGGCTAAGCCGTGAGGTCACGCAGGACGATCTGGACAGGATCCAGGCCCATCAGTGGCCGGGGGTGAACGGGTGTCATGACACACAGGGTAACTGGTATGACTGGACGCAGTGCATATCGCTCGACCCGCACGGCGACGACGGGCGGTTGAACATTCTGCCTTATGTCTGCTTGGACTGACTGGCCTGTCGGGCTCTAAGTGCATTCCCACCTTGCAGTCAGCCATAGAGCCCGGCGCCTCCAGTGGTTGGGAATCCGGAGGGTGGGGGGAGGTCCGGCCTGGGGTGGGAGGGAGAGGGAACGAGAGTCTCTAGGTCTCTCTGTGCTCTTCCCTCAAAATTCTCCTTCTTTTGTGAAATGCTGCTACCAGTTTACTAACAAAATTGCAAAGGAAGGACCGCGTGGAAGGAAGGCCAGCAAAGTGAGTTCAGAACTCTATAGCAAACTAGCTATAAAAAGCGTTAGCCCCCCACCCCGGAAGAGGTGTGGACGCTTCCCAGCCCCCGGTGAGCTGGGACCTCAGTTGCAGGCAGGCACAGAAAACCTGTGGAAGAGGTTACCTTTAACACAGCAACAGAAGCACGCATCTCATCTCTGCATTTTCTGTTTTTTAACATGGCCCTGAGTGTTTGAGGCAGTGGGCAACGCTGTGGCCTCTGTTTGCACCCCACCTGGCCAGCTTTTCCATCATGGTGCCAGAAGCTTCTCAGCTGTAGCGAGCTGCTGGCATCAGGCAGGCCAGCTTGCCAGCCAGTTTGACCCATGCTCCCTGGGCGTCCACACATTTGTATCTGGTTTCAGTTACAACCCAATTTTTAAAGAAATGCTGCAAAAATTTAAGTTTTCTGGAGTTTATTTTACCCCCTCTTCCATCTGACCATCAAACGAATAACGTTCCTTGTTCCTCCCTCTTCATTTTCCCCTTCCTGCACATATCTAGAAAAGTTCACCTTTCTAGAGTCTCCTCCCCAGAAAACACAAAAGTAACCGTGGGTGCTACTGGTGTGTAAGCTGTACTGTTGGGTGAGAAGAGACCTGTCTGTACGCTGGAAACACTCATAACCATTCCTTTAGATTCGTTTGCCTTATGGTTATTTGTCATAAATGCGATTTGCAAAAACAAGGAGCCTTAGTGAATGTACAGTACCTAGACTTCTGTGTTCTCAGGACGCAGAAGGGAGCAACTTTGCTATTTGGTCCAGTAAATGGACACCTTGTGATATAAATGTGGAAATAAAAAAAAAAACATTTGCACAAACCAGTCTGAGAACTGTTTTTAATTTGGTCCTTTACAGCCATATCAGCCCTTTCTGGATTCTGGATTAGCCAAGACCTGGACCCCATATCCACGGTTCAGGCCCCACAGCTAGCCAGACCATGGGGAGGTGGGCAGGGCAAAGTCACAAAGTCAGCCTATTAGCCTTCTGCATGGAGACTGACCTCACCTTGCCTTTCATTCACTCAGGGCCAAGATGCCTCTCCCATCTCTAGAGTCACCTGCTAGCTTTGGGTGACAGAACAAGGGGCCACATCTGTCTCCATCCAGACCTCATCTTCCCCAGAAAGAAGCCCTCCCAAGCCGGCTCCACAACCCAGGTCTCACTGACCTTGTCTTAACCCCCTAAAATATTTGTAGTTCTTAAATGGCATGGCTCCAAGCTGTGTTTGGCAGCCTAGCCCTTGGCCCTAGCTAGCCCCAGGCTGCCAGCTCCCCATGCAGGCCTGGGGCTGTCTTACTGTCTGGCTGGGGCTGACTTTTTAAAAAATAACTTTTCTTCCTTGACTTCCTTGATAATCTTTTAATTCGTCCCCCTTGTCTCTGAAACTGTATGCTTCGGCTTTCTAGTTTTTTTCACTCTGGAATAGGTCTTGTCCATATCTACTTAATTTCACAGGTAAGGAAGCAGCTACCCCTTTAGAGGGGCAGCCCCACAGGGCAAACCATGGGGTCCAGGAACATTCAGTCAACCCAGAACCACAGTTTCAGAGCCAGTGGGGAATTCTGACATAGCCGTGGTGCAGGACACACCCACTCCTAGAAAAAGTAGGTGAAGTAACTTTAAGGGCAGTGTGAGGTTGAACTCTGCCCCTGCCGTCTACCATCTGTATGGATCTGGGCTAATCACTTTACTGCTGTGCACCTGTCCCCATTTGGGAGCTGCAAGTGCTACCCCAGAGTTGTGAGGACTAAATTAAATCATCAGACTTTAGGGTGGAAAAAAGGAAAGCATGTCAGCAGGACCATTTGTGCTGTGGAGTAACTAGTTTCCTAAGTCCACTGTGCCTGTTTTCTCACTTTGTAATATGGCCAGCTGACATGTGGGTATCCTGAGGGTGACATTATTCTTGTGACAAAGGGTCACAGGCACAGCTGGAAACTATTAGGGTGCAGGTTGGCATCCCATGAGCCTGTCCTCTCAGGCCTAGGCTTTGAGGGAGGTCACTGCTCCCCCACCCCCTCCAGGGACCACCTGTCCTGTGTCTGAGTATCTGGTCAGCCCTAGGGTACAAATATTGCCTGCCTTTGAGAACACAAGGCTAAGCTAAGACCTGCCACCAACATTTGGGGATCAAGTTGGGCTGTCACTTTTTAATTTGCCAAGTAAGGACACAGTAGAAGGAAATTTTAACATTCCCTATCCCCCCAAAAGTTGGAAGTACATGATTTTTCGAACAAAGTCCTTCAGTATAAGATCATCTTGCTGAAAACACCGTTTTGTTTTCCTCCGTTGCGGCTTGGGGCTGCTCTATCCCAGCCGGTCCTTGGGCGTCAGCAGTCGGGGCCAGCATCACGCCCCTCCCTCCTGCAGATCCCCTAGAGACAGGTGCCCGAGGAGGTTGCCATTATCACGGCTCCCAAATTGGCCGGAGGACCTAAGCCACGTCGCTTCCCTTCTCTGGGCTTCGGTCCGTCAGTCGGTGAAATGAAGATGGTAATACCATCTTCGTTTCACCGCACAGCGCACATCGAGTTCCCAGAACGTGCTCCGGGGCGCTCTGAGGTTGGCCCCTCTGTTGGAGTCCAGCCACGGGAGTTCGCTCCCGGTTTGCAGAAAGAATTTGGCCCAAGGAGAGGTTTTTACAATTCGGTTTCTCTCCCCGAAAGGTCTGGTCTTTTACCTTCGTTGTCCGCCGCCGGCCATCAGGAATCTGGCTGGGGGGCGCCGATGCAGCCCGGACATCGAGGTTTGACCCACGAACTCGATCGCCCGCTCACGGACACCGACGTGGCGGGGCCTAACGCTCCCGCCCGCCCCTCCTGCTTGTGCTCTGGGCCCCCGTCCCCGGTCCCCCGGGCCACCCCACCGCTTGAAGAGCCCTTGTGGCTTTACGGTCCCCGTTCCTTCCTTCCGCTTCCGGGACAGGCCCCTCCCTCCCCCTGTGGGCTTCCGGAGGGGGCGGGGCCTGCGCGCGCTACGTGGTGGCGGGCGCGTCTGCCGGCGCGTGTCAGTGACGCAAGAGGTGGCAGCCAATGGGGAGCGGCGTTGGCTGGCGCTCCCGCTCCCGTCCGGCCCCACCCCCGCCCGGCGTCGGGCCGTCGGACGGGCGGGAAGGGGTGGGTGCTCGGGGAGGATGGCGGTGGCGGCGGCGGTGGGAGTGGGCGCTGGCGCCGGGGGCCCAGGAGCCGCGGGCGGCAGCGGCGGGGCGCGCGAGGGCGCGCGGGTGGCGGCGCTGTGCCTGCTGTGGTACGCGCTGAGCGCGGGCGGCAATGTAGTCAACAAGGTGATCCTGAGCGCCTTCCCGTTCCCCGTGACCGTGTCGCTGTGCCACATCCTGGCGTTGTGCGCGGGGCTCCCGCCTCTGCTCCGCGCCTGGCGCGTGCCCCCGGCGCCGCCAGTCTCGGGCCCTGGGCCCGGTCCGCATCAGTCGCCGGGCCCGCTCCTGCCACCGCGCTTCTACCCGCGCTACGTGCTGCCGCTCGCCTTCGGCAAGTACTTCGCGTCAGTGTCTGCGCACGTCAGCATCTGGAAGGTGCCCGTGTCCTACGCGCACACCGGTGGGTGCCAAACCTGGCCTAGGGGAAGGCGGCCGGGGCACGCCGCCTGGGGCTTCGGCTCTTGGGTAGGAGCGCGCCGGCCGGGGTGCAGTCGACGGTCAGGAATGCCGGGCTGAGAAGTCAGCTAATGTCCGGAAGGCGCTGGAGGCCGCCAAAAGCTTTTAGCAAGAGAGGGACACGCACAGGGGTCTCGGGAAAGGAAGGGGCTGAGAAGAATGCTGGGAGCTGAGCAGGGCGGATCAGAACTGTTGGGTTAGGGGGAAGGCCCACAGAAATAGAAGAGCTGAAGCAGGTTGAGGGGCTGCCAAGCCTTCCCGCCCCTCCAGTGGAGTTGGGACAGAGTCCCAGGGTGGGTTCTGGGACTAGAACAGCTCCCTGAACGCCCCTTGCCTCTCTTTGCAGTCAAGGCCACCATGCCCATCTGGGTGGTCCTCCTGTCCCGGATCATCATGAAGGAGAAACAGAGCACCAAGGTAACCCAGGAGGGCTCTGGGCCAGTGGGGGCCCCAAGGGCTTTCCGGCTGTTGCCCAGCTGGTGACGTGGTCCAGGTTCCTGGCCTGCAGGCTGCCTGGCTTCCTGTCAAGAAAGGAAGTCAGCTTAGAGACCTCTGGTGGCTCTTTTGCTGCTAATGTTCTGGAATCACCCTGGGGGCAGTGGTGTGTGGGGTGTGTGTTCCTGAGTTGTCTCTGTTGGGTGATCTCAGGATGCTGCCATCCATCTCAAGTTCCTTCCTGTTTTGATTACCTACCTGGGGTTGCTGGTAGGCAACTTGGATAACTTGGTCCCATCCTGACCAGACACCCCATGCCCCTCCAGTGGGCAGGGTTGGAACACCCTTGGAACATCCGACTCCTTGCTGGAACGGAACTCTGACAGAGTTTCACATCTTTGCAAGAGATAGCGGTCAGGTTGGGACTTCTGGGGTCAGAAGTGAAATGCTAGTCAGAGGAGTCCGATTTTGGCAAAGCCCAGCAAAGTCTTCACAATAAAAACAGCCAGGAATTGTGAATGTCTGGGAATGGAAGTGAAAACAACACGCAGAACCCAGGGCTGCATAGGGAAGATGCTCCGGGCACAATTCAGGGTCTGTTCAAGATGCCAGGCCTGGGTATTTACTGGCTTGGAGGGAGAGAAGCTGTGGAGTCAGCCAGAGACAGCCTTTCCCTGTGTCCTTAAGTGGAAGTGGGACTCCTGTTGTCCCAGCTGGAATCCATTTCATGCTGGACAGAGCTCCTCTTTCCTATGTGGTTGGTTTCTGGCATCCTGTATTTTATGTAACTTAGAACGGCGGTGCCCTGGATCAGCTTATAGAAATGGGGCCACCTCTGGCTGATGTTTTCTTTCAGCCAGTCTTTTCCCCTGCAAGACCTGGGCGCGCTCTGCAGCCCACCCGCAGGGTGACGTCAGGTGTGACTTGTCTCCCCAGGTCAGGAGTTGCCTGAGAGGTGTGCGGCTGCATCTCTCCATATCACATTGTGTTTATCAGGTTTCCTGTTGTAAGGGACATTGTACCCGGCTTGGGCGGGAAGCCAGAACCTTACACAGAGAGGAAAGACAGGGGAATGGCTTAGGCAGGAGACTAAGGATAATGATAGAGTAAGTGTGGCCCCACCCTGTTTGGATAAGCTGGGTAATCATTCCTGATCTCTGGGGAAGAAATGGGACTTCAAAAGGGAGAGCCTGAGGGCGACAGCCAGTAGTGGGGGGAGCAGGAATTCTGGAATTCAGAGGCTTCCCTCGGCCCTGTGTGTGGGCGTTGGTGGGGTGGAAGCCTCACCACCCCCTCCTAAAGTCTCCCAAGTGCTTTAAGAGTATCCTTTGTAGAAGGATGAGCCAGGAGTAAGAAGAGCTAAGTGTGGGGAATGGATCCCATTTTAGCCACCAGAGTTCCAGGGCCATTCCTTGCCCTAGGCCCTGGAAAGCTTGAGCCTTCTGGAAGGCCCCCTATCATGGCACTCGCTACTCGTTCTTTCGGCCAGCAGTTACTGGGTTGCCTGCCGTGTGCTGGGCACCAGGAGCAGTGAACAAGGAGCTGCCCTAAGCGAGTGCAGGGACGCAGACAATGTAAAGGGCGCTTATAGTGAATGGAGAGCGCTATTCCCTGGAACACACAGCAGAGGAAACTGACAGCGTCTAGGGGGAGGTGAGTCAGGGAAAGTTCTTGTGTTTGTGAACTGACACCTGAAGGGAAAGGAGGTCTCCAGCTGGAGAAGGTGTCGGGGGAGTGTCCCTACCAGGGATAACTGCATGTTGGAAGAGCCCAAAATAAGAGGGACCCGGCCAGCCTTTCAGACGATTGAAGTTTCAGACCCTGGTGTGTTGGTGGCAGCAGCTGGATAGATCCTATTGAGACCAGCCCTGGTTTGTGGCTCTTAATGGGGGTGATGGTATAGGGGGTGGGGCCACCCACAGTGATACAGCCCTGCCCTCAGGTACTCCGAGAACCATCTGCGTCCTACCCCCCTCAGCGCCCCCTAGAGCATCACTGTCGTGGCTAACACGGTTGTTAAAAGGGGTAGGCAGTGTCCTTTTGGGGAGGGAAAAGACAGCAGCTGAGGCTTTCCGCTGGCCATCTGTGTTGGGTGGCCCAGCTCAACCCTGGCCCATCAGCCCCTCCTGCCCTCCTCTCACAGGTGTACCTGTCACTCATCCCCATCATCAGCGGCGTCCTGCTGGCCACTGTCACGGAGTTGTCCTTCGACATGTGGGGGCTTGTCAGTGCCCTTGCTGCCACACTGTGCTTCTCGCTTCAGAATATTTTCTCCAAAAAGGTATTTGGGTGCCATCCAGGGTGCACCTGGTGTTGCAGGGGTGTGCGGGTGGCATCTAAAAAAAAGTGGCCAAGTAGGGATTTCTTCGGTGTTGGAACAAAACAAATCCTGTTGCCCTTCTGCTGGTTTTCTATTTGTTTGGTTTTTAAATAGCTTTTTTGTTTTTTTATTATAAAGTTCGCCTACATTCAATGTGAAAAAATGGAGAAAAGCCCAATGAAAAGAAATCAGAAAACTTATTGAGCACCCACTGTGTGCCAGGCACCACAGTAGGTGCTGGAGACAAAGAATCAAGAGAGACCTGCCCTCTGCCGCAGGGTTTCCTCTTTACTGAGGAAAGTCGCAGTGCTGTCCCCTAAGGAGAACTACTATTAATGCTAGAGTTTTTTCCTGCACAGTTTTTAGAGTTGTAATATTATACATACTTTTCAAATTCTGCTTCGTTCATTTATTATTGCAACACTGCATGCTCCCATATCATTGAAAGTTATTGCTCCTAACTCCAGTAATAATCACATCTTTTCAGGTGTCACAAGTAACGCAGTCAGTTTCCCTGTTGCAGACGCAGATTATTTCCAGCTATTCACTATAAATAATATTGTAATGAACGTCTTGGTGCATAACATTTTTCTGTCTCTCAGGTTATTTCCTTTGGATAGGTTTACAGTTCTTGGGTCAGAGGGTATGAGATGTTTATGGCTCTTGATATACTTTATGCCAATTTAGACATTAACCAGTGCCACTTCAGAGTGCCTGTTTTACTGTAGCTTCACCAGCATTGAGTGTTGGTGTTTTTTGTTTTTGTTTTGTTTTGTTTTGTTTCTTTTCTCCATCCTTCATGTACGAAACATCGTGCCTGTTTTGGACATGGGCTGTGTGTCTCGTCATAGGTGCACTTTCAGGTTTGGCAGTCAAGGTCAGATGTCAGAGTTAATGTACAGTCACCATGTTTGGGGCCTGGGTAAGCGGAGCCCCTCTTGCCACTTAATAGTTTCGATCAGCCTTTAAAGAGGTTTTCTCCCTTCAGGTATTAAGAGATTCAAGGATCCACCATCTCCGGCTGCTGAACATCTTGGGCTGCCATGCCGTCTTTTTTATGATCCCCACGTGGGTCCTGGTGGACCTCTCGGCTTTCCTGGTCAGCAGCGACCTGGTGAGTTGGCCTGTGTCAAGAACATGGCCTTTTCTTAACTGGTTCCAAAGTAGGCCCTTTGTCAGGGGGTTACGCCTCTGTGTTGACTTTGGGGCATCTGAGGCCTCTGATAGGCAGCCCTTTTAGCCCTCAGCCCTTTGATGACTCACACCGCTTGCAGTTGAGCAAGAAGGCTGCCTGTGCATTTCCTTCTCTGTCATGCTAGATCCTAGCTGCTGATAGCTGCTGCATTTGTGCCAGTACATTCAAGGAAGAAAACAAGCACAAGCAAGTTTCCCATCTTGACAGTCTGGTTCAGATCTCACTTTGCCTTTTGGAAACTGTGCTTGCACTGCTCGAGTCCTTTCTTGGTGTCATCTCTGTACTTCCATTGGCACCAGATGTATCCATAGCTCTCTAGGCACAGGAAAGAGCATCTTCCCACCACCTACAGGACCAGCCTCCAGAGAATGTGCTAGAAACTAATGCAGGTGACAGTGATGAGAAGGAGGTTCTTCCAGGCCCGAGTTAGGTGGAGTCAGTGTTTATTAGGGCTTAATGAGGTCTGACTGGATTCTTGACATTGGTCTTTAATCCCTACCACCACCTATGGATGTAGTGGAGGTTATCTCTGGTTTCCAGGTGAGGCAACTGTGGCTCTGTGTTCTAACTTCCCTTCCATGTTGATTAGCTGTAATGTTTCTGTGAAGAACTTTCCATCATCGGCTGGAACTAGTTTGTTACCTGAAAGTACAGTGCACGAAAAGCAGTTTACTACTTCTCTTTCCTTCTAGTTACCAGTTTTCAAAGTAAAGAAAGCCAGGGAGTGTTAACCAGGGAGTTGAGGGTTTCTTTTGGGTGAAGGAGGGTTCTTTGATTTATTTACTTTTCAGTATCATTGTGAACTTGTGTTTGTCAGTTGTATGTGTTATTTTGTTAAATATTCAGAGTATCTTGTCTGGGCTGATGGAGTCCTTCTTATTGGCTCCCTGCCCTTCTGATAGCACATATCAGCCTTGGGTAACTTTTGGCCCCACAGGACGTCCTCCCTCATCTTGTGCGCCTCCCATCCCAGACCTGCAATCAGCCACTCCTTCAGGGACCCGGGTTGCTTTTAGCAGAGAGAGATTCGTGTTTAGAGATACCATCTCAGTGCCACGTGTGCTCACTGCTGTTGGGTTGTCATTGTTTTTAAGACTTGGCAGTAAAAAACCAGGAAAGACGTATCTGGTGGTGGAGGGGAGAGCTTATCCTGATTCATTCTAAGTCCAGTTTAACATTGCAGCATTTATTACTGCTTTGATTTTGCGTGTGTGTGTCTTTCCTGGTACACTTGGTTTCTCACAACGTTTCTCATTCGCAATACACTACGGAAACTGTTCATACGTGATTCTACTGTACACACATATAACTGCTTCAGAGTGAGACTCCCTACCAGGCAACTGCAGGTAGCGTACAGAGAAACAGTAAAGATTTCTTGGCAGCTCTGTCTGTCCTTAAAACAGGTTTCGTTACAGACGTACAACTGGAATACTGTGTTCTAAGGGCACTTGAAATAATTGTTTTCACAATGTGCCTCTGTCACCAACTTCTTGTGCATTTGGGTTCCTTTACTTCCATTTGTTTTCAATTTCTAGGCAATTTTTTTTCCTCACTGAATATATCAAACCTTTATATTTCCAAACCCAAATGATATGACAGGGTTTATTCAAAGAAGTCTAACTTCAGTCCCTGTTGCCTCCCCACTGCCGACCCCTATAAGTAGCCATTTTTATGATCTTGGTTTACCCTCTCAGTGTTTCTTTTCGCAGACATAAGCAAATTTCTATATACGGTCGGCCCTCCATATCCATGGGTTTCGAGTCCCCGTATTCAACCGAGGATCAAAATTTTCATCCGAGGTTGGTTGAATCTGCAGATGTGAAACCCACAGATACGGAGGGCCGACTATAAATTGTACTACGCCATTTTATATGAGAGACTTTGAGCATCCTCAGATTGGGGGCTCCTGGAACCAACGCCCCACAGATACTGAGGGCCAAGTGTGTTCATACCTACCTCCTCCTTACACAAAAAGTGGCTTTTTAGATACTTAGGAAAGAGTGCCTTGCTCTTTTCACTCAATGACATGTCCTGAAGATCACCCCATACTGACCTGTTAGGTCTTTTTTGTTCCTTTTATTGACTGCATAGTATTGTCTATAGGTTTGGCTTCAGTTCGGTTACACTGTCCTGTTACAACTCATTGGGGTCTGTGTGTATACACACAAACAGGTATACGTAGGCTTTGCTCTGCTCTCTCTCTTTTATTTTTTTGTCTGCTCTCTTTGCTTTGCGTTTCTCTTGTATTTTGGATATTTTTCGGTTTTCTTCTAGTTTTTCTCATTGAGGCCATCTGTTTTTTACCTTGATGGGGACCTTGTGCATTTTAACAGCAGCCCTAGGGGCATGCAGTAGTCCACAGTGCTGCCGCCTGAAGGCGGGGTTCCTGTCGGGGCTCCTCCTCTCTGCCCTGTGTCTCTCAGCCAGGTGAGTTAGCTCTGTTCCAGTGTGGCGCTCCATAGTAGGAGGAAGGAGGTTCAGGTTGGAGAATATCAGCTGGGGCCTGCTATTCGCCATGTTACCAAGAAAGGCTACAGAGGGCAGTTCCCAGACACGCCCAGCCCTGATGCCAACAGTTCAGCTGAAGCCAGGCACGGATCACCAGACTTGGGAGCAGGAAGCCTAGTTTTAAAGTTTGGACACGATGTGTGAAACAGGTATTTGAAAACTGGAAAGTAAATGGGAGCAGGCAGGCTGGTAGAAAAAGCCAGATTGCAAAGTACCACTGAGCCATCTGTGAGTTTGCCTTTCTTTTGCCTCCTGTGTCTCCAGCCTGGACTCAAGGCAGCCGGAAATGCAGAAGTGGGCACTGGGGAAGAAGAGAGTCAAAAGCCCTCTATGCTGGCTTGCAGACGGGGAAAGGAGATTCCTGATGTTCAGAGAGAGTAGAGGAAATCCCCCATTTTCTCTGTTTCCTTTGTTCTCTCGCATCCCAGGCCCCCAGCAATCCCATGGTAGTGGCGGCAGCAGGTCCCACGGGCACCTGAGATGCTGAGGGGGGCAGCCTCCCTCTGCAGTCAAAGGATGGGATTAGCCCCATTGCATTTTTTTTCTCCCTTCATCCTCCCACTGCTTGGCCCCCGAAAGGAGGTGCAGTTGTGGGAAAGACACAGCAGAATGGGGTAATTAATTCCAACTTTCTGACTGGAGGACTGAAAGAGGGAGCCCTCAGAAACCATAAAGTACCAAGGAGACATGGAGAGGAGGAACCCAGAGAAAGTGACCTCATAAAACATGAAATCCTGGGCCCACTCCTGAGCTGCACACGTGGGAATCTGATCCTAGCAGCATACAAAGACAGGATAGACTACTACCCAGGACCAAGAGTGACAACTGGGTAGAGCACACTCAGGACAGAGCTGTGTACCACTGAAAAGGCTTTGAAAACAGAACTGACATTGGAACCACAACCCACAGGAGGCTGCTCAAGCTTGTAGCCCGAACCCAACTGAGTCTGCTAAAACCAAATATTGACGTTCCCCATGGGACTTAAATGAGACCTACAGTCTTATAATATTCTAACTGTCCAGGATGTAATCCAAAATTACTTGGCATATGAAGAACCAGGAAAATTTCAAGTCTTGTGGGAAAAGATAATCAACAGATGCCAACACTGGGATGACCCAGATGTTGGAATTATTGGACAAAGACTTTAAAGCAATGATATATAATCATGCTCCAAGAATGCTCTTGAAACAAATGGGAAGAACAGAAGATAGATAGAACCGATGGAAGTTCCAGAATGGAAGGAACAGCTTAAACACTCACTGGATGGGCTAAGCAGAATGGAGGTGACAGAGGAAAGTCCATAACTTGAAGATAAATCAATAGAAATTATCCAGTTGAAACCACAGAGAGAAAAAGATGAAAAGACAAAGAAAAAATCTTTGAAAACAGCCAGAGAAAAACGATGCAGTATTTATAGAACAGCAGTTTGGATCACTGCGGGTTTCTCGTCAGAAACAATGAAAAGCAAAAGTAGAATAACATTTTTTTTAAAGTACTGACACTAAGGAGCTATCAACAGATTATATCCAGCAAATATAGAATCTTCAAAATCAACAGAACTATAGAAAATCAGCAAGAATAAAGAACTGAATGCCACAGTCAACCAACTGGATGTCTCATTGACATTTCCAGAATACGCTACCCAAGAGCAGCAGAATAGTCATTCTTTCAAGTGTACATGTGGAACATTCACCAAGATCATATTCTTTGTTACAAAACAAACCTTAACAAAAGGATTGGAAACATGCAAAATATATTCTCTGATCATGATGAAATCGGAAGTAAATGACAGAAAGGTAATGAAAAAATCTCCAAACACTTGGAAATTAAACAGCACATTTCTAAATAATCCCTGGGCCAAAGAGGAAGTCTCAAGGGAGAAAAAAATTTTTTTCAACTTAAGCAAAACTGACCAAAAACGAGAGAGAGAGAGAGAAGACACTACAAATATGAGGAATGAAAGAGGGAATAGCACTGCAGAACTCACAGACCTTAAAACCGTAAGAATACTACTGACAGCTCTATACACATAAATTCAACAATAGATGAAATAGACCAGTTCCTCATAAACCACAAACTATCAAAACGCACCCACTCAAGATGAAAAAGATAACCTGAGTCTCAGAGCTATTAAAGAAATTGAATTCGTAGTTTAAAACCTTCTAAAAAGAAGTCATCAGGCCCAGATGGTTTTACTGGTAATTTCTACCAAACACTTAAGGAAAAATAAACACCAGTTCTACACAATCTCCTCCAGAAAACAGAAAAGGAAAGGAACACCTTTGGCTCATAACAAAACCAAGAAAAAGACCAAAATCCCTCATGAACACGGAGGCAAAAGTTCTTAACAAAGTATTAGAACAAATCAAATGCAGTGATATATAAAAACCATGCTACACTATGAAAAAGTGGGATTTCGATCAAGAATGCAAAGCTAATTCAATACTTGAAAATCAGTCAGTGTAATCTACTATAATAGTCTAACAAAAATCATGTATTCATACCAACTGATGCAGAAAAGGCATTTGACGAAGTCCAACATCCAGTCATGAGTTTTAAAAAGTCAACAAACTAGAAATAGAAGGAAACTACCTCAACTTGATCAAGGGCATATATAGTTAACATCATAATGATGAAAGATTGAAGGCTTTTCCCCCTAAGTTCAGGAATAAGGTAAAGATGTTTACTTTCAACATGCATATTCCACATCATACTTGACATCGTAGCCAGGGCAACAAGACAAGAAAAAGAAATACAGATTTGAAAGGACAAAATAAAATTCTCTATACCCAACAAAATTTTATTCTTTAGTATTAATTCAACTATAAATCACTACTTAAATTTTAATTTTTCTCCTTGTCAAAGGTGTAAATGAAAAAAAAGTTGAGATACTAATCTATCTGTGGGTGTGTGTATACATGGAGATAGATATATACCTATATATATTAAAAATTTTTTAATATAGAAAAGCTGATTGGAAAATTTACATACATTGACTGGCAAGAGAACTGGAATAGCCAAATAAGTTTGAGAGAGAAGAATAAAGTTGGAGGAATCACACTACATAATTTGAAGGCTTAGTATAAAGGTATGGATATTGGTGGAGAGAGACATCGATCAGTGGAGCAGAATAGGCAGTTTGAACTTATACTCACAAATATGGGTAACTGATCTTTGATGCAGGTTCAAAGGCAATTCAATGGAGAGAGGATAGTTTCTTTAACAAATGGTGTTGGAACAATTGGACATCCATAAGCAAAAACTGAGGCTTGACTTCAACCTCACACATTATACAAAATTTAATTCATAATGTACTCTAGACTTAAATTTAAGAGCAAAAATGATAACCTTTAGAAGAAAACAGAAGAAAAATCTTCACGACTTGGGATTAGTTCTTAGACATTACACCAAAAGCAAAGTCCATAAAGAAAATAATTGGTAAATGGGGGCTTCCTCAAAATTAAAAACTTTCGCTTTCCAATACACTATTAAGCGAAAGAAAGACAAGCTACAGACTGGGAAAAAATATTTGCCAATGCGATACTGACAGAGGACTTATGTTCAGGATATATGAAGAACTCTCAAAATTCAATAGTAGGAAAACAACTTGTTTAAAAATGGGCAAAAGACTTGAACTTCACCATCGTGATTGTACAGATGGCATGTGAAATATGTTCAACATCATTAGTCATTAGGGAAAAGCAAATTAAAACCAAGATGAGGTGCTACTTCGTATCCAGTAGGATGGCTACAATGAAAAGTACTGGCAGTACCATGTTTGTCGAGGCTGGGCCACAACTGGAATTCTCATATATCGTTGGAGCAAGTGCAAAGTCATGCAGCCACTCTGGAAAACATTTGGGAGTTTCTTCTGAAGTTAAACATACACTGACCATATGTCCCAGCAGTCTCACTCCTGGGTATTTACTCTAGAAATGAAATTCACATTCACACAGAAGCCTGTACATGAATGTTTATAGCAACTCTATTCATGATCACAAAGTATTGGAAACAACCCAAATGTCACTCAACGGGTGAATGGTTAAGGTAACTTCGGTATGTTTGTACAGCAGAACATTTCTCAGCAATAACAACTGTCATCCCTTACAACAACTTGGGGGGGGGGCGGTTAGAGGCATTATGCTGAATGAAAGAAACCTGTCTGAGAAGGTTCCATGCTGTATCATTCCATTTATAGGACAGTCTCCAAAAGATGAACCTATCATGAGGAACATAGCAGTGGTTGCCTGGGTTGGGGGAGGGGGTTTGCACAAAGAAGCCCTGGGGAGTGTTATGGGGTGATGGAGCTGTTCTGAATCCTGATTGCAGTGTTGGCTACATGAGTCAATATATGTGTGAAAACACATGGAACTATCCACCGGGAGGAAAAAACACTTGACTTTATTGTTATGTCAGTTCTTTTAAAAAGCTGGATTGCCTGGGTTCCTTTCCTGCAAGATAGATATCTTTGCAAGCTGGCTGCCTTGTAAAAATAGCTTGGAAGTCCATATGGGTCACCTCAGGGAAGAACTGCTGGGAGAACAGGCCAGCTCACCCTGAAGGCGTGCTGGTGGGCTCACATGCCTTACAGAGGCTATTATCCCAACTAGGGCAACGTTCTGGGCAATTCTGAGCAGGTCGCCTACTCAGATCTCCGTCACCTTTAAGAGGACTACGTGATCGTTCCCTATCAGAGGGTGGTAGAGATAGAATCAGGCCGCTGCCCTAAGATTGCTGCAGCTCCCATCCTGGCAGGGCCACTAGACACCACTGTCCTGGGCGGACCCAGCTGCATCCTCCTCTGTCAAAGGCCAGAGCAGCCTGGGAACTGGCCTGGGATCAGCCCAGGCTCTTTGAGGAGTTCTGTGGCCCCGACGTCTGCTAGTTGTGGTTTCTTCTGGACCTCCTTCATTAGGGTAGCTTACTTCTGGTGAGGGTCAAATGGTAACTAAAATTTTGACGATAGCATCACCTCCTGTTTGTTTGGCCTTGGGATTGTTTTAAAGCACTTTCAAAGCCATGATTGCATTTGATCTTCATAGCAGCAGCGTTGTGTGGACTTATCAGGGGTCAATCTTTCCCATTTCATAGATGAAGGAAACAGAGAGGTCGAGCAGCTTGCCCGGGGGGGTTCCCAGCAATGGGGCAGACCCAGAGCCTCTGGCTCCCAGCTTTGGGCGGGGAGGGGAGGGTCTTCACACACCCAGAGGCTGCCTTCCCAGGACCTCCCCATTTTATACAATGCATCATGTCTGCTGTGGTTTAAATGTCTGTCACCCCCCACCAAATTCATGTGTTGAAGCCTAACTCTCAGTGTGATGGTGTCGGGAGGTGGGGCCTTTGGGAGCTGATTAGGTCATGAGGGTGGAGCCATCATGAATGGGATTCATGCCCTTATGAGAGACCCCAGAGAGCTCCCTCACCACTTCCGCCATGTGAGGGCCCAGTGAGAAGGCGCCACCCTGAACCAGGAAAAGGGCTCTCACCAGATGCGGAATCTACTGGCGCCTTGATCTTGAACTTCCAGCCTCCAGAACTGTGAGAAATAAACATCTGTTGTTTGTAAGCACCCTCAGCCTGTGGTATTTTGTCTTAGCAGCCCAAACAGACTGAGGTGATGTCCAGAATGCAGACCTCGCTCTGCTAACCCAGAGCCCCGGCCCTCACTGGACAGGGATGAGGGAAGGCTTTGGTTTGTGTCATACTCTGCACCCCTTGGGTAGCTGATGTCCCCCCGAACCTCCGCTTCCTCAGCAGGAAAGGGTGGTGATCATTATTATTGTTGCTCCATGCAGAGTGTCGTGAAGGTCAGAGGTTGTATAGATAAAGCACCTGGTATCACATGATGACCCACCTGGGTCTGTTCCCCAGTGAATGTGTGACCCTGATAAGCCGCTGTGTGTCACCCCCCCTGCCAGGGCAAGCGTGTGACCGCAGTGCTGTTCTCGCTCCCCCGTCTCTGTAGACCTATGTGTCCCAGTGGCCTTGGATGCTTCTGCTCCTGGCTGTCAGTGGCTTCTGTAACTTTGCCCAGAACGTCATTGCCTTCAGCATCCTCAACCTCATCAGCCCTCTGAGCTACTCGGTCGCCAACGCCACCAAGAGAATCATGGTCATCACAGTGTCCCTGATCATGCTGCGAAACCCAGTCACCAGCACCAACGTCCTGGGCATGATGACGGCCATCCTGGGAGTCTTTCTGTACAACAAGGTGAGTCTGGGGTGGGGGGAGGCTGTCCCCCGGGACGCCCAGGGAGTCTACCAAGAGTTGGCCGGGGCGGGGAATGGAAGGGGCCTCACCAGGAACTAAGAGGCCCGGGTTCCAGCTGCCAGCTTTGCCACTGACTGGTTTATGGTCTACGCTCAGCCCCCTCTGCCCGGGGCTTCCTTTTCCTGCGTAGATGACCCCAGGCTCATGCCTCAGTCCAGTGTGGCTCTCGGGTCTACTGAGGCTTTATCAGGAATTTCCCTCCCTCCTTGCGAAGATTGTTTGTTCCGATGTAAGGCTGTGGGATGGCTGACAGGTAGGGCCGGTCCAGTAACAGTTCACTGGCCATGCCCAGCCCCGCTAGGGATGACACTTGTGTTGGCCTTGAAGGCTGCTTGGCTGTGAATCTCGAGCTCCCCTCTGTCCTCTGTGCGTGTCCTGGACAAGGAGCCAGTGGTCTCACTGCTCTCTTGACCTCGCAGACCAAGTATGATGCGAATCAGCAAGCCCGGAAGCACCTCCTCCCCGTCACGACGGGGGACCTGAGCAGTAAGGAGCATCATCGGAGCGCCCTGGAGAAGCCCCACAACGGCATTCTCTTCCCCCAGCACGGGGACTATCAGTACGGCCGCAACAACATCTTGACAGATCACTTCCAGTACAGCCGGCAGAGCTACCCAAACTCGTACACTTTGAACCGTTACGACGTGTAGAGTCTAGCGACCAGGGCAGGACGTTCTGCCAATCCTCCCTCTTACCCCCCAGCAGTACCAGAAACTTCTGACAACCAGTGAATGTACAATCCGGCCAAGGGGGGATGGTGCAGAACCATCAGAAGACCCTGGGGTTCCCGGCCCCCTGGGGGCAGCAGGACACCGTCCCTGCAGTGGGGACCACTGCTCCCAAGCTCCGGTGTTTCATGCCCTTTCTTCCTGGAGTCTGTCTTCTGAGGGCTGCGTCGCCATATGGAAATCTCGTCCGGCTTTTACCTTTCTGTGTGGACTTACTTCCCAAGTCATGTTTTTCAGAGTTCTTGTTCTGTTTTCCAGATAACAGCCAGGACCCTCTCTGGAAAGGACACAGACCTCGGAGTGGGCAAGAGGTGGTTTGCAGGGAGGGTGGCAAGGGTGGTGCTTGGTGACAGGCTAGCAGCTTTAATTCCACTGCTCAGGTAGGCGTAGGACTGGTGCAGCCATGGAGCAGAGGAGTGTAACGGTTATTGAAAACATCTCCAGCCACAAAGATGGACTCAGCTTTCTGATCAGCCCATGGCTGTTTGCAGTTCTGGCAAACGTTCCCCAGTGCAAAGCTATTGTAATTAGCATTGAATTCTTAGAGCCTAATTCTGACACAAAAGTCAGAGGTGGCGTGTGCCCGGATCCAGAGGGAAAGGTGGCCACTGTCTCCTGGGCTCCCTCTTCCGTTGGTGGAGCAGGGCATCTCTCCTCTCGGAGCAGCAAGGAGGAGGGGACGCAGGGCTGTGAGAAGGATCATGAGGAAATCGTGTTCAGTGTTTCAGGCTCTATTTCTATATTTGTTTTGTTTCTTGAGCTTTCACCACTTCTGTGCTGACTTAGTAGGATGTTTGGGGGGGTGATGTTGGCTTTATGAGGATCTTGCATTTTCCTAGGGCAAATTTTGTAGCTGTCTGTGCTTTTATGCCCCCATCCCCCTTAGGGGATGCAGGATGCATGAGGATCAGCTTATGGTTGGAAAACCCTTTTGTTTTTAAGCATTTAAAAACAAGAAAAGTTGCTGGCGATGCCTGTCTCAGCACATTGCTGCGTTTAGTAGCAAGGAAGTGTTTTGAAAAGCTGGTCACTAGCTTTTCTAGTGAGCAGTCCCTGAAAGTGAGATAAATCAAGAATGTCATCTCGATAGTTCGTGTCATAGATGAGAGCTCAGTGCTCTGATTTCCATTAGCTGTTCTTGTGGTGTTTGCATTAGGATCTGAATCATGTCCCAGTGAAGCGGCAAGCACCAAGCTAGGATTTGGTTTGCCAAATCAGTCTTTGGTCAAGAAAAAGTTTGGGTTTTGGCAAAATCACTCGAGGAAAATTATGCGACCCTAGTGGGTAACCCATGTGCTGAGGTCCAGGTCGGGACACCTGGCATCACTAGAGACTGTGCCCTCGGAAAGGACCACTTGCTTGGCTCTGAGGGTCTTCGCTGATGGCAGCCTTCTTCCTTCAGCCCTGTCCCCGGCCTCTTGAACAGGCACTTGGCTTGATCAGCAGATGGGATATCGGGTCACCCTTTACCTCCTGGCATGTGAGACGGTTCTGTTTCAAGGAAGTACCGCTTGACTCCTGTTTGTTTTGGTAATTAGAATTTTGTACTTAGAGGTTACACTTTTGTCAGCTTATGAATGGGCGACTCCTGGAGAGGTCACAGGGACCCCTTGTGGCCTGTGAGTTCAGTACCACTGGCCTAAGGAGTCCCTGTTTGTCGTTGTCTTGCTTTTGAATTACTTTGGCCACAAGTTCTGAGACAATGCTGTGTAAAACAGGAAGGGGCCGTTCTGAAGGGTGTTATTTGTGAAAAGAACCTGCTGAGTGCCTTCACCAGAGGCAGTAGAGTCTGCAGTTGAACCACAATAAATGGGGATAATTTTGCACAGCATAGACATTACAGTAGTTGTCTTTATGATAGGAACTGATTTCTTGAACGTATAATTGAACTCCAAAATGAATTATGCCTCTATGCAGGTTTAATGAAATTTCTGAGGTTGCTGAAATGTGTATATTTGTTTTCCTTTTCCAGTGCAAGATCTGCTGGTGAGGGGAAATATCTGACTGGTTTTATTACGGTTTATACATGAATAAATGGGATATTTAGTTCTGTACATAAATCTACAGTGAGTACATACACTGGAATGAGAGACAATCATATTAGACCAAATCATCAGATCAAAAGACAAAGACATACTTTTGAGACTTGAAAGTTCAAAGCTGACACTGACCTCCTGAAGGCCAGTTTTCCAGCCACTTGCTGCCCTTGCTCAACCCTCCACCCCACTCTCAAATCCACATTTGCAGCTGGGTTCCCCTCACCTCCTCATTGCCAGGGATTGTGACAGCTAGTTCACCCATCCGTGGTATGGTCTGCAAAACTAACTCAAACCCACCTCCTTCGTTTTACAGAAGGGGAAACTGAGGCTCAGAGGGCATTTTTAAATAGTGTTTGTTCACTATCTTGAGACTCAGTGTGGAATTTTTAAGCACCTTATTTTAATTCATTCATTATTGGGAAAATCAAACCCCTGTTACAAAGGAGAGAAGCCAAATAGGTTCAAATGAAGAAGCACTTGGAATTTCTGGATTTTACTGTGTATTTGGCATACATCATGCAACAGGCCCTCTGTTATCACTGGGACATAACCAGACCTGGATACCTTAAGGTCTAATAGCCTTAAGGACATAGAACATTAAATTATTGAAGAATCTGAACATTGTGAATTCTTTTTTTCAATTGTCACCTTGTTTTCAGGACTTTTCTTGCTATAGACTGTTCTGTGGGAATGATACTGTGTATATTCGTGGCTGGCATTTACCAAAAATAAATGGTGGTCTCCAGGGAATCAAGATTGGTCCCAGTTTGTCAGTGAGGGTCCCTTTCTGAGTGACCCTGTCGTCAGTGTGCCCAGCAACAAAACATGTAAGAGGCAGAAAGAGCAAACCAACTTGGTTCCCACATTCAGGTGTATTGCAACTTTTTTATCTTTTCTAAGCCAAAATTTAAACACGTGACTTGTGAATTCATGAGCCAGTAGGATAAAACTAGAATCACAGCTTAACAGTTAATGACATGCCTTTATTGAACAGAATAACATGGAAAATCCAAGAATGTTGTGAGAGCTGTGCTTACATCTGTATGAGGAACAACAGAGTACCTGCTACGTGTGGGCTTTTCACACACAATCCACAAAGGATTACTCGTCACCTTGTGAGGCCCAGAGGGGTTAAGTCATTTGTCCAGGATCACACTGAAGTCTGCCTCCAAGCCCATTTCCCCCCATACTACTCAGAAACCACTCCCAACAGACAATTTCCTTCAATCACAGTTGATGGGTAGGAGTTTCTCCTAAAACAAGTGCCCACATCCTTTTAATTCATAATCCTTTTGTTCAGTGATTTACTGAGCACCAAAATATATCGCTGAGATATATAAAGGTGCTTGTGAATAGTTTATCTCTGAAAGGATACACAGGAAGCCGGACACAGCAGTTGCCTCTGGAGAGGATATATGCACTTTTTTCAAAACTGCCATATTGTGCCAAGTACAGGAAACAGATACGTAAGCCTTCTACCCTCAGAGCACTCAGCTTAATTTATGGATGTGTGACTAAGGAGCACACAAGTGCTGTGTTGGAGGCGGGGCAGAAAATGCTAAAGGAAGTACAGGGTAATTATTCAAGCGGCATATGGGAATGTTTTGGCTTGCATTTTCAATTCACGGAGTATTTTATTTGCACATTTTATATTATATATGCTTGTTTAACTATCAGGACCCAAGAGGCAGGTATTAGCCCTATTTTACAGAGGGAAATGGCAACAGAGAAAGTCAGGCTTGGCCCATGGAACACGCCTGGAACCCAAGTGTCTGACTCCAAGCCCAGGGCCCTTTGCCCTGCAAAGCAGCCTCAATGAAGTGAGTGGTTTTGTTTTTCCTCACGTTTGTCATACACTCCGAAGAGGAGCTGGTGCAATCAAAGGGGATCCTTTCAATTCAGTTGCCTCGGCCACACTGCTAAAGTAAGACCCTGAAGGAGCCCTGATGTCCAGATGACCCAAGCCACTTTGCAGTTGTCTGCTGTGGTTCCAGCAGGGCCTCAAGAGGCTCTGCTGGGGATGGTGTCACTGCCTTATAAGTCAGGCAGGGCCAGGTTTAAGGACAGCCTCATTGCTCAGATGCCAGAGCCCGAACCCCTCCTCAGGGATGTCTGCTCCCAGACACTGGACTCCTCCTTTCTCTCCCCAGGGCAGCTCCTTTGTGACCAGAAGTTCGTTTGGTAACACATGATCAGGCCCAAGGAATGCTCATGTCTAGGACAGGACAGGACCACCTTCTCTGTTCCCACAGGACATTCCTCCTGCCATGGCTTCAGCTAGTTGATCACATGGGATTCAGTTACTGCAGATGAGGTGACAGTCACACCAAGCTTTGCTTTACTGAGACCATAGGTCTAGATGGGCCTAGATTTCCTCAGTCAACCCCCTACTTTTTTTAGTAACAACTTTTCTGGTCTATATATTTTTATAGTCTATATATTTTTTAAGTTAGAAAAAAATTATTAAAGCCAAAAAATTATCTAGACTATACAGATGTCAAAAAGAATGGGATAAAGAACAACTTCCAAAATATATTGCTGAGATATATAAAGGTGCTTGTGAATAGTTTATTTCTGAAAAGATACACAGGAAGCTGGACACAGCAGTTGCCGCTGGAGAGGATATATGCACTTTTTTCAAAACTGGCATACTGTGCATATTATTTTGTAAACTGCTTTAAAAAAATATGCTAGAAACATTTCCCTTGTTACTAAATATCCCTTGATTCTGTCTGTGTACATGGTATTATAAGATGTGCTACAATTAACCAACCCCTACTGCTGCACATTAAATACTATTTTAATGGGATGAGTTTGCAGCGCACAATGTTGCACATGCTTCTAATCTAGGATAAATTCCTCACAGCACATTTGCAGGACCGAAGTGGGTATGCGTGTGGGTTTTAAATTCTTTCCTTTTTCCTTGTTAGGTGGGCCCCTCAGCAAGTTCATCTCACCAAGGGGGGTGCATTTTACTTGCTTACTTAAGAGTTTTGTTCCCAGGTCCTTGGAGACCATGTCGGTCTGCAGGAGCCTCTACTTCTAGCAACTCTCTCTACTGCTTTCTCCTGACCAACGAATTCTGATTTGGCCCACTGAAAGGAGCCTGGGGGAGGCCTTGTGATGCTTACATATCCAGTCTCAAATGGCATTTTAAACACTATGAGATGAATGTATGATAGCAGTAGTCATGGGTGTACAACCTTTCTGGTGGACAGTTGAGCAACGTCAGCATTAAAAGTGCAAACCCTTTGACCACAAGATCTATGTATACACTAAAACTTTTAATAGTGGTTTAAAAGTAGAACCAACTCAAGAGACTCCATGGTGTCTGGCTTCAAAAAATTATGGTAAATCCACACCACATTGTTCTATGCAGTCATTAAAAATGACCAGATTTGTAACGTGTTTTGGTTCACAGATCCCGTTAAGAATCTGATAAGTGCTGTGTATCTTCAACTCACAAAAACGAGTGCTATCTCTGAAATCTATCCGTGGTGGATCAGAAGTTAAAGCTTCTTGATACAGTTCTTTACTGGCATGGAAAAATCACACTATCCAGATTACTGAGCATTTACTAAACAGAACATTCCCCCTGCCTGGACTGTTCACATAGCTGGTTCCGGAGTGGGATCTCAGTGCAAACCTCACCGCCCAAGGGCCTTCTCAGATAACCCTATCAGTGTAGGCACCACCCTCCTCCCTTATCATGGTCTTAGCACCCTCTGTTTTCCTCAATAACACCTTTGAGATGATATATTTGTTTACTGATCTATGGGTCTCTCTGCCTACCCAGACCGTGGGCTCATGAGAGCAAGAACTTAGGTCTGACTTGTTCATTGTTTCATCCACAAGCAACATCCAACCTGCCTTTTTTTGTTGTTTTTTTGTGGTACGCGGGCCTCTCACTGTTGTGGCCTCTCCCGTTGCGGAGCACAGGCTCCGGACGCGCAGGCTCAGCGGCCATGGCTCACGGGCCCAGCCGCTCCACGGCATGTGGGATCTTCCAGGACCGGGGCACGAACACGCGTCCCCTGCATCGGCAGGCGGACTCTCCACCACTGCACCACCAGGGAAGCCCCAACCTGCCTTTTTGTGAACCAAGAATGGTCTTTACAGGTGAACATTTGCAATCAATTGATGACAGGAAAGACTGACTTGGAATCCCCAGAAAAGCATTCCATTCTTCTCATTAGACCTAAATTATTTAAACTGTACTCAATTGCTATATTTTATATTCCACCAATAAAAAGTGTTCTGGACATTTTTCTCTTTGGTTATATAAGCACTACACAATAGCCTCAATTTTGGCTCTTGGCCAGAAGAGCCTAAAATATTTGCTATCTGGCCCTTTATAGAAAACGTTTGCCAGCCTCTGGTCTAAGGCAATATCTGACGTACAGGAGACAATCCATAAGCGTCAGAAGTTACGTAGCAACAAAAAAGAAATGTATCTAAAACACAAAGATATATATTTTCATAAAATACAGAGGTATAGCCAACTAAAGTGTTAATGTTAACGGCGAGAGTCACATTACGGGGCAAGTCCACAGTCTACATTTCCCTAATGTTTGCTGCGGCTTGTTAATTTTCCCCACAATTAGCATGCGTTATCTTTACCATCATCGTTTTGGATGCAACGTAAATGCATCTTGCAGGATGGCGCCCTGCCCTCCGGACGCGCAGTGTAGAAGGCCCAGCACCCGTAGGTCCTGGACGCTCACTCCTTCCCCGCTGCTTGAATGACTGCACAGAAGCCACACGAGCCCCAAAGAGGCGCACTCAGTCTGAGGCCGGCAGGGGTGCGGGTGGGGTCCGCTCGCCCTAAAGTCTTCCTTATCAAAACGTTTGATCGAGAGAAAGAAATCGAGCGGGAGGCTCTTTTGAACCTCAATAAGCTCAGTTACATCCCCGCCAAGCCCATAGCCTCCCGGTTCTGCTTCTGCCTCCGGGCGGCCCCGGGAGCATGTGACAGGCGTCGCGGCCCAGGAGCCGCCCAGACGCACCTCACCTCGTATTTTCCTTACCGCCGCCCCGCGAGGAGGAAACAGGCCTTGACCGGGGCAGGAACACCCCAGGCTCCCTAGTCCCGCGGAGAACGAGGCCGGCCAAGCCTTCCGGTTGCAACGCTGAGCTGAGAAAACGCCCCGGCCGCGGCTAACAGCCGTCCGCTCAGTTCTAGCAGCTCCTGGGCGTCGCACGACAACAGCCCACTCCGCACATGCGCGAGAAAGCCCTTGCGCGTACACTTCGCTGGCCCCTCCTGCGCGCCCGGCCTCGCGCGGCTTCTTCCCTCCCGCCTTGTGCCCTCACTTCCGGGGTTTCCCGGCGACGGCCGTAAGTGGCGGGCGGAAGCAGCCCGCGAGGCCAGCCGTAAAAGGCTCCCTCGCGCCACTTCCGGCCGGCTTCCGCAGACGGCCCTGGTGGGCGATCGAGTGGTGGTGGAGGACGTTCCCCGCGGCCGGAGCCATGGAGATGCCGCTGCCGCCCGATGGTGAGGCCCAGCCCGGGCTCGGGGGCCGTTTCTCTCTCCCCGGAATCCCTTGTTGACCCGCCCCGCCTTTCGGGGTCCCCGGGCCTAGGAGGGGGCGGGGCTCGGCCTCCCGGGTTCGCCTGCGGCCTCTCCCGCGGATCCCCGCATTCCCGGAGCGCTTCTGGCCCCTATCGGGACCCGTACAAGGGCGGCTGCTCCTGGGCCCACCCCTAGGGACCCCGGCCCCGCGGACGCGGGCCGGGAAGCCAGGGCCCCCGGATTTGGGCGGTCCTCGCTGACGCTCCGCGTGGCCTTTTCTCCGTCTTCCAGACCAGGAACTCCGAAATGTCATCGACAAGCTGGCCCAGTTCGTGGCCCGGAACGGTCCCGAGTTTGAAAAGATGACTATGGAGAAGCAGAAGGATAACCCGAAATTCTCGTTTCTGTTCGGAGGCGAGTTCTACAGTTACTACAAGTGCAAGTTGGCTCTAGAGCAGCAGCAGCGTGAGTCCTCGCCAGCTCTCAGGGCGCCCTCTCGAACGAATCCTTTCTCTGGTTCCAATTTCGGGCTCTGCCACAAAACGCCTTCTTTTGGGTCGCATGCTGTTTCTCTGTGAAAATGAGTTCGTTTGGCCTTCACGATTCTTTCGGCTGTTCCCACAGCCCTGCGGCTGCAGGGCCCGAGTGTCATGGAGATCGAGGTTATCGATTCTCCTTCTGGGCTCCGGATCAGGGATTTCTGTTGTTTTGCAAACATGATGACTGAGATCAGCGAGTAGAGTGACTGCTTCAGTGTTTTCCAGGGAGGAAGTGATAGAAGCCGGACTGGGTGGGACCCTCCTGGCAGGTACCGTCCAGCCCCCTTTGCGGGCTCTCCGTCGGTCCAGCAAGGTTTTTGTGCATTTCAGATGGTTGCAGTCCAGATCAAAACTAATTGTCCTGTGGGCTTTAGTTCTTTGCAGCTGTTTATGTTCACTGGTTTGGGCTTCAAGGTTCCGGCTTGAAATTAAGAGAATTTAAGATGAGGTCAGTTATCCTAGCTGGTCTTTGAATAACAGATAGATAGTCCCTGAGTTCACATCTGTATTGTTCAGTAGCAAATCTCTAGCTTCTAGATAACGTTGTGTTTCAGATTGCCAAGTAGGTGGACATTGAAAGGTGAATGCTCCCTGGACTACAAGCTCCCTGAGGCCAACCAGACCTTGTTTGGGTCAGTGTTGTGCCTAATAGGTAGCAGGTAGTAGGTGATCGATAGTTTGTAAGACATAGCAAAGTACAGTGGCTTGAACAAGCACAGTGTGTTTTTTGAGAGCCAGGAGAGGAATCATAAGAGGCCTAGCATAGCTGGAGTGTAGATGTGTGTAGATGGGAGAGGGGGTTGATCTGGAGTGGGAAAGTTTCCAGGGGAAAGTTTGGGTTTTCTTCTTTAATCCAGGGGTTCTTCTGGTGCCTGTTTAAGGTTTGAGATGAGGGTGGGGAAGATTTCAGGTTGCCTAGGCAAAATGTACCCATTTATGTGTTTCTGGAGCAACCGTTCCTTAGCCCCAGCACGTCAACTTTAAAACCTCTGCTGTAGGCAGTGGGAAGCCACAAGGGAGGTTGAAACAAGGGAGAGGTGGGTCGGGTTTGTGTGGCCTGCGTGGAGAACAGGCTGGAGGGAGCGTGAGTGGAGGCTGGGATGGCAGTTGGTGGTAAAGTCTGAATTGAGTCGGTGAGTTGAGTAAAGGCAGTGGGCTTGGGGACAGGTGGGGTTAAGGGGTAGAATCTGTGAACTGAAGCGCCAGTTGGATATTGATGCCGGTGGCATAACTGGGCAGGGGAGGATGGTGTTTGGGTTCGAGTGACCATGAGGTGAGAGCTGCTTCCCCTGCGAGGGGAGCACTCCCACCCTGAAAGTCAGAATTCGGGGGCTGCTTGGGACTTGGTGCCATAATGGCGGGAAGTTGGGGTGTTTCTAGCAGGGGAAGATCAGGACTCAGGAAATGCTTTCTGCAGGTAAGAATATCTCCGTTGCCATTAAAGTCCATGTCAGAGTTAGACACACGGAAACTGAGGAGCCAGGAGTGTTGGGATGGAGGCACGAGCCTTAGGAGGGGCTGGGAGGAGGGGGGCAAAAGCTCAGGGTGCCTGAAGCCCAGAGAAGGAGGGATTCTTGGAGCGGCCAGAAGTGAGGGTGCACAGCAGGGAGGGCTGGCTTACCAAGGACTTAGGATTTCTGGAAGCTTTGGGGAAGCTGTAGAACGGTTTCAGAACTGTGTTCTGGAGCAGGGCTAGCCACTCTGTAGCCAGCCCTTCACCCTGGTGGTTTGAGAAGACTGAGTCCTGGGACCGCTTGAGGTTGGCGCCTCACAGACTCTGGTGAAGGACTGTTTTTTGTTTTTTTCTGATCTGTTGCAAAAAGTACAGTTTGGCAAAGTACAATAAAAATGTGAACAATGATGGGAGTTCCCTGGCGGTCCAGTGGTTAGGACTTGGCGCTTTCACTGCCAGGGCCCAGGTTCGATCCCTGCTCGGGGAGCTAAGATCCCGAAAGTCACATGGCATGACCAAGAAAAGAAAAAAATGGGGAAAAAAACATGCATCATGAAACATCAAATTGCTGTAAAAGTGCCAAAACACTCCCTCGCCATTTCTGTGCTTGTCTAGTCTTGGCGTCACCTGGGGCTGGCCCTTGAACCACACTTTGAGCAGCGGCACTACAGCCGCAGAGTAGAGAAGGAGAGGGGAGGCAGGACTGGATGCAGGGAAACCAGTTCCCAGGTTGATGCAGGTGACAGCAGAGTCATGGCAGTGATGGCGGGACACAGATAGATTGGCATGTGATCTAGGAGGGTGACTTGACTGTGTGGGGCAGCTTGTTAGTGTGAAGTGCAAGGGAGAGAAAGGTGCATGAACCTTCTCACTTCTGGCTCGGGTACGTGGCGTAGCTGTGCCAGCCACGGGTCAGAAGGGGAGCTTTGGAGGGGGTGGAACGCAGGGTGAGAGGGAACCCATGCCTGTTTGAGGTGCCTGTGGAAAGCAGTGGCTATTTGGTCTGTAATTAGACCCAAAGCTTGAGGAATCCAGGATGGCGATGATAGATTTAGGGGTCATAGAGTGCACTTTATAACTGCAGCCACAGGAAGATGTCATGTTCCCCTAGGGGCTTGCTCAGAGGAGGGGGCTTAATTCTCAGACCGGGCATCTCAGTATGTGAGGGTCGGATAGAGGAAGAAGGGGCCAAGGGGATGGCCACACCGGCCACGTGAGACAAGGAGCTGAGACGGGGCCATCAGGCTGAGTGGGGATGACCGCAGTGGCTTTGGGGGTGGGGTGGGTGGGCGGAGCCAGACCTCCGTGGGTTGAGATAAAGGGGAGATGAAGAATTGAAGATGAATCTTGGTTGTAAAATTGTCGAGAGCGGGGCATGGATGAAGAGGGAGCTTTTGAAGATCAAAGACTTGGGTGTGTTTAGATGTTGCTGGGGCAGAGTTAGTAAAGAGAGAAAATGAAGGAAGGAGAGCGAGAGGACACATTTCCTGAAGCAGCGTCTCTGGGAGGGTAGGATCCAGAGCGCAAGTCAGGGGGTGGGGGTGGTCCCATAAGGTGCCTTTGGTGAAGGCCTGCCTCAGACCTAAGCAATGGTGGGCCCTGGATGACACCCTCCACCCCACCGTCCTTTTATGGCTCTGTCCAAAGGCTGGGCCCCCTTAGAGTGGGACTCAGAAGGGCTCCAGCAGAGCGTGGTCACGCTCAGACCAGCCGAGGCCCAAATGCAGAGGGGGAGGCCATCTTGTCCAGGGACCCTTCCCCCAAGTCCTCCCCTCCCGTCTCATCTGGCGAGGTTTGGGGCCTGCACCTGCCCAATGCAATCTCCTGCTAGCAGGATAGGGCATCCCACGTCGCCTCAATATGGATTGACCCTTGAATGCAGAGGAGTAGAGTCAGTGGAAGGAAGGCAAAGGGTTGGGTGTAGGGGGGCCACAGCATGTGTCGGGTGCTGCCGTAGGGCCGCAGGTGCGTGGGTTTGCTGGTCGCCATCCAGAGGTCCGGTGGCTTTGCTGTCTTGAACGGGGAGAGTAGACTGGGGGACAGCAGGCGTTAGAAATAGCTGCGGAGGTTGCTGGGGGTTGAGAGACTCCCTCGGGGAGGGGCTGTTGCTTCAGGCCCAGGCAAGGTGTGGAGAAGGTGGAGGGGGTGGGCTCAGGCTTCCTCTGGGCCGAAGGACAGTGGGCAAGGCTGGACGGTGTTGGCTAACGAGTGGTGAGATGACAGTCCCAAAGGTCTCCGAGGAGAGGACGAGCAGGAAGGCAGAAGGGATCCAGGGCTAGGCCCCATGATACAGGGCACGCATGGCGGCGGCACGTCGCAGGGGTCCCTCTTCTGGGTGGCGAGTATAGGGAGGGGAGCCCCCGGGGCTCAGAGCTGCCCAAGAGGCGGCCAAGGGGATACCTGGACCCCAGCCACCTCCTCACAGGGGCCACCTCTCCTCCTCTCCTGCCAGTCATCTGCAAGCAGCAGGCCCCAGAGCTGGAAGCGGCCACGGCCCTGCCACCGCTGCCACAGCCCCCGCTGGCCCCCGCGGCGCCCATCCCGCCAGCCCAGGGCACCCCATCCATGGACGAGCTCATCCAGCAGAGCCAGTGGAACCTGCAGCAGCAGGAGCAGCACCTGCTGGCCCTCAGACAGGTACGGGCCGGCCCCTCCCCCTCCCCCGCCCCTCTTGACCTGAGGTGGGTACCCAGAGTTCACCCTCTGTGCCTCAGTTTTTGTATCTGTACATTGACGCTAATATTCGGTGTCAGCGCTGAGGACAGGGATGTCCCGTTGTCCAGGGCTCGGCGCCTGACAGTCATTATCCCTCCAGTGCTGCCACCGCCCATGTTGTGTTTAGCTTGACCCCGATGCTGGACACGGAGGTTGCTTCTCATCCCAGTGAGGTCACTGCACGAGCTTTGATACCCACACACCCGTTGTGCTGGAGTGGATGTGACAAGTGAGACTGCACATTGGAAATTGTGTGACAGAGAATCCAGGTGGCCTCTGGTGCCACTGGCACCAGCTCCTGCTAGTTAGGTCACCCCAAGCTGTTGTGAGGAAGGACCCTTTTGTCCCAATCCATCACAGTCTGGTACTTTGGCCAAATACAATAGGATAAGTTGCCAGAAACATAAGATGGATGAAAAGATATCTGAAACGCCAGCCCCAATTTTAGTACTGGATCAAGACGTAAGTTACGGTTGTATTATTGAAAACAAAACGCTCCAGAATGCTTACCCTCAGTTTCCATACGGAGCTCGTCACAGACTGGGCAGTCTGGCTTCAGCCAGCCCTGGGCTGACTGCCTGTCCCCCCAGCAGCACCGGGTCTCAGCCATATCTCAGTTTGCTAACCTAACGGGCAGAAGTCTGGCGTCATGTTTTAACTTCGGACTCCCTGGTTGCTAGTGAGGTTGTTCTGCTTTTACTTGACTGGTGACTGTTTATATTTGTCCTCGCCATACCGTGTTCACACCTGCCACTCATTTTTCTTTCTTTTTTTGGTGAATTGATGTGCAGAGGTTCCTTGTTCCTCTGGGTCTTAATCTTTCTGTCTGTCATCTCCGGGGAGACATTGTATCCCCCTGTATCTTGTCTGGCTTTATCCTCTGCCTGCTCTGCGTGTTACAGCCATGACTTACAGATGCGTGTCTCAGGCTTTGGGCGTGAGTGTTGGGGGCAGGGCACTGATGGGCCAGCCTGGCTGGGCCTGGGCCAAGGTTCCTCCTCACACAGTCTCGGTCCCACTTGGCCTTTTAGGAGCAGGTGACAGCAGCCGTGGCCCACGCGGTGGAACAGCAGATGCAGAAGCTCCTGGAGGAGACCCAGCTGGACATGAACGAGTTTGACAACCTGTTGCAGCCCATCATCGACACCTGCACCAAAGATGCCATCTCGGTGAGGGCGGGGTGGGGCTGGGGGCGTGCTCCCAGAACCTGGTGCTCCTGACTAGGTGGGAGCTCCTGCAGCCAGTCTGGGCCAGGGCTGCTCTAGGGGCACCCCGTCTCCGCATCCCCTTCCCTCATGAGCACTTCCGTGGGCTCCCCCACCAAGAAAGGTGGAAGGCAGGCAGAGGCCGTCCGACATTCCCGGGCGTCTGTACACACTTTGGCCTGGAGAAGGCCAGCCCCACTCACCCACCACCCTGGCTGTTGCAGGCTGGGAAGAACTGGATGTTCAGCAACGCCAAGTCCCCACCTCACTGCGAGCTGATGGCGGGCCACCTCCGGAACCGCATCACGGCCGATGGGGCGCACTTCGAGCTGCGGCTGCACCTCATCTACTTGATCAATGATGTGCTGCACCACTGGTGAGGGCCCTGCCAGCTCCGCCTTCCCTCCTGCTCCTTCTCCCTCTCCCGGCCGATGCTCTGCGCTCCAGAGCCTGGCCTGTCCCGGGACTGGGAACCACTCTTCCGAAGACCCAGGGGGAGGGTCGGTCTGAGCCACAAGCCCTCCATCGGGAGGACAGCCACCCGCACCCCCCACCACCTCAGCCACTACCCCAGACCCCTCGCCCCACCTGGGGCCGCTGTCCCCTCACTCCCTGCTCTCAGGGCAGTTTCTGGGTGTTTTTCAGTGTCTCTGTCAGCTGCCAGCTCCCTTTCACTGACCTATGCACACCCCAGTCACCTGACTCTGCTCTGCTTCAGGAACCTTCCCATAGGGTCCCCCTGGCTGACCCTCTGCCCCCCACCCCCACCCCCCAGCCCTCCTAAGGCCAGGCCAGTGTTTACTTCCATATGGCCTCTTCGGTGCCTTTTGACAAAGGTTAAGTCGAGAAACAAGATGCCTAGGCCAGAGACAGGGGAAAGCTCGTGGTGCTAGTAAGGCTAGCCTGTAGCTGTGAAGACTGGCTGCCACATTTGTCTTTGAACTTGGCTGGCTGGGGGACAGCTCCTGTGAGGGCAGCAGACTCAGACCCAGGTCTTGCCCCTTCTGCCCACGTGCAGCCGGGCCCTGCCCCTCCCTGCTTCATGTGCCATGTGGGCGGTTCCGGTGTCACTCCGCGCTCCCTACATCACTTTCCCCTATTTCTCTGCCATTGGGAAATAAGTAGCTGTTCGGAACCTTGTCTGCCTCCTGCTCCGCCAGCCGCTCCGCTGACTCAGGGCAGATCTGCAGAGACAGCCCTGTTTCTGGCACTTCTCCAGCCACCCGCTTCCTGAGCCTCACTGTCTGGAAGCCCAGTGCGGCTCGCCCCGTCCTCCTGCCTGGGCTGCCCTCCCTCCCCCAACCTGGCTTCCCGGCCCCGGGCACTTGCTGCTCTCTCCGAGCTCCCTCTGGTGAGCTCGCCTCTGAGAGGGGTTCTAGCTGCCCACCTTCTTCCCCGGGCTCTGCCACCTCATTGTACAGCTGCGGGCCCTCCACGCTCATTTATGCGGCCTGCCCCCCGAGAGGCCGCCTCACCCTGTCAGGCCTCAGGCTCCTAGGCATCTGGCAGCCCGCACACTCCCTCTGCCTCGTGGAAGGTGGGGTCCCAGCCCAGGTTTCCTCGTGCCTAGGGGGTGACAGTGCCGAGTGAGGCTGCATGGACAAGGCCCTATACCTACAGCAACCCCAGCTCAGCCTTTGTGGGCAGCTGGGGCTCTCACAGGCCTGCATCTGTCCATCCTTATGCCACCCTGGGAGAGAAGGGTTATCTTACTGATAAGGGGACCAGGGTGAGAGGCCTTGCTCTGAAAGTCCCCAGGCTGTGTTCTTTCCCTCCTCCCACTGCCGTCCATCCATCTTGTGGGGAGCCCAGCCCTTGTCCCAGCCGGGTTGGGGGCCCGTGTCCCAAGAAGGCAGAGGGTGCTGTGGCTGGAGCCGCGATGGTAACGGGCGCGTGGCCGGGTCCCGCCCCAGGGCCCTGACGCGCGGAAGGTCTCTCCCTCACAGCCAGCGCAAGCAGGCCCGGGAGTTGCTGGCCGCCCTGCAGAAGGTCGTGGTGCCCATCTACTGTACCAGCTTCTTGGCCGTGGAGGAGGACAAGCAGCAGAAGATTGCCCGGGTACAAGGGGCAGCCGGCGGGGGGCGGGGGGGCAGGAGATGAGCAGGGGCTAGGGGGGTGGCACTCGTTTTTCCCCTGACATGGCCTTTCCCTCCTCCCCAACGTCCAGCTCCTGCAGCTCTGGGAGAAGAACGGCTACTTTGACGACTCCATCATCCAGCAGTTACAGAGCCCGGCCCTGGGGCTCGGCCAGTACCAGGTGTGTGCTGCTCCCTGAAGTTGGGGGCTGGGCACCACCCGTAGGGTGGTGACCTCAGAGTCCTGGTGGCATTTTCCCAGCTGGACTCCCCGGCGTGCCCCTGGGGTGGTGGTGAGGGGTGGGAGGCAGAGTCTGAGGAGCAGCTTCGGGGGCCCCCACCCCGTCCACAGCAGCCAGTGAGCCCTCCCAGGCGAGCCCGCCAGACTTTTCCTGGTGAGCTTGTGACCAGGTTACCTGCTTTAGGCTCTGCTCTCAGGGGTGCCTTTGGCCCATTTGCTCTGGTCCTCCAGGTGTGATGGGAGCATGAGGAAACCCTGGCATAGTCTAGGCTGCCACAGTCATCGTGTTGTGCACGGTGTCCCGTGTGCACATCTTCTCTCTGAGGGGGCATCTGCTCAGAGGTCGGGGTCGCAGAGCAGGGAGAGGAGGGCCGGATCTCCTTGGTCACCTCTCCTGTGGTGCCGGCGTTGCTATCCCATCTACAGCTGCTTGGGTGAAAGGCACAGTTCACACCCCCTTTTCCCAGGCCGGAAGATGTCTTCCTGCACAGGTCTGGTTGAATGTGAGAAGCTATATGTTGACCGTTTCCTCTGTGATGCTCCTGACTGCCACCCTCCCTACAGGGGAGAAGCTTTCATGCTCAGAAAGGCAAATGAGGAAAGTACATTTCAGACTTTTTCTAAGTTTTACTCCCTTTTTTTAATTGATGAATAAAAATGGGCTCATACCAAATAAAAATGGGCTCATACCACCATACCACAGTGATATTCACTGCTTTTCTCCTATTGAGATGGCGGTAGCAGCTCATGGTTACTGAGTCACCCAAGTTCCTTTCACTGCATTTTCCCCGAGTCCTCGGAGGTAGGCCCCGTTATTGTCCAATTTTACAGGTGAGGAAGTTGAGGCTCCGGGGAGGTTGTGACTTGCTCAAAGCCATACAGTGAGTAAGAAGTACCGCCTGTGAGCATGTCCTAGGACGTTTGTCAGTGGTGGGATTTTAATGTCTGCGTGGCACTCCAGGGCACGGCTGTCCTTGCTTATTCGCATTGTTAGGGAATTCTAAACTGCCCAGCACCAAAAGTCACCAAGTCCGGCTAGATTGAGATGCTCTGTGGTTGTCAAGCTCAAGTTGATTGTTTTACGTGACAATCGCCTGCTTGCCCTGGGTCCCTGGGCCTTGCTGCCCGTAGCATCACCCCAACCTTCTGGGTGCTCCCCAGGCATTTGTCCCCGTGCTGCTCCATAGGGTCTCGGACCTTGAGTCTCATGTCCTGAGTGCCGGCTGCCCTGCTCTCCATCAGGCAACCCTCATCAATGAGTACTCCTCGGTGGTCCAGCCAGTGCAGCTGGCCTTCCAGCAGCAGATCCAGACCCTCAAGACACAGCATGAGGAGTTTGTCAACAGCCTGGCCCAGCAGCAGCAGCAGCAGCAGCAGCCGCAGCCGCAGATCCAGATGCCGCAAATGGAAGCTGAAGTCAAGGCCACGCCGCCGCCGCCTGCGCCGCCCCCCGCCCCCACGCCTGCCCCGGCCATCCCGCCAACCACCCAGCCTGGTACGTGGCTCCCTGAGCACCTGCCCCCAGGAGGCAGCCTCCAGAAAGCAGTCTCCTCCCCCAAGAAGGGGTCTGGTTCTGTGGTCTCAGGCCCAATCCGAGGAGCAGATTCTAATCTATTTACAAGCACCAGGCAGGTAATTTCACAGGTAAGTGTAACCACGCCCTTACAACTGAGACAGTTCTCCTATACAAACCATCCCAGAGAATGGAGAGGAAAGCTCTCTAAGTCAATTTTCGAGGCTAGGATAACTGATACCAGATGGACATGGACAGGGAAAGAAAGAAAAATGTAACCTAGTGTCACTTCTGAGCAAAGATGAAGAATTAGTAAATATTGGGTTGGCCAAAAGGTTCGTTCGGTTTTTTCCATAAGATGGCTCTGATAGCACTTAGTTGTCTTTAACTTCATTCAAAACAATTTTGTTAGATTGTATGTGACAGCTGTCATATCAGCGTGCATTTTAAAAAAGACATCAAAATTGGTGAATTTTTGTGTAGCCCGTTTAATACTGAAGATAGAAAAAAAAAAAAAGCAACATTTTCGACATATTACAGTTTATCATTTCAAGAAAGGTAAAAACACAACCGAAATGCAAAAAAAGATTTCTGCAGTGTATAGAGAAGGTGCTGTGACTGATCAAAACGTGTCAAAGGTGGTTTGCGAAATTTCGTGCTGGAGATATCTCGCTGGATGGTGCTCCACCATCGGGTAGACCAGTTGAAGTTGATAAAGATCAGATTAAGACATTAATTGAGAACGATCAACGTTATACCACGCGGGAGATAGCCAGCATACTCAGAACATCCAAATCAAGCGTTTAAAATCATTTGCACTAACTTGGTTATGTTAATCGCTTTGATGTTTGGGTTCTACATAAGTTAAGTGAAAAAACCTTCTTGACCGTATTTCTGCATGCAATTCTCTACTTAAACATAATGAAAACGTTCCGTTCTTAAAACATGTGACGGGCGATGAAAAGTAGATACTGTACAATAGTGTGGAAAGGAAGAGATTGTGGGGCAAGTGAAATGAACCACCACCAACCACACCAAAGGCCGGTCTTCATTCAAAGAAGGTGACATTGTGTATATGGTGGGATTGGAAGGGAGTCCTCTATTATGAGCTTCTTCGGAAAACCAAACGATTAATTCCAACAAGTACTGCTCCCAGTTAGACCAAATGAAAGCAGCACTCGACGAAAAGCGTCCAGAGTTAGTCAACAGAAAATGCATGATCTTCCATCAGGATAACACAAGACTGCATGCTTCTTTGATGACTAGCCAAAAACTGTTAATAGCTTGGCTGGGAAGTTCTGATTCATCCGCTGTGTTCACCAGACGTTGCACCTTCGGATTTCCATTTATTTTGGTCTTTACAAAATTCTCTTAATGGAAAAATTTTCAATTCCCTGGAACACTGTAAAAGGCACCTGGAACAGTCCTTTGCTCAAAAAGATAAAAAGTTTTGGGAAGATGGAATTACGAAGTTGCCTGAAAAATGGCAGGAGGTAGTGGAACAAAAGGGTCAATACATTGTTCAGTAAAGGTCTTGGGGCTTCCCTGGTGGCGTATTGGTCGAGTCTGCCTGCCGATGCAGGGGACACGGGTTTGAGCCCTGATCTGGGAGGATCCCACATGCTGCGGAGCAGCTGGGCCCGTGAGCCACAACTACTGAGCCTGCGTTTCTGGAGCCTGTGCTCCGCAAGAGGAGAGGCCACGACAGTGAGAGGCCTGCGCACCACACGAAGACTGGCCCCCGCTCGCCACACCTACAGAAAGCCCTTGCACAGAAACGAAGACCCGACACCACCAAAAATAAATAAATTAATTTAAAAAAAATAAAGTTTTTGGTGAAAATGAAAAACGTGTCTTTTATTTTTACTTAAAAAGTGAAGGCATTTCTTGGCCAACCCAGTGAAGTCTTAGCAGGTGAAATCTAGCAAAGTATTTAAAGATGTGTCATGACCAAATAGGATATGTCTCAGGAATATATAAGGATGGTTTAATACCAGAAAATCTAACATCAGATGGGAAGAAATCTTTCAACTACATGCAAAAAGGGTACTTAATAAAGAGATGATGGGGGCTTCCCTGGTGGCGCAGTGGTTAAGAATCCACCTGTCAATGCAGGGCACACGGGTTCGAGCCCTGGTCTGGGAAGATCCCACGTGCCGTGTAGCAACTAAGCCCGTGCGCCACAACTACTGAGCCTGCACTCTAGAGCCTTCAAGCCACAACTACTAAACCCGTGTGCCACAACTGCTGAACCCATGTGCCACAACTGCTGAACCCGTGTGCCACAACTACTGAAGCCCATGCGCCTAGAGCCCGTGCTCCGCAACAAGCGAAGCCACCACAATGAGAAGCCCGCGCACCGCAACGAAGAGTAGCCCCCGCTCGCTGCAACTAGAGAAAGCCTGCGCGTAGCAACAAAGACCCAGCGCAGCCAAAAATCAAATAAAAATTTTAATTGATAAAAATTATTGAGCAAAGTAAAATCAATATGGCTTATCGATCAATAAGTAGGATACTTATTGTAAAGCGTTCAAAGGAGTGAGGGGTGTTTCCTGGCCAAGGTCAGGCCTCTCTTCGTGTTGCCTTCCTGGAGGCAATGGCAGTTTTCAGTGGGGTCAAGAAGCAAGGGTTTAGTGGGCAGTAAGCCCAGCCTGGGTTGGCCCTGGGTGCTTGCTGAAGATCATTTCGGTTGGGGCCTCCTGCTGCCACCTTCTCTGAGTGCTTTTTTGCCTGGTTCTAGATGACAACAAGCCTCCTATCCAGATACCCGGCTCTTCCGAGTACGACGCCTCAGGAGGGGTCCAGGACCCTGCTGCCACCGGCCCCCGGGGCCCTGGGCCCCATGACCAGATCCCACCTAACAAGCCCCCGTGGTTTGACCAGCCTCACCCCGTTGCTCCTTGGGGCCAACAGCAGGTATCTCTTAGAACTTGTTGCAGGGTCAGGTGGGGCACACTTGGGTTCAACTGGACGGCAGGCAGGTGGGTGATGGCTGCTATGCGGGTTGATGGGCTTTTAGGGCTCCCTGGGCAACGAGGTTCTGCAGCAGGGCCTGGGGTTTGGGGGGGTGGCAAGAAGGTGATAGTCTCTCCGAAGTATGGGAACTGAGCTGGGAAGAAAGTTGGGCCTTTACATCCTTCCCGGGAGGTTTGGTTTTCTGGGCTTCTCTGTAACACAGGTCCCCATTTTCCTGTGAATGCTGAGAAGTTTCACACCATGAAGTAGAGCAAGGCGATTTGTTTCCTTCCCTTTTTAACTCGTTTGACCAGCAGTGTCAACATCTCATCACCCTAGAAAGAACATGGTGCTTTCGTAAGGAAAGGAAAGGTCAGAAATACCAGGCTAGCAGCATTTTGTGGGACTGGGGTGCTGGTCCATTCTTCTCTCCCTCCAGGTTCCTTGGAGTCAGAAACTTCTAGGCCAGGGCAGGGGTCATTCTCATCCAGCATAACATGACTGGAAAACACCCCGCAGCTTGCTCTCTGGCCACTGGACCTGGGTAGAGCAATCCGGTCTAGCTCTGGGTGTCCACTTGCCTCTCGACCAGGCATGGTGGACGTGGCCCTCCTGGTTGACCCTGTGTGGAGGGGGCGTAAGGGAGACAGTTCTGGGCTGGCAAGTGCAGTGTCATGGCTGTGAGTCCCCCCAGCCCACCCTCAGCTTCCGGACAAGAGATTTAACATCACAAAAGACGGGGCATCCCCACAAAGACAGCTCCCGCCTCTGGGTGCCTGCTGTGAGCCCTGCAGTGTTGGGTGCCCTCTCATGCGGGGGCACTTCCCTCCTTTCGTTGGTGTGGAAACAGATGCCCCTAGTGCCTCCCGGCTCAGTCTTTTTGGGGACCGGCAGGTTAGGCTCACAACAGTGGGGCTCCCCCACTGAAGGCCAGCAGTGCACCCACAGTCCACAATAGGAAACCACAGCCTGGGCTGCCCACGTGGTGTCTTACATATTGAAATAGCTGCCATATTGAAAATCTGCCTTCTTGGCTTCTCTTGAAAACCTGAGGGTGTGGCGGCCGGGGCCGGCCTCCCTGTGCTTGTGGTCAGTGGAGCCACCCAGCCCTGACCCTAGAGGAGGCCCTCTGGGCAGCCTCATCCAGGCACAGGCCACCCTGGCCCTGAGTTTGGGTTGCAGTCCTGGCTCTTTAAGTCTTCAAAGCAGCAGCTGGGCAAGCTCCAGGGCTTATGGTCTTCAACTTACAGAAAGCCATTTCCTGGAAACACAGCAGACTCTGAGATAAGGGTGTGAGAGGGCAGGTGACCCCAGGAGGCAGCGTAGGGAAGAGAAGTGACAGGGAAGGGAGAACAGGCAGGGACGGGGTGTCGTCAGGGCGGGCTCTGCCGTGGGCCCTGCGGCTCAGCCTCTGTGCCCTGGGAGTGGTGGGGCCGCACCCCTGCACTGTCCCACTGAGGGGCTCGTGGGCTGTTGTTCATCCCCCAGCTTCTATCAGGCATGGGGTCAGGGGGTGCTCCCCAGCCCAGGTGCAGGTACAGCACTTGAGAGTCTGGGCCTGGGGGACGGGCGGGCACCACAGCATCCTCTGCACGCGTCAGAGTGAAGGTGGCAGCGCCCAGCCAGGCTGTAGGCCTGCAGCTCCGGGGGGTGCTGTGCTTGGGGCCGGGCCACCTCCACCGCCGGAGACTGAGGTCGGCAGGTGTCTGCTGGGTGCCCCGCGTGCCCAGTGCAGGCTGGGTCTCACGTCTGCTCTTTGCCTTGCAGCCTCCTGAGCAGCCCCCCTACCCACACCACCAGGGCGGGCCGCCCCACTGCCCGCCCTGGAACAACAGCCACGAGGGAATGTGGGGCGAGCAGCGTGGGGACCCTGGCTGGAATGGCCAGCGCGACGCCCCCTGGAACAGTCAGCCCGACCCCAACTGGAACAACCAGTTCGAGGGTCCCTGGAACAGCCAGCACGAGCAGCCACCCTGGGGCGGGGGCCAGCGGGAGCCGCCCTTCCGCATGCAGCGGCCGCCACACTTCCGCGGGCCCTTCCCGCCCCACCAGCAGCACCCGCAGTTCAGCCAGCCGCCACACCCACACAACTTCAACCGCTTCCCGCCCCGCTTCATGCAGGACGACTTCCCCCCTCGGCACCCCTTCGAGCGGCCGCCCTACCCTCACCGCTTTGACTACCCTCAGGGGGACTTCCAAGCCGGTGAGTGCAAGGTCGCCCTCGGGGGCACCGTCCTCGGGCCAGGGATCACGTCCCTCTCCTGCCTTGTGATCCCTGAGAAGGTCAGATCACTCGCCGGCAGGGCCTGGAAGAGGCGCCTGACGGACCGGCCTTCTGAGCGGGCTGGTGGCACTGCTGGCGGTCCTGCCGTGTGGCCTGGTGTGCCCTGAGCCAGGGTGACAGGAGGAGGGCCAGAGGAGCCCAGCTCAGTCCCTCAGGAAGGTGGGGAGAGGAGGGCAGACCGGCAACCCTGGTGTGGGCACCGCCAAGGCACCAGGCCAGCTATTGAGGTGTGAGGCCCTGTATCTCGCAAAAGAGGAAGGACGATGGGGTTCTGAAAGGAAGAGGAACTCCCTAGTCCCCACGGTGGACAGACAGGTAGTGAGCGAGCCACTGAGTCCAGGCCCGGCAGCCCTTGTGCCATTCCCTGCTCCTCGTCTTGCTGTTTTCGTCAGGTGTTCTGTTTTCTTTTTGAAGAATCTTTAGTTTTCTCGATCTTGTGTTTACTAAAAAATTTCATTTCAACTCTCCTACTCTTCAATCTTTATCCTCAAATCCATTCTTGGCTGTAAATTGAGCTTGGAGACCAGTAGCAGGTTTCTTGCTTGTGTGAGTGTCTTGGGGCTGCTGCAACAGAGTCCCATGGACTGGGTGCCTCCAACAACAGGGAATTCTTCTCTGACAGTTAGTTTTGGAGGCTGGAGGTCCGAGATTAAGGTGTCAGCGGGGTTGGTTTCTACTGAGGCCTCTCCCCGTGGCTTGTAGATGGCTGTCCTCTCCCTGTGTCTTCCCGTGGTCTTCTCTGTGTGTGTTTGTCTCTTAATCTCCTTTTCTTAGAAAGACATCAGTCAGTGTTGGATCAGGGCCCACTCATAGGACCTCATCTAAAGTAGTCATCTCATTACAGGCTCCATTCCCAAATGCAGTCACGTTCTGAGGTACTGGGGGTGAATTTGCAGGGGACACGGTTTGGCTCATAACATGGCTGTTTGAAGGTTATGTGATTTCCCTTGTGGTTCCTTCTTTCACCCGTGAGGTCTGTCAGGTGCTGCTATGGGTGCAGGACAGGCCACTCTGAGCCCCGGCTCCTCCCCCGTTGCTGTGTGGCCCTGAGCAGTGAATGAAGCAGCCGGAGGGTTGGTGCTGGGCAGGGCTGCCCAGGAAGTGGGTGTGGGTGTCCTTGCCCCACTCTGAGCCCCTTTCCACTGGCGCTTATTACCCTGGAGATCTCGACCGGGCTGTTGGCGTTGCCCAGCTCTCGACTTTGCGGTAGGCCTGAGTCAAGTTTCTGTTTTGCAGAGATGGGACCCCCTCACCACCATCCTGGCCACCGCATGCCTCACCCTGGGATCAACGAGCACCCACCTTGGGGTGGGCCCCAGCACCCTGACTTCGGCCCTCCTCCCCACGGCTTCAACGGGCAGCCCCCTCATATGCGGCGACAGGGCCCTCCCCACATCAACCACGACGACCCCAGCCTGGTCCCCAACGTGCCCTACTTCGATCTCCCTGCCGGGCTGATGGCCCCCCTTGTGAAGGTAATGTTGCAGAGTTGAATGCCAAGCTTAGCCTTGAATGCTCGGTCTCCACGTGGAAAGTTCACAGGTGGAACCCATTTCCCGATTGGCTACAAAACACTGCTTCCCAGGGCCCCTGCCCCTCTCATTTCCCGCACCCCAGCGAGCCTGACAAGTAGTCAGAGAGGATGTGCCTGAGCCAGCAGCACCGCCTCGCGTGCTCACATGTGGCTGCGAGCAAGGCCCGTGTCCCCCTCTGCTTCCTCCGAGCCTCCCTCCTGGGGCTGCAAGTTTGGTAGCTGCTCAGAGTGGGCTGGGCTGGGCGTGAGGTGCAGGTCCTCTTGGTCCTGGCCTTTGGAAGCCACCTTGCCCAGGGGCTGATGACAGGGATTTCTCAGAAAAGGGGTGGTCTCCAGCTGAGCAAGGTGAGCAAGGCAGGAGAGGGGGTCAGAAGGGAGCCAGGGCTGGGGCTCAGGGCGCTCTGAGGGTCATGCTGGCTGTACTGGTCACTGCCACTCCCCGGCCCCTCTGAGACATTAGCATACTGGAAGCTGAGACAGGTCACACTGGGGCAGCAAGGGGAGGCAGAGGGGCCAGCGGGGCTGCCCTCGGGGTAGGAGCTGGAGCAGAGAAAGGGGCACACAGCAGGGCCCCTGGGGTAGGCGCCTGGGCACAGGGCGGTGGTTGGCAGGGGAGGGTGTCTGGGATCCACGGCGTGTCGGTGAATTAACAGGGGTCTTTCCTTCACCTGAGCTTGGAGGCCACGTCTCCTCTGCATTTTTGTAGAGAGAATTCTGTAGCTTCTATCGACTTCCATGGAGCCCTCAACCACCCCATTTAGGAATTGAAGTACTGGTGTGGCCAAACCCTCCAGGAGGGTGGGGTTTCCCAGGAAGGGCCGGATGAGGCACTCTGATGCGCAGGGCAACTGTGTCCTGCCCCCGGCTCTCCGGCTCTCCGGCTCCCCGACTCCCCCAGCCCCCGCAGTTCCCTGGATGGGCTCCAGCAGGGAGCAGTGACAGCTGTGTTCTCTGCTGCAGCTGGAAGACCACGAGTACAAGCCTTTGGATCCTAAAGACATCCGCCTCCCACCCCCCATGCCACCCAGTGAGAGGCTGCTGGCGGCAGTGGAGGCCTTCTACAGCCCTCCCTCACACGACAGACCCAGGAACAGGTACGGGGCTGCGGGAGACCAGGCGCTGGGGCTGGTGATGGGAGGGGAGGCCCCTGTCCCCTCTCCTGGCCCGTCTTCCTCAGTTTGCTTCACAAGAAAGACTCCGAACTGTCGCACCTTCCACCCAGGGCGGTGTGAGGCCCAGGTGAGAAAGTGTGGTTAGGAGATGCCGTTTCTCCCCCAGCTTGCGTGATGTGTGCCATAAATAAAAGGCCTTCACCACGTTAGCGACATCAGGACAAGAGCTTACCTCGGGGTCCCCTCCTCCAGCGGCCTCCTCGCTTCAGTTAAAATCGCCTTCTGCCCTGTTTGGGGCCACGGGCCTATCCACCTACAAACCAAGAGTTCCTCGTCCCCAGTTACAATAACCCTGAGACCCTCTTCAACTATTTGGAGAAAGCCCAGCGTGGAAAGGCGTGGGAGCCACGAAGCGCTGGGAGTGCAGTCCAGCCTCTCCACCTCCCAGCGGGCGGCCTGGCCTCTGGGCCTGGTCGCTCCTCTGAGTCGCTCCTCTGAGAAGGGGCAGCCCTGTGGCAATGACCACCCGAGTGCTTTCTGTGCTGGGCCTTGCTCAGCATCCTGAGTGAAACAGGGAAGGCCTGTCGGGTAGGGCTTACTCCTGGTGACTTTTTCACAAGTTCCCTGTGGGAGAGAGGCTTGCGTTCATACAGGGGACGCCCATGTCTTACAGTGAAGGCTGGGAGCAGAACGGCCTCTATGAGTTCTTCCGAGCAAAAATGCGGGCCCGGCGGAGGAAAGGCCAGGAGAAGAGGAACAGGTAAGAGCGCACACGCCCACCCCACCACCTGTGTGGAGGTCAGGCCCCCGCAGTGTATCTCGTCCTAGGTCAGCTGGGAGCAAGCCCTGCCTTTGCCTGTGGCGAGCTGTGGTGTCGTGCCCGGCACAGGCAAAGGGGGGTCAGCTCTGGCCTCTGCCGGGGTCGTGGGCCTGGCACCCTACGATAAAGGTGCTGTGAGCCACCAGGAGCTGTTTCCCACAAGGCCGAAGTTAAAACACCAGTACGAGAGAGAAGCTTGCCATTGTCTGTATTCAACCCTGATGTGAAAGGGTGTGTCTGCACCTGGACTGGGCACATCAGGGGTCTTTTAGAGTTGGGGGTTGGGGCGGGCTGGGCGCAGTCCATGGAGGGGCTCCAGCTCACCAGGCCTGTCCCCGCAGCGGACCCTCAAGGTCTCGGAGCAGATCCAAAAGCCGAGGGCGCTCCTCCTCCCGCTCCAACTCGAGGTCCTCCAAGTCTTCCGGCTCCTATTCAAGGTCAAGGTCTCGTTCCTGCTCCCGTTCCTACTCCCGCTCCAGATCCAGGTAGGCAGGGCCCCGCCTCTCGGGATGCAAGGCCTGAGGCTCCTCAGCAGCTGCGCTGACCCGCCTCCTCTCCCCTGGCCCCGCAGGAGCCGCAGCCGATCACGCTCCTCACAAAGCCGCTCCCGGACCCGCTCGCGCTCTCGGTCCAAGTCCTATTCCCCGGGAAGGAGACGTCGGTCGCGGTCCAGGAGCCCCACCCCGCCGTAAGATTTCTGTCTTAACTGTCAGAATGACCTCTGGTAGCGCTGGAACCCTCTGATGCTTTGCTGTGAATGTTGAAACGTGTTGTTAGAAGACGCGCTGGCGGTGGCCCGCGCCAAGGCAGCACCTCGGGGCCCCTGAGCACTAGCACAGTGACAGTGGCACCTCATCTCACACCTCGCTGTTACCTCTGCAGTCACGTTGTAAAGCCTGAGGCAGTGGCTGCGCTCTCTATTTTCTAACCGTTTTACCAGTCCAGTGTGGCCTGGCTGTGCTGCTGAGTGTGAGGCAGGGGCCGCCGTCTTAGGGAACCCCCTTATCTGCCGGCGAAGAGGATAAAGAAGAAAGCTAGAGACACGAAATGTGTGTGTGTGTGTCCATCTCACGCTGGTGACCCTACGTATAAGCTACACGCTGTAATATTCTAAGTTTTCATTCCAATAAATGTATCAGCTCTTTTTTAAAAGACGTAACCTGTCTTAATTTTAGTTCCTCGGCTGGTCTGGGTTCTAATTCAGCACCTCCTATACCTGACTCCAGGCTCGGGGAAGAGAACAAAGGACATCAGATGCTGGTGAAAATGGGTAAGGTTCCTGGGAAGACAGAACAATCCGCTCTGGGCATTCAGGGTTGGGGGATGATGAAGTCAGAGGAAGCTCCAACTCATGACCAACTTCTGAGCCTGCAGGGTTTTTACTGAGCGTCCTTTCTTACTACCCTTAGTTCCCCATTTATAAACTGCACGTCTGCATGTCGTTTGACTCTCCAAACGCATTTCCATTTAACTTCATGTCAGGGTAAATGCACCACAATTTCAGCTTCCTCTGTGGGTCGTAACCACTCATCCCTCTCTTCTTCAGGCTGGAGTGGATCTGGCGGCCTCGGCGTGAAAGAGCAAGGAATCCAGGACCCCATCAAGGGGGGGGACGTCCGGGATAAGTGGGACCAGTACAAGGGCGTGGGTGTGGCCCTGGACGACCCCTACGAGAACTACCGCAGGAACAAGAGCTATTCCTTCATCGCCCGCATGAAGGCCAGGGACGAGTGCAAGTAGGCGCGGCGTGGGCAGGGAGCCACGCCAGTGGCCGGCCACCGGCAGCGAGGACGGTTGGACCCTTCTTGGCTTACTGGCAGTGGAAGATGGTAGGGACAGCTCGGTTCTCACACTGTCTCCATCTGTGGGGAGCGACAGAAGAGAAGGAAGACTTCGGCAGGCCTTGTGACGAGTGCCACACTTGATGGCGCGGAAGGCCCAGGCCCCACCTGCAAACCAGCTCTAACGTAGCAGCAAGAGTCACGAGGAGATGCCCAGCCAACTCGACCATGAGCTTATTTCCCTGGACAGTGAAGCGAGAAACATAAGGCCCCTGGATAAGAATTCTTGTCATCTGCAGGAACGGCTGTCTCACATCTCCCCTCAGCCTGAGCCTCTAAAACCAGCGGGAGTGCATGGAGGAGGGGCCCTGAGGGCACACGCCAGCCCAGCCCAAGGGGCCGGCCCTCCCACTCCCCCATCAGTTGTGTTGTGAGAAGGCTCAGGCCAGGCGCTGGTACTGCTCACTCTAAAAATGGAAAAACAAAACCTTTTTGATTTGCAAAGTTAAACAGGGTTTTCATTTTTACTCCAGATGGTTTAGTTTTAGAAAAAAATACTGATCTAGGTTGATACCCAGTGAGATAATTTGAAACCTGATTCCTCTGAGACATACTAGCCCTTAGTTACTTAAGCTGTTTAAGTTGAAGTGGTTTTTTTTGTTTTGTTTTTTGTTTTTGTTTTTGTTTGAACGTTAGCCATTTGCTGTTCCCTGCAGAAACAAAAGGTTCTGAAGAAACTTATCTGAGGCATCTCCAGGTCACATAATGATGACGCCCTTGGAGAATATGTACCCTTAGTGTCTCTACTTGTGTTTTTCACGGAGAGGAACCCGCACACCAGCACTCACGTGCAACGCCCATTCACATCCAGAGTGTGGAGAGCGACCACCGGCCCTGCTTCCTGCTGTCACTTCCTTTGCCTGCCCCAAGCCGCCCCCAAAGGGAGGTGAGGCTGGAGGGAGCCGCCTCTGCCGGGAGCTGCTGAGTGACCGCCTGGGATCGGCTGCACTCAGCATCCGCAGGCAGCTTGGTGCGGTGCCATTTATTTGTACAGAAACATTTTTGAAAAATTCTTTTCAATGAGATGCAAAATTTTCTCCAACTTTTCCACCTGATGTGATAAAATATTTGATTTTGTTCTAGATTTCCTGTAGCTGTGAATTGTTCAAACGTGTCTGATCCAGGATAAAATGTAAACGTGTTGTTAACAATTTCTTGTGGATTTTACTGTTTTGCCTTCAAATAAAGACTTTTTTTTTAAAGACCTTTTTCCTCTGTGTATTTAAGTCAAGAAGCGTGCTCAGGCTGAGGAGGGAGGAGGTGCGTCCTGAGTGCAGACTTTGTCTGAATTGTGGAGTCGGGTCAGAAGCTCTGCCCTGGTGTCTCCTGGGAGTCCCCGGCGTGGACGCCTGGTCCTGTTTCCTCGTGGCTCCAGACAGGCTGGCATCCTCTGTCCTGCCACGAGTGGTGACAGCTCCACCTGGGGTTCCATTTCCACTGGCCTGTGGTACATCCTCTCAGGTGCCATGCACACTGAGGAAATGGGGGCTGGGAGGGCTCAACTACTCAGCTAGAAAAGGCTGCAGCTGGGATTCCTCTCAGGTGAGTCTTGGGTGCCACCTGCCCCCACCACTGGGAATGTCCCCTGGGAACTAAGGTGTGAGCATCACGGCTGGTTTACGGGACCAGCTCCTTAGACCCATGAGTCTGTCTCACCTCCCGGCGTTCACAGCTCCTTCTTCACCTCCTCCAGGGCCTCCTCCATGGTCAGCGGGGTGGGCCTGTGTTGCCTGATGTACTGTGGGGCAGAGGACACACAGGGAAGCCATCACCACTGCTGCCTCAGTCTACTGAGGCTTTGGGTCCTGGAGATGGTGCCTATCCCCAGGGGCTAACAGAAAAAATGAAGGGATGCCAGGTGGCAATGGAAACAGAAGAGGAAAGGTGAACCCAGGCAGCCTCCGGGCAGGTACCCTGCAAGGGGTGAGACTTGACTGAGCCTGGAAGGGAAAAGGGACCGTGGTGAGGGGCAGGGCTACCCGGGGTGCCCTCAGAGGACACAGGTTGGGGAGAAGGACTTGGGTGCCACTCTCAGGGTGTGGGCCTGGAGCAGAGAGCAGGCAGCCACACGTGGGCTGCAGGCAGGTGACGTAGTCAGATCACTTCAGCCTGCATCCAATCAACTGATGCACATCCAACAGAGGAACAAGTTAAAAGGACCCCACTAGGGAGCAATCAGCCCAGTCCAGAATGTGGGAAACCGTCAGATAACCTATTTTCTTTCTTTTTCTTGGCCACACCGTGCGGCATGTGGGATCTTTGTTCCCCAACCAGGGATCGAACCCACACCCCCTGCATTGGAAGCGCAGAGTCTTAACCACTGGACCGCCAGGGAAGTCCCAGGACAACCTGTTTTCTTCCAACCAGTAAACTGCAAGGAAACAAAAGAGATGGGGGAGGGGGGAAGACCTCTAGAGCAGTGGTTCTCAAAGTGGGTCCCCAACGGGCCCATGGGAGAAACGCCCACTGCTAGGCCCACCCTGCTGCCAACACAACCCCAGTGGTCAGGCCCTCAGGGGTCTGACGCTGCTCAGGGCTGAGAACCACTGCTCTAGATTAAGACATCAAATGATCTTTTTTTTTTTTGCGGTACGCGGGCCTCTCACTGTTGTTGCCTCTCCCGTTGTGGAGCACAGGCTCCGGACGCGCAGGCTCAGCGGCCATGGCTCATGGGCCCAGCCGCTCTGCGGCATGTGGGATCTTCCCAGACCGGGGCACGAACCCGCATCCCCTGCATCGGCAGGTGGACTCTCAACCACTGCGCCACCAGGGAAGCCCCAAACGATCTTGATGTACCACTTTGGACACTGATGAAATAAACAGGAGAAAAAGGTACAACTTCTATGAGATGAGTGGAAATCTGAACACTGGATATCTAATGATATCAAGAAAACTTAGGGCTTCCCTGGTGGCGCAGTGGTTAAGAATCTGCCTGCCAATGCAGGGGACACGGGTTCGAGCCCTGGTCCAGGAAGATCCCACATGCCGCGGAGCAACTAAGCCTGTGTGCCACAACTACTGAGACTGCACTCTAGAGCCCACGAGCCACAACTACTGAAGCCCGCGCGCCTAGAGCCCATGCTCTGCAACAGGAGAAGCCACCTAATTAGAAGCCTGTACACCACAATGAAGAGTAGCCCCTGCTCGCTGCAACTAGAAAAAAGCCGACACGCAGCAAGAAAGACCCAACGCAGCCAAAAAAAAAAAAAAAATGCTGCAGGAATTCCCTGGCTGTCTGGTGGTTAGGACTCTGCACTTTCACTGCCAAGGGCACGGGTTTGATCCCTTGTCAGGAAACTAAGATCCCACAAGCAAAACCAAAAAGAAAAGTTAATTTGGTTTTGGTATACTGGCATTGTGACTATTTTTTTAAAGTCTTTATTTTTAAGAAATATATACTGAAATATTTGTAGATAAAATGATAAAAATCACCATGCAGAACAACTCATATAGTATGATGCCATTTCTGTAAAGAAATATATATATCATGTTATTATATATAAATACTATACCTCTTCTATATATTTTATACATAGTATAAAATATGTAAGATATAATATTGTACATGTACATAACAGTTTATATTTTACATAGGAAAAATCTAAAGACTATATATCAAGTTGGTAATAGTTATCTCTGAAATTATGGAGAACTTTATAGGCTACATATCTCCAACAAAATTTTTATACAATACTTTTTGTAATCAGACAAAAAAATAATTTTGGAGGGAAAAATAGAGGTGAGTGTGACATCTCTTGAACTTAGCCCTTGGGACTGAGGAGAGGGGCCCTGCCTGTGGTGGCCCACGGGAACGTTAGGTAGAGGGACAGGACCCTCACCGAGGAGGTCACCTTTGGTCCAAGGTCACACAGAGCCTGGGCTGTGGCTGGCTCTCAGTGCCCCTGCCCCGCACCAGCCCTGGTCATGGCCAAAGAGAGAACAGGACTCCTTCCATGAGGACTGAAGGTGAAGGTGGCGGGGCCCCCAGCGTCCCCGCCACCCCGGGCTGAGCGTGGGAAGCCGCCTGCCCTCTCTTTCCCGGGAAGGGTTAGCTGCACCATGGTCACCTCTTTGGTTTCCTCCAGGGTGTGGTAATGGAATGAGTCCCGGTCCAGGGAGCGCAGGAGGGATGCATGCAGGTGCCGGCTGGCCTCGATGAACTGCTGTGTCAGGCTCAGTTGCTGCTTCAGCACATCGTTGAGCGCGAACACGGTGGGGCTGTACGCTGTCAGGGCTGCACCGGGTTCCGTGTCAGTCGGCAGCCCCCGGGGCCCCATCCCCCTGGCCAGACCCGCTCCCCGCAAGGGCCCTGCAGCCCCCAACCGTGGACTGTGTCGGGATGCTCTCTGCAGCTGCTGCCACCTTCAGAAGCAGCAAAGGACTCGCCTATTCTGTGCCTCTCTCTACTCAGTAGTAAAGGAACCGCTCTCTTCGCTGACTTTGTGTGGATCTCACACCCTCAGCTCAGCTCCCAGGCAGAACCGGAAGCCTCACCTCGGCGTCCAACACAAGGAAAGAAGGCCAGTGACACGGCTCCCCAAACTGCAACCGCACAGTGCGAATCTGACACTCCTGAACTGTACACTTAAAAATGCGGAAGAGGGTAAATTTTACACTATGAATTTTTAAACACATAATTTAAATAATTTAAATGCAATTAAAATATAATAATTAAATAAAAGTACAATTAAAAATAACTGCAACCGGGGCTTCCCTGGTGGCGCAGTGGTTAAGAATCCACCTGCCAATGCAGGGGACACGGGTTCGAGCCCTGGGCCGGGAAGATCCTACATGCCGTGGAGCAACAAAGTCCGTGCGCCACAACTACTGAGCCTGCGCTCTAGAGCCCGCAAGCCACAACTACTGAGCCCGCGCGCCACAACTACTGAAGCCGGCGCGCCTAGAGCCCGTGCTCCGCAACAAGAGAAGCCACCGCAATGAGAAGCCCGCGCACCGTGACAAAGAGTATCCCCCGCTCAGCAACGAAGACCCACTGTAGCCAAAAAATAAAATTAAAATTAAAAAAATTAAAAAAAAAATAACTGCAACTGTTAAAAATGATCATTACTAAGACTACACAGTAACATGGAAAAATTGTTGAGGTTAATATTGTGTTTAAAAACAGGAGATTTTTTTGAAGGATATAAATATTTCACATATTACAACCAATATATTTTAATATCTTCATCTTCTAAAAATGTTAAGAAAATGGAAATGGGGGGAAAAAAGCAGGTTCTAGATGGATCCTTGCTTGTGTCATGCGAGTCATCAGCAGCCCTGCGGGACCTGACACAGACTGGGTTTCCCAAGGTGGCTGCTGGGCGTCTTCCTATTGCCCAAGGCTGGGCTGGGCCTCCCCAGGGCCCCACGACTCTCCCACACTCAGCAAGGAGGCAAGTGTCGCGTCCACAGGGCTGGGCCGCTCAGTACTGGCTCAGTGTCTTCCAGAGGAAAACACCTATGGATTCTGGACAGAAAGGCTCTGAGGGGAACACACAAAATAAAGATGGCCCTGTGGGGGTGGAAGGCTCATAGGTATGTTCCTGGTAGCCTTCCTGTTCTGTCCAACATCGGTGTCCTCGACCTAAGGGACCCACAAGGTGAGCTGGGCTGTTACCTTCTATGGCGTCTGCACTGATGACGTGGCTGGCGATGGGCGAGGGGTCCACATAGGCACCTCCCAGGGCTGGTCCGATGGCCGCTACGCCGGCCGCTGTCCCAAGGACAAAGGGGGAGAGGTGAGTGGGCAGGATTCAGAGCAATGACTTTCTCATCAACAGGTGTGAGGCTGAAATAAGCTACATGAATCTGTCCTTTTCTCTTTCTGAATGTGATGGCCACCCTCCTTGCTTTTTTAACCGTTACCCCTTTTAAAAATTTCCCAAACCTGCCTCCATCTTTCTGGTAGGTTCTCCCTGTTCAATATACAAGTCAGGTGTGCTGGCTGAAGTGGTCACCACAGCTCAGCACGGCTGACAACTGTGGCATTGTGCCCTCCCCTGGCTCTGCCCTCCTTCCACAGCTATTTAAGGGCTTCGGAATGTTCCCTGGATTCTAACTGGCTGGCTGATTTATGCTGCCTTTTTTCTCCCTCCTTTCAAAGTCAGGCCGCGTCTAGGAAATCAGCACCACCAATGTTTTATGAAAGCATCTCTTTATTTTTTATTTTTCACTTTTTTTTAAAAACATCTTTATTGGAGTATAATTGCTTCACAATGGTGTGTTAGTTTCTGCTGTATAACAAAGTGAATCAGCTATACATATACATATATCCCCATATCCCCTCCCTCTTGAGTCTCCCTCCCACCCTCCCTATCCCACCCCTCTAGGTGGTCACAAAGCACCGAGCTGATCTCCCTGTGCTATGCGGCTGCTTCCCACTAGCTAGCTATTTTACGTTTGGTAGTGTATATATGTCCATGCCACTCTCTCACTTCGTCCCAGCTTGCCCTTCCCCCCACCCCGTGTCCATCTCTTTAAATTGCAAAAAAAGAAACAAAAATGGGCACATTTGCTGCCCACAGGCTAGGCTGTCGCTCGTCTGACTGATCTTCCTCCCTGAGAAACAGAACAGTCACGCCCCAGCCAGGTGTGAGGTCCCAGCGGATGTATGACTAAGCCCCCAAATCCAGATGAACAGACAAAGGGAGAACCGCACCCCAGCGCACAGTCTGGAAACAAGCTCCGTCCGTATTGCGGGTGTTGTCTAGACAAGAAAAGGGAGCAGGAGACTCGCTAAAAGAAAGCGACCTTTCCATCCGCAAGGGCCAAGACCAATGCTGGGGACACGAGAAAAGATGAGCAGTGCCTGCTGCACCCCAGAAGAGAATCCACCGACAAACGCAGCGAGTTCAGACAACCAGCCAGCTGGGCAACACAGCAGCCCTTGGAGCCCCCATGCTGGGGCCCCACAAAGTGCCTGAGGACATGCTGTCCCAGAAGGCGGTTCCTGTCACCCTGGGTAACACTGACATTTGGGGCGCGGTCACTCTCTGGCCAGGCCGTCCTGGCCACTGCAGGATGTTGAGCAGCACTCCTGGCCTCCACCCATAGGCTTCCCGTCACCCAGACCTTGCCGATGTCTGTCCCCTGGGGCCAGGATCACCCCAGCTGAGAACCACTGCCTTAGTCTTTGGTTTGAAACCCTTCAGTGTTTTAGAGCTTGGAAGACCGTGGAGAGTACCCAAGGAGCCCCCTCTTCTGTGGGAGAGGAAACAGGGTGCTGAGGTCCCCCCAGCTGACTAATGACTACAACCCAGACCTCCTGGCCCCAGGGTTCCTGCCTGTTGCTGCCTCTGGCCTGCCCCTCCCTCCTCCAACCAACATGCTTACCCTTAGCCCACTGGTAGGTGAAGGCGGGATCGAGGGTCTGCACAGCCATCTCCTTCACCATGACTCTTGTAACACCCCTGGCCCACTTTTTCCGAGACTTGGGAGTTGGTGGAGGAAGATCTGTCTTCAGGCTTGCAGAAAATTCAGACCAAGTCGCCAGCGTCCTGTCAGGAGACTCCTCAGAATGGGGCGTCGACTCAGATGCTGTTGGACTGGGGGATTTTTCAAAATCATCCGAATAAGCCGAGCTCACTGTGCTGGCCGTAGGTTCCTGAGACTTTGACCCCAGGCTAGAAGTGCCCTTGGGTCCAAGGGACGAGACGGACCGCTGGCTCAGGCACTCAGAAATCTTGCTTCCAGAGCGGGGGGCCCCAGCCCAGGGGTTTTTGCTGGATGCCTTTTCCCCCTGACCTTTCTAAAACAAAGGATGGCAGAGGTCACTGGAAAGTGTTTTCGAATGAACAAGCTCGGAATACAACTGCGTTAGGATGAGGACACCCCAAGGGCCCAGGAGGTGAGGGTCCACGCTGTCCTTCCTAGATTTAGGCAGGCTGAGTATCGTGAGCTGAACTCTTTTTTTTTTTTTAAACATCTTTATTGGAGTATAATTGCTTTACAATGTTGTGCTAGTTTCTGCTGTATAACAAAGTGAATCAGCTATATGTATACATTTATCCCCATATCCCCTCCCTCTTGCATCTCCTTCCCACCCTCCCTATCCCACCCCTTTAGGTGGTCACAAAGCACCGAGCTGATCTCCCTGTGCTATGCAGCTGTTCCCACTAGGGATAAATGTAAAATAAATGTAATATCTATTTTACATTTGCTGGTGTATACGTCAAAGTTACTCTCAGCTGACCCTTCCCCCTCCCAGTGTCCTCAAGTCCATTCTCTACATCTGCATCTTTATTCCTGTCCCTAGGTTCATCAGAACGTAGGGACAGGAATAGGTTCATCAGAACGTTTTTTTTTTAAGGTTCCATATGTATGTGTTAGCATATGGTATTTGTTTTTCTTTCTGACTTACTTCACTCTGTAGGACAGACTCTACATCCACCCACCTCACTACAAATGACAATTTCATTTCTTTTTATGGCTGAGTAATATTCCATTGTATATATGTGCCACATCTTCTTTATCCATTCGTCTGTCAATGGACGCTTCTATGTCCTGGCTATTGTAAAGACTGCTGCAATGAACATTGTGTACATGGCTCTTTTTGAATTATGGTTTTCTCAGGGTATATGCCCAGTAGTGGGATTGCTTGGTCATACGGTAGTTCTATTTTTAGTTTCTTAGGGAACCGCCATACTGTTCTCTACAGTGGCTGTATCAATTTACATTCCCACCAACAGTGCAAGAGGGCTCCCTTTTCTCCACACCCTCTCCAGCATTTATTGTTTGTAGATTTTTTGATCATGGCCATTCTGACTGGTGTGAGGTGATACCTCATTGTAGTTTTGATTTGCATTTCTCTAATGATTAGTGATGTTGGGCATCCTTTCATGTGTTTGTTGGCAATCTGTGTATCTTCTTTGGAGAAATGTCTATTTAGGTCTTCTGCCCATTTTTGGATAGGGTTGTTTGTTTGTTTTTTTGATATTGAGCTGCATGAGCTGCTTGTATATTTTGGAGATTAACCCTTGGTCAGTTGCTTCGTTTGCAAATATTTTCTCCCATTCTGAGGGTTTTCTTTTCGTCTTGTTTATGGTTCCCTTTGCTGTGCAAAAGTCTTTAAGTTTCATTAGGTCCCATTTGTTTATTTTTGTTTTTATTTCCATTTATCTAGGAGGTCGGTCAAAAAGGATCTTGCTGTGATTTATGTCATAGGGTGTTCTGTGTATGTTTTCCTCTAAGAGTTTTATAGTGTCTGGCCTTATATTTAGATCTTTAATCCATTGTGAGTTCATTTTTGTGTATGGTGTTAAGAAGTGTTCTAATTTCATTCTTTTATGTGTAGCTGTCCAGTTTTCCCAACACCACTTATTGAAGAGGCTGTCTTTTCTCCATTGTATATTCTTGCCTCCTTTATCAAAGATAAGGTAACCATATGTGCGTGGGCTTATCTCTGGGCTGTCTGTTCCATTGATCTATATTCTGTTTTTGTGCTAATACCATACTGTCTTGATGACTGTAGCTTTGTAGTATAGTCTGAAGTCAGGGAGCCTGATTCTCCAGCTCCGTTTTTCTTTCTCCAGATTGCTTTGGCTTTTCGAGGTCTTTTGTGTTTCCATACAAATTGTGAAATTTTTTGTTCTAGTTCTCTGGAAAATGCCATTGGTAGTTTGATAGGGATTGCACTGAATCTGTAGATTGCTTTGGGTAGTAGAGTCATTTTCACAATGTTGATTCTTCCAATCCAAGAACATGGTATATCTCTCCATCTATTTGTATCATCTTTAATTCTTTCATCAGTGTCTTATAGTTTTCTGCATACAAGGTCTTTTGTCTCCTTAGGTAGGTTTATTATTCTTTTTGTTGCAATGGTAAATGGGAGTGTTTCCTTAATTTCTCTTTCATCATCATTTTTCATCATTAGTGTACAGGAATGCAAGATATTTCTGTACATTAGTTTTGTATCCTGCCACTCTATCAAATTCATTAATTAGCTCTAGTAGTTTTCTGGTGGCATCTTGAGGATTCTCTATGTAATGTCTGCAAACAGTGACAGCTTTACTACTTCTTTTCTGATTTGGATTCCTTTTATTTCTTTTTCTTCTCTGATTGCTGTGGCTAAAACTTTCAAAACTATGCTGAATAATAGTGGTGAGAGTGGGCAACCTTGTCTTCTTCCTGATCTTAGAGGAAATGGTTTCAGTTTTTCACCATTGAGAATGTTGGCTGTGGGTTTGTCATATATGGCCTATATTATGTTGAGGTAGGTTCCATCTATGCCTACTTTCTGGAGAGTTTTTATCATAAATGGGTGTTGAATTTTGTCAAAAGCTTTTTATGCATCTACTGAGATTATCATATGGTTTTTATCCTTCAATTTGTTAATATGGTGTATCACATTGATTTATTTGCATATATTGAAGAATCCTTGCATTCCTGAGACAAACACCACTTGATTGTGGTGTATGATCCTTTTAATGTGTTGTTGGATTCTGTTTGCTAGTATTTTGTTGAGGATTTTTGCATCTATGTTCATCAGTGATATTGGCCTGTAGTTCTCTTTTTTTGTGACACCTTTGTCTGGGTTTGGTATCAGGGTGATGGTGGCCTCGTAGAATGAGTTTGGAAGTGTTCCTCCCTCTGCTATATTTTGGAAGAGTTTGAGAAGGATAGGTGTTAGCTCTTCTCTAAATGTTTGATAGAATTCACCTGTGAAGCCTTCTGGTCCTGGGCTTTTGTTTGTTGGAAGATTTTTTTTCTTTTCTTTTCTTTTTTTTTGCGGTATGCAGGCCTCTCACTGTTGCGGCCTCTCCTGTTATGGAGCACAGGCTCCGGATGCTCAGGCTCAGTGGCCATGGCTCATGGGCCCAGCTGCTCCGCGGCATGTGGGATCTTCCTGGACCGGGTCATGAACCCACGTCCCCTGCATCGGCAGGCGGAGTCTCAACTACTGCGCCACCAGAGAAGCCCTGTTGGAAGATTTTTAATCACGGTCTCAATTTCAGTGCTTGTGATTGATCTGTTTATATTTTCTATTTCTTCCTGGTTCAGTCTCGGAAGGTGGTATTTTTCTAAGAATTTGTCCATTTCTTCCAGGTTGTCCATTTTATTGGCATATAGTTGCTTGTAGTAATCTCTCATGATCCTTTGTATTTCTGCAGTGTCAGTTGTTACTTCTCCTTTTTCATTTCTAATTTTGTTGATTTGAGTCTTCTCCCTTTTTTTTCTTGATCAGTCTGGCTAACGGTTTATCAATTTTATCTTCTCAAACAACGAGCTTTTCATTTTATTGATCTTTGCTATCGTTTCCTTCATTTCTTTTTCATTTATTTCTGATCTGATCTTTATGATTTCTTTCCTTCTGCTAACTTTGGGGGATTTTTGTTCTTCTTTCTCTAATTGCTTTAGATGTAAGGTTAGGTTGTTTATTAGAGATTTTTCTTGTTTCCTGAGGTAGGATTGTACTGCTATAAACTTCTCACTTAGAACTGCTTTTTCTGCATCCCATGTTTTGCGTCATCGTGTCATTTATTTCTAGGTATTTTTTGATTTCCTCTTTGATTTCTTCAGTGATCTATTGGTTATTTAGTAACATGTTGTTTAGCCTCCATGTGTTTGTATTTTTTACAGTCTTTTTCTTGTAATTGATATGTAGTCTCAATGCATTGTGGTCGGAAAAGATACTTGACATAATTGCAATTTTCTTAAATTTACCAAGGCTTGATTTGTGACCCAAGATATGGTCTATCCTGGAGAATGTTCCATGAGCACTTGAGAAGAAAGTGTATTCTGTTGTTTTTGGGTGGAATGTCCTATAAATATCAGTTAAGTCCATGTGTCATTTAAAGCTTGTGTTTCCTTATTTATTTACATTTTGGATGATCTGTCCATTGGTGAAAGTGGGGTGTTAAAGTCCCCTACTATGATTGTGTTACTGTCGATTTCCCTTTTTATGGCTGTTAGCATTTGCCTTATGTACTGAGGTGCTCCTATGTTGGGTGCATAAATATTTACCACTGTTATATCTTCTTCTTGGATTGAGCCCTTGATCATTATGTAGTGTCCTTCTTTGTCTCTTCTAATAGTCTTTATTTTAAAGTCACTTTTGTCTGATATGAGAATTGCTACTCCAACTTTCTTTTGATTTCCAGTTGCATGGAATATCTTTTTCCATCCCCTCACTTTCAGTCTATATGTGTCCTTAGGTCCGAAGCGGGTCTCTCATAGACAACATATATATAGGTCTTGTTTTTGTATCCATTCAGCCAGTCTATGTCTTTTGGTTGGAGCATTTAATCCATTTACGTTTAAGGTAATTTCGATATGTATGTTCCTATTACCATTTTCTTAATTGTTCTGGGTTTGTTTTTGTAGGTCTTTTCCTTCTCTTGTGTATCCGCGAGCAGAACTCTTGAAACCCTTCAGCACGAGGCTGCTGCACTTAGCACTGATGTTGTGAGCACGTGTAGCTGGCACGTGGGTGAAATCTGTTAAAGGGTCATTATTATGTATTATCAAAACATGCGTTGATAATGAGGTGGTTACTAATATGGAAAGAATCACCACGGGGCGATGCAACAAGTACAGGTTAGTTGTGGGGAAGTTGAAGTGGGATCTGCTTTAATCTTCTGATATGTTAAGTAGCTCTATCCTGTTATTACCTAGATCAGGGTCTCTACCCATGGCACACTGACATTTGAGACACGAACATTCTTTGCAGCGGGGGCCATCCTATGCATTGTGGGACACTGGCACAGGACATCCCTGACCACTACCCACTGAATGCCAGTAGCATCCTGCACCCCAGTCATGACCACAGTGTTGCCAGACATTGCCAAGTGTCCCCTAGGGGAGCAATCGCCCCGAGGTGAGAACCACTGACCTAAATGAGGCATAACGGTTGCAAGCTGTTCTACCCAAAGACCTAAAACGAAAAATCAGTTTTTTGTACTTACTTTCTGTTCCAAGTCTGATTTCTCACTGACGGCTGGAGCCAGATCATCAAGGGATAAAATGTTTATTCTCAAATCTGTAATCAAAAATGTAACATGTCGATATTTACTCCACATGCATTTACCATCCTGTTGTAGGCACCGGGCTAAGTGCTAGGGACGGGAAGAGCAGAAGGCGTACAGTCCCTGTCCTCAGAAAGTGAGCCCAGGGATCCAAGCGCTTTTTCTCTAAAGGGCTAGGTCATAAATATTTTTGGCTTTTCGGGCTAGTCTGTCTCTGTCACCATTGCTCAGCTCTGCCCTCATGATTCAAAAGCCGCCACAGACCATGTGTAAACAAATGGGTATGGCTGTGTCCCAGTAAAACTTTATTTATAGGGACTTCCCCCATGGTTCTGCAGTTAAGACTCCGGCCTTCCAAAGCAGGGGATGCGGGTTCGATCCCTGGTCGGGGAACTGAGATCCCACATGCCACACGGTGCGGCCAAAAAAACAAAAAACAAAAAACTTTATTCATAAGAACAGACGACTGGGCTTCCCTGGTAGCGCACTGGTTAAGAATCTGCCTGCCAGTGCAGGGGACATGGGTTCAAACCCTGGTCCAGGAAGATCTCAAATGCCACAGAGCAACTAAGCCCACGAGCCACAACTACTGAAGCCCATGCGCCCTAGAGCCCGTGCTCTGCAACAAGAGAAGTCACCCCAATGAGAAGCCCATGCTCTGCAACAAAGAGTAGCCCCCGCTCGTCGCAACTAGAAGAAAGCCCGCACACAGCAATGAAGACCGAACGCAGCCAAAAATAAATAAATAAAACATTAAAAAAAATTTTTTTAAATACAAGAAGAGCCAAGTATTGTGAACATGTGTGCAGGGGCCCTGGAGGTCTGCGAGGAGGGAGGTTGGAGACTTGGCTGGGGAAGGAGGAGCTGACACCAGGTCTGGCCACAGGATCTGCAGGACCCAGTGCAAAGGAAAAAAAAAAAACCAGACGGTGGGGAAATTCCCAGTTGTTAGGACTCTTCGTTTTCACTGCCGAGGGCCCGGGTTCAACCCCTGGTTGGGGAACTAAGGAACTAAGATCCCACAGGATGTGCAGTGAGGCCAAAGAACAAAGCAAAACAAAGAAACAAAACACAGACCACGGACCTCTCGGCCTCTGGCCTAGACAGAGGAGATGATCATGATGCAAGGAAGGACACCTAGTGACACATGTGCTTGAGGTAGAAGAGGGGGACTGGCACCTCGTCCTAAGTTCTCATTTAAAGCAAGTCAAGGACACTTAACTGTGGTGCCAGCTGGCCAGTCACCAGCGCCCAAATGCCTTGGGTGCAGGTTACTCAGGAGGAGGAAGGCTCTGCGCAGTTCGGGTGTCCCAGCGGGTTTCTGCCCCATCAGTATGTGAGCCCACTCCTCCCCAGGACGGGGGAGGCCGACTGGCTGCCAGTATTCGCAGGGACCCCATCATGTGGCTCATTTCAGGCCCGAGGCACAGAGGCTGTGTGTGTGTGTGTGTGTGTGTGTGTGCGCGCGTGCGCACACAACTGGGGATGGGAAGGGCGCGGTGGGGGGGGGGTCCACCCTGCGGGGCCTCAAAACTCAAGCAGGTACATGATCCAATCATGGCTGAGTTGAACAGACACTTCCGAAGAGGGCCTAAGGTGTCTAGAGGCTTCCACGGAGGGCACATGCTAGGTTGGAGGGATGAGTCTCCCTGAGGAGGCAGGACGAGACCCCCAATTCTAGGAAAAAGCAGGGGACAGTTAGCAGGAGCAGACGGGAGCAGGGCCCTCCCGCAGGTGGCACAGCACTGGGGATGAGCAGGAGATGGAAGACTGAGCCGTCTACTCTCTTTGGAAAGGTCAGCTGAGTGCAGCTGTCTGGCAGCATAAGACCCAGATCAAAGCCCAGCTCATCACTCTAGCGTGAGGGTCTCGCCCCCGCCTCCGAGCTCCTCTAACACTGCCAGTTACCACAATGCACGTGACGCGTAAGTCCAGAGATACGTTCATGGACAAAGCCTCTGAACTAAGCCATCCCAGCCGGCTCGGGCCAAGGCACTGCAGGAGACTGTGGACGAGTTCTCTGGAACAGTGTTGTCATTGGTTGAGGAATGACGTTATTGTCACATCAACCAACCTGGACATGCACACACTTACTAAGCAGGAGGCCCCACTGAGGCACTCCACAGGCACCAGCTCACTGACACAGCTCTGCCCCACGTTACAGATGTGGAGACCATGGCACAGAGAGCCTGACACTGCACGGCCAGAAAGAGGCGGAGCAAGGATGTCCACCTCAAGTATGCTGGACCCCAAACTCAGACTTGTACTCACCACTCCCTGCTACGTGCCTCCCTTGAGGCTGCATCAGAATGAGGGAAGGTGGGGTCTGGACACCAAGGGGGCCCTCCAGGCCAGCAGCGAGGGCTGAGGGGCAGCCTGGATGGGCGGCCCAGGAGGGCAGGAACTTGGGTCTGGCACCTGCCCCACCAGCTACACCCACCTTCTCACCCACCTGCCAGGCTGGCGTGGACACCCACTCACCAGCCCCTTGCGCCCAAAGATATGAGACCGTATCGGTGAGGTGCCAAATGGCATCCGGCCGATGGTGGCCCCTGAGGGGGCTCAAAGGGATTTCCTCACATCCGTGAGCCCGTTTCGCTGCCTTCTCCAACCCTCACGAGGGCGCGTGGCAGGGACTCTTGCTGGCCGTGCTTCTCCTCCCCGCCCCCTATGTGGTGGTACCTTGGCATCTTGAATATTTTGACCTGCAGGAATCTGAGACACAGCAGGGGCTGCAAGGACTCCCTGACCTTCTCCCCTGAATCAGGTCGTAAGGCTCTCAGGTAAGAAGATGTGCCTTCCCTCTACCTGGAGGAAAGGAGCATCCTTATGTCCAAGATGGGGGAACACTGAGCAACCCCAACTACATCCCCTCATCTACTACCCTTGGCTCATATCCTTCCATCTATCACATTCTCCCACAACTATTCTCCCATCAAACCTAGCAGAAGGCGCGACCGTTTCTTCAGGTTTCCATTTCCTTATGAAGGCTCCTGTGTCACATAAAACGTACATTAAATATTTATTTAATATCTGAACGCTCTTCTCCTGTTAACCTGTCTTTGGTCACAGAGCCCCAGCCAAGAACCCAGAAGGACACAAGGAAAAAGCTATTTTTCCTCCCCTACAACTGATTCACAGGCTACGGATCACCCTGGCACTTGGGGTCAGGGGACAGTTGGCTTGTTTGTCATCCTGTTCCTGACACCATGATGCCTGGCACGTGCTGGCACACAGCAGGTACTCGAGACACAGTTATTGAACTCGGATTTGATGATCAGGCACCAGATGGGAGAAATCAATGTTGGCTGCACATCTTTTTCTTTCTGCTCTTCCTTAAATACATACAATGTTAAAATAAAAATCACGTTCAATGATGGTGAAATAATAAAAATGTTTATGAGGGACTTCCCTGGTGGCGCAGTGGTTAGGAATCCACCTGCCAATGCAGGGGACACGGGTTCGAGCCCTGGCCCGGGAAGATCCCACATACCGTGGAGCAACTAAGCCCGTGCGCCACAACTACTGAGCCTGCGCTCTAGAGCTCGCGAGCCACAACTACTGAAGTCCGCGTGCCTAGAACCTGTGCTCTGCAACAAGAGAAGCCACCACAATGAGAAGCCCGCGCACCACAATGAAGAGTAGTCCCTGCTCGCCGCAACTAGAGAAAGCCTGTGCGCAGCAACGAAGACCCAATGCAGCCAAAAATAAATAAATAAATTTATAAAAAAAAAGTTTGTGACTGGTTAGAGATTGGTTTCTTTTTCTGAAGTTAAAAAGGAAAGGAAGCAAATTTCTCTTTTACAACAAGGAAAACTGCATTGCCGTCCTCTTGCACGAGGCTCTAGAAGGATTTCCGTTTTTGCTCTGTCATTGGGTAGGGTTACTAGAGGAAGGCTTTAAAGACAGAACAAAAAAATCTGACATAGCCCCTCAACTAGGAAAGAAGGTCAGGAAGCCAAGGGTGTGACTCGCACCCCTCATGACAATACCCTGTGACCACCACACCAGGGATCCTAGAGGCGGTCTTGCCCTTCCTGCCCCAGGGTGACAACTCTGCGCAGGGATGAGGGTTACCATTTAGACTTTCATCGGCGGCTTCTGAGGGAGACTCATCCTGAGGCCCAGCCTCACTCCTTCTTGGGGAGGACGAGAGCTTGCCATCCCCCACTGTTGAGGGCACAGACTTCGGAAAGGCTCCGGGGATGGAAAGTGATGCCGTGTGGGAGGCTGTGTCCTCTGAAATGGGAATCTGTGGGGAGCAAGTTCTCGAGCCAGCACTGTGAAGGGTCCCATCTGCTGACCGTGAGGTTGGCAGACGTGATGTCGGAAATGGCTTTGAGCTGGAAAGATCCTTCCTGGGCAGCGAAAGGACTCTCAGTTGATTTGGGATCTGATCCTACTTTGGTGGAAACAAAAGAAGGGAAATTACCAAACATACGCTACATAAGTCCTTATCATAAGACATCATGGCTGGTGGAGAGCATGAGTCCTTGGTGATCAAATCATTATCCCTCTCTGCCCCTTTCGTTCCCTTCCCCTCATCTCTGGAAGTCAAGGTACAACATTTAGACAAGATAATACTGGGATTAGACATACTCCACAAATAATCAGAAAAATTCACTTTGCTTTCAAATACATATTGTTAATTACACATTTTCTAAACTAAGGCCCCTGAGAACATGGATCTTCAACAGAGTCAAAATCAATATGCAGACTTTTCCCCTTAAAATGCAGCCTTCCCATCACTTCACACCAACTAGGATGGCTATAACCAAAAAAAATAAATAAATAACAAAAAATAACAAGTGTTGGTGAGGATGTGGAGAAATTGGAACCCTCATACACTGCTGGTGGGAATGTAAAACAGTGCAGTCACTGTGGGAAACAGTTTTTCTGTTCCTCGATAAGTTACACACAGAATTACTACAAGACCCAAGAGTTCGACTCCTAGGTATAAACCCAAAGAATTGAAAACAGGGACTGAAACAGATACTTGTATACTATTCACAATCGCCAAAAGGTGGAAACAACCCAAATGTCCATCAATGGACAAATGGATAAATAAAATGTGGTCCATCCACACAACGGAATATTACTCAGCCATAGAAACGAATGAAGCACTGACACATGCTACAATGTGAGTGAACCTCGTAAACATCATGCTAAGGGAAAGAAACCAGACACAAAAGGCCACAGGTTGTATAATTCCATTACACGAGATGTCTAGAACAGGCAAACCCACAGTGACACAAAGCAGATTAGTGGTTGTTAGGGTCTGGGGGAGGGGGAAACAGGGAGGGATTACTGGGTAAGGGTCTCCTTTTGGCATGATGAAAACGTTTTGGAACTAGACAGAGGTGGTGGTTACACAACATCGTGAATGCACTTAATGCCACTGAACTGTTCATTGGCATTGAACAGTTGGAAGATGGAAATGCAGCCTTCCCAATGTAGTGATTCCCGTGTGGTACAACCAACAAATAGGCGTGGATCACCAATGGCAGTGATCACAGCTGGTGTTGGATCAGTCATACAAAGTGCTGTCCTGGGGTGTATACAGCTACGAGGCTCCACATAGTGCAAAACTGCCTGACGTGTCCCAAATCCTGTCCCTTACAGAGCAAACCAGCAATGGGTACCCGTGATTGGCTGAAACCCAACCTCTCCTCATCAAACACTTTCTGAGTGTTTACGGGTGATGGCTCTCTTCAAAAGTCTCTAGTGCTATGATAGAAAGGTACAAATGCAAAGTACATACAAGTACAAAATAAATACATGCAAACCTTACCGAGACTAGTTTTGTTTGTTCTTTCTCACTGACTTTGGTGCTGGTGAAACCCTGATTTGTGGATGCTTGTTTTTCGCTAGAAGATTCCATCAAGCTTCCTAGCAACTCTTTCATTTCCTCTTCATCACTGTCTGGAGAATCCAGTCTTCTAGGAGGTTTTTTCTCTTTGGGTGTTTGAAGATCCCTCTCTTTCCCAACATGTGCTTCAGGGGATATCTTTTCCACAGGTGCTTCTCTCTTCTTTAGAAACCTACTCACCTTCCCACTCGGCATGTCACTCTCAGGGACAGGAATTTCAAGGGCCTGTTTCTGGGAGGTTTTGTCTGTGTTCTGTGAAGAAAGGTCAACCGTCCTTCTAGGGGGATTTTCGTCTGCTCTGCTAGGAAGCCAGTCCTCAGAGGTCTTCAGGTCAGATTCCACGTCAGACAAATCCATCTGCACCTTCCGGTTCCTGATCTTGGTTTCTATCTGGGCCAGCTTTGTGAGCGCAGCGTTGGCCCTGACCTTCGAGGCAGTGGTCGAAGCTCTACCTGAAGACAGCCAGGGCCCACTCCCCAGGAAAGCATTCTCTTTCGGGAATAAGTGTTTTCCACCCATAGTCTGGTTTCTTTTTAGAAATCTGCTTGGACCGGGTGCTATTTTGGTAAGACTTCTACTGATTTCCAAGTTCTGGATTTCTTCCATCTTTGAATCTTCTAAGGAAATATCACTGAAGTCGCCAAAGATATCACGCACAGTACGGCTGGTTTTTCTTATTGAAGCCATTCTAGGGAGTAAAGAAAGAAAACTTACAGTAAGAATACCTGATGTTCAGACTGCACATTCAAATCTCTCAACGCTTCCCACCACCTGGGAGAGGCCACATCCCCCTTTGCCATCTGGCCAGAGCCTCCCCTTCAAGCCCGATGATGGCAACGAAAACAATAAGACACCTGGTACGTTATCATTGAACTATGCCGTTCAAGGCCAGGTCTTAAGTGAGACACGTTACATATTAAAGACGACGAGAGCCAGTGCTTCTCAGGCCTAGCAGTATGCCTAGCACTCTGCTCAGAGCTACAGTATCTCATTTAATCCTCACTCAACACTGAGAGTTGGTCGTTGTCATGCCTCTTTCATAGAGAAGAGGAAGGAAATGAAGGCCTCCACAGGTTAGGTCACCTGGCCAGCGAGTAACAGAGCCAAATTCAAAGCTCAGGCCAATTCCAAAGGTCCCACTCGCCCCTACAGTGCTTCACTGCCTCTCCAGTTACCCCACCTCTGCTCCGAGTGAGTCCTATTACCCAGTTGCACCCCAAGTCTGGTCTCCTCCTTTATCCAAGTGTCCTCAGTTCTCTCAAAAAGAGCTGTTGAAACACAATCTGTATATTTAATGAGCTCCCCAGAAATCTTATTTTACTTACAGTGTGTGAACTACTGCCCTGGGAGCAGGGATGGGGGCTATGGACAGACACAGACCCCCCCACCAAAGGTCGGCCATGTGTTGTATGTGTGTGCTGGCGTACAGTTTTCTGGGAAAAAGGGCCAGCGTTTCCGTCATATTCTCAGAGTTCCCATGTGCCCCTGAAGGAATATGAACAATTCACTCCAAGATTTACCAAGGTTTCAAAAGATTTTAAAGACTTAAAAAAATGGAAAAATATGGCATGGGTGTGTGTTTCCTGCAGGCCCTTTAGTGAGGAACCTGGCAACAGCAATGAAAATGTGAAATGCACAGACCCTGTGACACCACAATTCCACGTCTGGGAATTTCCCTACAATGCCCATAGAGATGTATGTTCAAGGGATGTCTTGGCAGCATTGTTTGTACTCGTCAGAATCCTGATCCCATCCATACAGGCTCAATGAAGTCCAGATGACCACAGGCAGACAATGGAATACTATGCACCTGTTAAAAGGAATGGGGGAAGACCTGTGTCCAAGATAATGTCTCCAGCATAATGATCTGTGAGGCAGAAAAGATGCACAACCATGCCTCAGCTCCATACTGTTTGAATGTTTTAGCAAGGCCATTTGTTACTTTTATTTCAAAAAATTTACTGTGAGAACCCAAAAAGCCTTTTCTTCCCCCCACTCTGTCCACTTGGAAAACAACCTTATTGGGATTGCCAGACTAAATACAGGACACCCAGTTATTTGAATTTCAGATAAATAGCAAATAATTTAAGAAATATAAGTATGACCCAAATATTTTTATCCTAAAAGGTAATGTTCAAATTTTTTTAAATTTATTTATTTATTTATTTTTGGCTGCTTTGGTTCTTCGTTGCTGTGTGCAGCTCTCTCTAGTTGCGGCGAGTGGGGGCTACTCTTTGTTCCGGTGCATGGGCTTCTCATTGCAGTGGCTTCTCTTGTTGCAGAGGATGGGCTCCAGGCACGCAGGCTTCAGTAGTTGCAGCATGCAGGCTCAGTAGTTGTGGCTTGCGGGCTCCAGAGCGCAGGCTCAGTAGTTGTGGCACACGGGCTTAGTTGCTCCATGGCATGTGGGATCTTCCCGCACCAGTGCTCGAACCCGTGTCCCCTGCATTGGCAGGCGGATTCTTAACCACCGCACCACCAGGGGAGCCCTAAATATTTTTATACTAAAAAATTATTTGTTGTTTATCTGAAACTGAAATTCAATTGGGTGTCCAGTATTTTGATTTGTTAAACCTGGCTACCATACATCTTATATACCTTTCAAAGCTGAGTTCAAATATTTTGTGCAAGGCATTTAACCCAGCCCCTAAGATTCTGTACAAGAATGAATTATTTTTATTATTTTACTGTCTGTTTCTCTGACCAGTGTGCTTACTTGCTCATCCCCATCTTAACCACCCCGTGTACTAAAAGTGCCCAGCACAGGCCTGACCACAGGAGTCAGTGAATCAAAAATCACACCCAAAAGAAACAGTGCAGAATTCCTAGTGTGAGTGACCCTGGTCAAGTTACTTAACCACTCTGTGCCTCAGCCTGCTCATCTGTAAAAAGGGAATAATAACTATTAGCCTCACAGGATTCCTATGTTCAGTGTGGGGCATGGAATAAGCATACAATAAAATTTAGATAGCAGTAATGACAGTATTTGGACTACCTGCATAACCGGCTAACTTTTAGCTGGAAGGACATGGTGAAGGGGAAGTAGAGAGCACTGGAACAACATCAACAGCTATCCTTGTGAGTATTTTTGTAGGCAAGGCCCAGGGCACTATGTGGGTCAGAGGAAAAGCCTGACCACCAGGCCAGGTTTTCTGGCATCTAGTTCTTCTGAAAGTTTCCCTAGGTTTAAAAAAAATTTTTTAATAAAAAAATTAATTAAAATAAATAATTTTTTTAAAAAGAATTTCAAGAAAAAGGGATTTCTCTCTGGTGGCCTAGTGGTTAGGATTCCAGGCTTTCACTGCCATGGCCTGGGTTCAATCCCTGCTCCAGGAACTGAGATCCCACAAGCTGCACGGCACAGCCAACATAAATAAATAAAATAAAATAAGATAATTTTAAAAATAAATCAATAATGTTTAAAAGGGTAAATTTCATGTTATGTACATTTTACCACAACTAAAATATATATTTTTTAATTAAAAAATTTTTATTGAAGTACAGTTGATTTACAATATTGTGTTAGTTTCATAAATAGATGTATTTTTAAAACACATAATTAAAAATAAACCAATAGGTAAAAGATGTGAACCAATATTTCACCAAAAAATATATATATATAAATGGCCAATAAGCACATGAAAAGATGTTCAACATCAGCCATGAAGGAAATTCAAATCAAAACCACTATAAGATCCACTTCATACCTACGAGGGTGGCTATAATCAAAACTACAGAAAATAACAAATGGTTGGTGGAGGGTATGAAGAAATTGGAACCTTCATACCCCTTTGGAAGAGACTATAAAATGACGCAGCTGACAACCTGGAAAACGGTCTGGTAGTTCCTCAAAAAGTTAAACATCATTACTTTATGATCCAGCAATTCTACTCCCATGAAGCCCAAGATAACTGAAATGTAAGCAAATGTTCATAATAGTTCTTATTCATAATAGACAATAAGTGGAAACAACCCAAATATCCATTAACTAGTGATAAAAAAGAACAAATAATGACACACACAACACGCATATACGTCAAACACACCATACTAAGGGAAAATACCAGATGATGCAAAAAACCACACACTGTATAATTCCAGTTATAAGGATTGTCCAGAAAAGGTAAATCTATAGACTCAGCCCATCAGTGGTTGCCTGAGACTGGGAGTGGTAGCGGAGACAGACTGCAAAGGGGACACTTGGGGTGACTGACAAGTTCTAAAGCTGGATGGTAGTGATGTTTGCACCACTTGGTAAATTTACTAAAAATAACGGGAATTGTACGCTTAGAAGGGGTGAACTGTATGGTATGTAAATGAATTATCAATAAAGTTGTTAAAAATAAATAAACCAAAGTTTGAAAACACAGTCGCCCCTCAGACCATCGAGCTCTTCCCCCAGGCCTGGAGCGACCCACATCGTACCACGCTCGCTCATGGGCCCCAGACGAGGAAAATGAGGCGCTAGGCCGCTCTCCCGCCGCCCGACCTGCCCAGCCCCGGAGCGCGTCCCGTTTCCCTGCAACTCCTCTCCCGAGCCCGGGCATTAAGCCCGGCCACCGCCCAGCCAACCCCGCCAACCTCCTCCCACGAAGTCCTTCCGCGGACGCCGCCACCGCTCTCGGCCGGACCCTCGGGCCAGAAGGGACCGTTGACCCCGGCAAAGGCGCCAGGGCGAAAGAGACTACACCTCCCGGTGCACCCCGCGCCCCAACGACCAATAGCGCTCCATGTCACTATCGCGAGGCATCATGGGAATGGTAGTTTGAAGGGGGACACGGCGTGCACCGCGCGTCAAGGCCCAATGGTGTCTCGGGTCATAATCGCAAGGCATGACGGGAGTAGTTCCGGGAAGGGCCCGGCGCGCCGCGGAGACGCCTGGGCGCAAAGGGACGGTTACGAGAAGAGGTGGCCGCGCCTTCTCCATGGCCGCCGCTCGTGTCCCGCTGTGGGCAGTCTGTGTGCTGCGCATGGCGCTGGCCACAGTCTACTTCCAGGAGGACTTTCTAGATGGAGGTGAAGGGGCTCCGCCGGTGGCGGAGGCTTAAGCTCCCTCATACCCCAGTGCCCAACGGATGGCCCAAGTTGCCATTGCCCCCGCCTGTCGCCGAGGTATCGGTGGTGGCAAAACCTCGAAGCTTCGAGGCCTCGAGGGACCCCAACACTCTCCCCACCACCCAAATTAACAGTTTTCAGCCCTAACCGGTGTCATTTACCCCCAACAGAGCGCTGGAGGAACCGATGGGTGCAGTCCACCAATGACTCCCAATTTGGGTATTTTAGACTCTCGTCCGGGAAATTTTATGGTCATAAAGAGAAAGACAAAGGTTAGTGTAGAAATCGTGAGAAAATCAAGGTGAATGTTAAACCCCCATAGCAACCTTTCAAGGTAGGTGTGGCACAGCCCTAACACCCATTTCACAGGTCGGGAAACAGGCATGGGTAGGGTCTTTTTGTCTTCTCTTTTCTTGACCAAGATACCCCCTCTTTACAAGCACTAGTCAAATGGGTTTGGAGAGCCGAGGGTCCTGCCCTACAGAAGGAAAAAGTTCAGAAGGTACTTCTCATTTTTATTTTCACGTTAAAAAGAAAAACAGGGTAAAAGTTATATGCCGTCAAGCACACGGATCTTTGGGGGTCCAATAGGACGAATGTTTACAACTGCACACCGAGGTCAAGATAGGAACGTTTTCAGGCCCCACCTCCACCCCCAGAGTCTTCCCTTCTGGCCTACCCCCCCCCCCCCAAGTCAGTAGTCTCCAAGTACCAAGGATAACCTGTATTCTGACTTCTCATTCCTGATGATCAAAGGTAGGCAAACTAAAGCTCCTCTACTGCCTGTTTTTTGTACAGCCAGTTAGCTGAGAGTGGTTTCTACGTTTTTTAATTGTTGGAGAAAAATAGAAAGGGGAATAGTATTTTGTGATGCATAAAAATTACACAAAATTCAACGAAATGCCTGAAATTTCAGGGTCCATAAATAAAGTGTTAGTGGAACACATTCATGCTCCTTCATTTGCATACAGTCTATGGCTGCTTTCAGGCTGCAAAGGCAGAAATGAGTAATTAGGATGGAGAAGGAATGGCTCCCAAAGTGTAAAGCATTCATTCCCTGGCCTTAACAGAAAAAAGTTTGCCAACCCCTGATTTAGATTAAAAAATTTCCCTCTTTACCACCTTCCGCTCAACTTCCATCTTGGCTCTGTTACTCCAGTGTTGCCTTCATTGTTTTGTGGATACACGTTGTTCCAAATTGTCAGGCTGTGATGGCAAAAATGGAGTGAAAATAACAAGGTGGTCTGTGAAGCTTGTACAGGGAGCGGGGTTGTCATTTGTTTTTTTCCCACAATGTTTTTCCTTCCTCCAACCTGGAATCCTGAGACTCTGTGCGTTTCATTCATTCCAGCACTTGTCTACTGAGAGCAGACACAGGCAAGGCACTGAGGATACTGGTTAATTTGACCCCTTTCATTGTGGTCTCCCAGGACCGTAACATAGAAGCCATGGATGGAAGGATCAATAGAATTTAACCAGACAGAGATGGGTGAGAGGTGATGGTGGTGGCTGAGGAGTGTGGTGAGACTCAGAGGGAGGTGGTGAGTCAGATGGCCTTAGGAATTGCCTGGATGGTAGGGGAAGGGGCTACAGATCACCTGAGAAAGGGAAGAGTGGGGGAAGAATGTAGGAGAGAGAGAGAGAGATAGGTTTGGGAGTGAGGAGTCAACCGTGAGTTCAGTCTTAGACATACTGACGCAAAATGCCAGGTTCATTAATGATGGCTCTCAGCATAGGCAGTTATGGAGGCTGGAGTATGTTACAAGGAAGGGTAGGTTATAAGAAGACTGGCTCTGTTTTCAGGTTTGTCTTTTTTTTTTTAATTTAAGTATAGTTGATTTATAATATGTTAGTCTTAGGTGTACAGTACAGTTATATATATTTCAGATTTTTTTCTCTTATAGGTTATTACAAAATATTGAGTAGAGTTCCCTGTGCTATACAGTAGGTCCTTGTCAGGTTTGTTTTATACTCCAGTATAAGATAAGGAATTGGTACAGAGCCTTTTGGCTACTGAAAAGGGGTTTTTGGTCTTGAAGTGAACAGCTAAATTTATAAAGTACAAGAAGATTCAGATGACAAAAGGATGGTATCTTCATAAAAAGAGCCACCACACAGATGACACCCAAGGACCAGCTCATCCAGTGCAGTGAAGCACTTTTTTCCCCCCAGATCAGCAATCTGTCCTCCATCAGCCGTTGTGTCTCTTAAATAGCTGTTTTAAGATGAGAAGGAAAAGAAGTAGAATGTTCCATTGTTTAATCCAGTTGTTACAAAGCTTCCTTGTACATTCCTACCCCTTGGAAAATGAAGCAAAATTAATCTTTTATCTATAATTAGATTGCATATTTGTCAGTTAGAGCTGAAGTGTTTTTATAACTTAAGACCTAACAGTGGTATATTAAGTACAAAAACATGTACATGAGTATGTGAACTAGAAGTTCTGTGGCAGCGAGAGCCTGTTAGTGATATGCCCATTGTATATCATTGTACAAATGTGCTATAGGTGCAGGATCAACATAAATGGTTGGAAGGTTTATTATCAGGGGTAGGGGAGGACAACCATGTAATTCCCTGCATTGCCGAGCAGTGTCATTCCTAATCCTTCATGAGTACTTTTTATTTAAAGGTCTGCAGACTACTCAAAATAGCCGATTCTATGCCATCTCTGCACGATTCAAACCATTTAGCAATAAAGGGAAGACTCTGATCATTCAGTACACCGTGAAACATGAGCAGAAGATGGACTGTGGAGGGGGCTACATTAAGCTCTTCCCTGCAGACGTGGATCAGAAGAACCTGAATGGAAAATCCCAGTACTATATTATGTTTGGTGAGTTTAGATAGTATGGACAGCCATTTCTTGTGATTTTGAAAACCCTTCCACCTGTAGGATCCTTAGACTGACTTTGCTATAGTTGTGTTGAGTTTATCTAACTAAAGGTTTCTAGTACTGTTAAACCTAATTAGTATTAAAAAAGGCGACTGTACCATTCTGTTGTTCTTGGGAGAAAGTTATTTATTCAACATTAATGTAGCCCCAAGTATTTTGAATGCCTCGGGAGTCAGTAAACCTTGGCCATGGGCCAAATCGGCCCGCAGCCTGTGTTTGTTATGGCCTATGAACTGAGAATGGGTTTTTTAATTTTTTGGCTGCATTGCATGGCTTGCAGGATCTCAGTTCCCCGACCAGGGATTGAATCCGGGCCACAGCAGTGAAAGCCCAGAATCCTAACCACTAGGCAACCAGGGAACTTCCTGCTTCTTAACATTTTTGGATGATTAAAAAAATCAAAAGAATGACAATACTTTTAACCCATGAAAATAATATGAAACTCAAATTTCAGTGTCCACAAATGAAGTCTTATTGGAATGCAGCCTCACTCAGTTCATTTACGTCTTGTCTATGACTGCTTTCAAGCAGTAGTGGCAGAGTTGAATGGTCATGACAGAGAGTATATAGCTCACAAAACCAAAAATATTTACTGTCTGGCTCCTTACAGAAAAAGGAGATCATTGACCCCTGGAATACATTAAATGTCTCCTGACACTAGGAGTAATTGGTTAACATCTGTGCTGGAATTGGGAAGGGACCACATTGGGCTGCAGGAACTAGACATAACTGAAATGTGTGGATTCAAAAACGTTTAAGAATGAAGAGGATTCTGGGAAGATGGGGGAATAGGAAGCACCACGAATCTGTCTCCCCACCTAGACAAGACAACATTCTTGCACTGGCATAATCTGTCTGATGTAACAGCTAGGGAACTATGGAGTCTGTGGAAGTATTGCAACTTCCAATAGAAAACTGGGGAGGTCAATTTGGGTGAATTTCAGTTCTTAGCACAGTAGTACCTACCCATTCCCACCTCCAGCCATATGGCAAACAGACAGCTGTGCACCAGGTTCCTGGAGCAGCTTTTACGGGAGCCAGGATAGGCAAAAAGGACCCTGTCCTCCAAATATCAAGGATCTGAACTCTGATGGCTGATTGCCCCTTCTTGTTGCAGAGGTGCAGAAAAAGAGATGGGCAGCCGTTGTTGTTAAACACATCCCCATTGTTATAAGCCTTTCCCCCTCCAGCTGAAATGATTTCCAGGAGACTTAAAGGGCCAGAACCCTTCCCTCCCACCCTTCATTTTTCACCTTTTCCCCTTTAGGAAGGTAGACATTAAAGACTAAGACATTAAGAAACAACTACATATGCAGGGAAAATTAGAAAGTGACCACACATACACAGGAAAACACTCAGAAAAGACCTGAGAAAACCTGAAGTTTACATCCCAGGCTGACCCTTGGTACAGAGCCAGCCTTCAACAATCAGTCAAAAAACCAACAACAACACAGCAAACCCTGCGGAAGGAGGAGAATCTGATTTCCAGACTTAACATTCATTATTAGACTCATATGTCCAGTGTTTAACAAATAATCACAAGGTATACAAAGAAACAGGAAAGTGTGGCCCATTCAAATGAGAAGAATAGATCAACGTAAACTGTCCCTGAAAAAAAGACCTAATGGCAGATCTGTTAGACTTCAATAACTGAATGATGCTAAAAGAACTAAGTGAAGATGTAGTGAAAGTCAAGAAAAATGAGAGTAAAATGGAAATATCAGTAAGGAGATAGAATACTTAACAAGAAACCAAAATCAAATTCTGGAACTGAAAAGTAAACTAACATGAAGAGTTCACTAGAAGAGTCAAAGGCAGATTTGAGCAAGCAGAAGAAAGAATCAGAGCTCTTGAAGATAGGATAATGGAAATTATCAAGGCTGAGGAGCAGAAAGAAACAAGATTGAAGGAGAGCAAACAGAGGCTAAGGGACCTGTGGGACACCATCAAACAGACCAACGTGTACACATTGTGGGAGGGACAGAAGGAGAAGAGAGAGAAAAAGGAGCAGAGGGAGAGAATATTTGAAAAAACAAAGGCTGAAAACTTCCACATTTGATGAAATACATGAATATAAATATCCAAGAAGCTCTATGAACTCCAGGTAAGATGAACTCAAAGAGGTCCACACCAAGACACAGTGTAATCAAACTTGCAAAAAGCAAAGACAAAGAATGTTGAAAGCAGCAAGAGGGAAGCAAATCATCACATACAAGGCATTTGCAATAAGCTTATCAGCAGATTTCTCATCAGAAAGTTTGGAGGCCAGAAGAGAGTGGATTCAAAGTGAAAAGAAAAAAAAACTCTTAACGAAAACTCATATTTGGCAGAACTTTCCTTCAAATATGTGGAAAAATTAAGACAGAAAAGCTGAGGGAGTTTGTAACCACTAGAACTGCCTTGCAAGAAATGCTCAAGGGAGTCCTGCAAGGTGAAATGAAAGGACACTCACTAGACAGTAACTCGAACCTATATGGAGAAATAAAAATCTCAATAAAGGTAAATATAATTATAAAAGCTAGTATTATTTAACAATGGTTTATAACTACACTTTTTGTTTTCTACATGATTTAAGAGACTAATACATTTAAGGAAAAACAATTATTTGTGTAAAAGCTAATATTACCGTAACTTTGGTTTGTAACTACAAATCTAGTTTTCTACATAATTTAAGAGACTAATGCATTTTAAAGAATTATTAGTTTATGTTTTAGGGGACACAGCATATAAAGATGTAACTTTGTGACATCAATAACTAGCTAGATGGGCTAAGGGATAAAGAGAGAAGACTCAAATTACTAAAATCAGAAATGAAAGTGGGGATGTTACTACCTTGTCTACAGAAATAAAAGGGATTATAAGAGAGCACTATGAATATTTGTACACCAAAAAGTTGGATAACCTAGATGAAAGGGACAAATTCCTAGAAACACAAAACCTACCAAGACTCAATCACAAAGAAATAAGAAATCTGAATAGACCTATAAGTCGTAAGGAAATTGAAGCAGTAAACAAAATTATCCCAACAAAAAAAAGCCTTGTCTCAACAAAGTGAGTATATGGGGAATATACCTCAACATAATAAAGGCCATATATGACAAACCTACAGCCAACATTATATTCAGTGGTGAAAAGCTGAAAACATTTCCTCTAAGATCAGGAATGAGATAAGGATGCCCACTCTTGCCACTTTTATTCAACATAGTATTGGAAGTCCTGGCTACAGCAATCAGAGAAGAAAAAGAAATAAAATGAATCCAAATTAGAAAGGAAGAGGTACAACTGTCACTGCGTGCAGATGACATGATACTATACATAGACAATACTAAAGACACTGCCAAAATACTACTAGAACTAATAAATTCAGTAAAACTGCAGGATATAAAATTAATATACAGAAATCTTTTCTTTCCATACACCAACAACAAACTATCAGAAAAATTAGGAAAACAAACCCATTTACAGTTGCATCAAAAAGAATAAAATACTTAGGAATAAATCTAAGGAGGTAAAAGTCCTGTACTCAGAAAACTATAAGGCACTGAAGAAAGAAATTGAAGATGACACAAACAAATTGAAAGGTATACCTCATGGATTGGAAGAATTAATATTGTTAAAATATCCATCTTCCCCAAGGCAATATACAGATTCAATGCAATCCCTATCAAAATACCAATGGCATTTTTCACAAACGAGAACAAATAATTATAAAATCTGTATGGAAACACAAAAGACCCCAAATAGGCAGAACAGTTTTGAGAAAGAGTAAAAAAGATGGAGATACAACACTCCCTGATTTCAAACTATACAACAAAGCTTATAGTAATCAAAACAGTATGGTACTGGCACAGAAACAAACACATAGATCAGTGAAACAGAATAAAGATTCCAGAACTGAACCCATGCTTATATATGTCAATTAATCCACAACAAAAAAGGCAAAAGCTTACAATGGGAAAAAGACAGCCTCTTCAATAAATAGTTTTGGGAAAACTGGGCTACTCTCTCACTATATACAAAAATAAACTCAAAATGGATTAAAGACTTAAGTTACAACCTGAAACCATAAAACTCCTAGAAGAAAACAGGCAGTATGCTCTTTGACTTCAGCTTAAGCAATATTTTTCTTGCATCTGTCTCCTCAGGCAAGGGAAGCAAAAGCAGAAATAAATAAATGGGACTACATCAAACTCAAAAGCCTTTGCACAGTGAAGGAAACCACAAACAAAATGAAAAGGCAGCCTACTGAATGGGAGAGGAGATTTGCAAATGATAGATTCGATAAAGAGTTAATATCCAAAATAAACAAAGAATTCATAGAACTCAACATCAAAAAAAAAAGCCCAATTAAAAAATGGGCAGAGGACCTGAATTGACATTTTTCCAAAGAAGACATACAGATGGCCAAAAGACACATGAAAGATGTTCAGCATCACTAATCGTCAGAGAAATGCAAATCAAAACCACAATGAGATATCACCTCACACCTGTCAGAATGGCTATTATCAAAAAGACAACAAATAACAAGTGTTAGTGAGGGTGTGGAGAAAAGGGAACTCTTGTGCTGTTTTGGTGGGAATTTAAATTGGTGCAGCCACTATAGAAAATGGATGGAGGTTCATTAAAAAAAATTAAAAATAGACCTGACATACGATCCCACAATTCCACACTGGGTATTTTTCCAAAGAAAACAAAAACGCTAATTTGAAAAGATATATGCTCCCCTATGTTCATTGCAGCATTATTTCCATTAGCCAAGATATGGAAGGAATATAAGTGCCCATCAATAAATGAGTGGATAAAGAAGATGTATATATACAATGGAATATTACTCAATCATAAAAAGGAATGAAATATTTCTATTTGTGACAACACAGATGGACTTAGAGAGTTTTATGCTAAGTGAAATAAGTCAGACAGAGAAAGACAAATACTATATGATTTCACTTATATGTGGAATTTAAAAAACAAAGCAAATGAACAAATATAACAAAATAGAGAGTCATAAATGTAGAGAACAGGTGGTTGCCAGAGGGGAGGAGGGTGAAAGGATGAGTAGAGTAGGTGATGAAGATTAAGAGGTACAAATTTCCAGGTGCAAAATAAGTGAGCCACAGGGATGAAATGTACAGCATGGGGAATATAGTCATATATTATATAGTCATATATAATAATGTAGCTTCTTTGTATGGTAACAAAGTAATTAGACTTATCATGGTGACAATTCTGTAATGTATAAAAATATTGAATCACTATTTTCTGCACCAGGAACTAACATAATGTTCTAGGACAATTATACTTCACAAGCAAACTCATAGAAAAGGAGATCAGATTTGTGGTTACCAGAGGTGGGCATGGAGGAGGGGGAATGGGATGAAGGTGGTCAAAAGGTACAAACTTTCAGTTATAAGACAAATACTAGGGTTGTAATGTACAATATGATTAATATTCTTAACACTGCTGAATGTTATATATGAAAGTTGTTGATAGAGTAAATCCTAAGAGTTCTCACCACAAGGAAAAAATTCTTTTTTTAAAATTCTGTACCTATATGAGATGATGGATGTTCACTAAATTTATTGTGGTCATCATTTCATGGTATGTGTAAGTCAAATCATTATGTTGTGTATATTAAGCTTATACAGTTCTGTATGGCAATAATATTTCAATAAAACTGGAAGAGAAAAGGAAGGAAGGAAGGAAGGAGGGAAGGAAGGAAGGCTGGCTCTGAATCTGATGGTTTCACTGGTGAATTCTACCAAACATTGAAAGAATACCAATCCTTCTCAAACTTTTCCAAAAAATTGAAGAGGAGGGAACACTTCTTAACTCATTCTATGATGCCAACATTACCCTAATACCAAAACCAAAGACACTACAAGATAACACTGATGCAAATCCTCAACAATATACTACTAAACAGAATTCAGCAGCATACTAAAAGAATTATACAACATGACCAAGTGGCATTTATTCCTAGGATGCAAGTATGGTTTGACATATGAAAATCAGTGTAATATGCCACATCAACAGAATGAAGGGGGAAGAATGATCATCACATTTGATGCAGAAAAAGCATTTGACAAAATTCAACACCTTTTCATGATAAAAAAAAACACTCAACAAACTAGGAATAAAAGGAAACTAATTCAATGTAATAAAAGTAATAATAAATGTAAATGTAATAAACAATAATATATTAAAATTATTAATTATTAATTAATTATTATTATATAAATAATAAATAAATGTAATAAAACCCCACAGTGAACATACTCAGAAAAACTCAAAGTGTTTCCTCTAAGATCTGAACAAGGCAAGGACACCTGTTTTTCCACTTCTATTCAACATAGTACTGGAAGTTTTAGCCAGAGCAATTAGGCAAGAAAAAGAAAAGAAATTGGAACAGAAGAAGTAAAATTATCTGTTTGCAGATGATATGATATGTAGAAACCCTAAAGCTTGCACAGAAAAACCCTGTTAGAACTAATGAATGAATTCAGCAAAGTAACAGGATACAAAGTCAACATGTTAAAAAACAAAACCAAAAACAGTTGCATTCCTATACACAATGAATAATCTGAAAAGGAAATTACAAAAACAATGTCATTTACAATGACATCCAAGGGAGTAAAATACTTAGTAATCATCTTAACCAAGGAAGTGAGAGACTTGTCTAATGAAAACTATACACTATTGCTGGAAGAAATTAAGACATAAATAAATGGGAACACATCCTATGTTTGTGGATTGGAAGACTTAATATTGTTAAAATGTCAATACTACCCAAAGCAATCTACAAGTTCCAAAGCAATTCAGTCCAATCCCTATCAAAATTTCAATAACTGGGACTTCCCTGGTGGCACAGTGGTTGGGAATCCGCCTGCCAATGCAGGGGACACGGATTTGATCCCTGATCCGGGAAGATCCTACATGCCACAGAGCAACTAAGCCCATGCACCACAACTACTGAGCCTGTGCTCTAGAGCCTGTGAGCCACAATTACTGAGCCCATGTGCCACAACTACTGAAGCCTGCGTGCCTAGAGCCTGTGTTCTGCAACGAGAGAAGCCACCGCAATCAGAAGCCCATGCAACACAACAAAGACTAGCCCTTACTCGCCACAACTAGAGAAAGCCAGGGCACTGCAATGAAGACGCAACACAGCCAAAAATAAATAAATTAATTAATTAAATGGTTGGTTTTCAGATAATCAACAAGTTGGTTTTAATAATCAACTGTATAGCACAGGGAACGCTACTCGATACTCTGTAATAACCTATATGGGAAAATAATCTGAAAAAGAGTAGATATATGTATAACTGAATCACTTTGCTGTACACCTGAAACTAACACAACATTGTAAATCAAATATACTCCAATATAAAATAAAAATTAAACTATATATATATATTTTTAAGAGGTAATTCCTTGGTGGTCCAGTGGTTAGGACTGCACTTTTACCACCAAGGGTCCAGGTTCCATCCCTGGTTGAGGAACTAAGATTCTGCAAGCTGTGCGGTGTAACCAAAAAAAGAGAGAAAAAGAAAGAAAGAAAGAAAGAAAATAAATAAATAAAATGGTTGATTTTATGTGATGTGAATTTTGCCTCAATAAATTAAAAGGGTTTGGGAATTGCATGACAAAGGAACTCCATGGCTGATGATTTTTAATGCTGTCACAGCCTAAAAGCCCATCTCACCTCTTTCTTTGCCAGAACCACGTTCAGGCAGCAGCCAACTCCCCAGGACAGCCTTGGTGTCGGCGGGTCATTCGGTGAGCCGCGCTGGGGCACAATTTTGGTGGCACTGTCCTGCCCTCCCATTTCAGTATCCCCATGTCTTACACATCCTGTTCACACTAAAGCTGAAGTGAGACAGGATATCCAGGGACTTGAAAGTAGGGTTTGCTGAGAGGTGACTCAGGAAGATGGATTCTCTAAGTACCTGCCCCTCCGAGCCTGTGATTTCCCCTTTGGTGGAAGATACTTAGAGTAGTCAAACTCATAGAGGTAGAAAGTAGAATGATGGTTGCCAGGGACTGGGGAGAAGGAAAGATGGAGAGTTATTGCTTAATGGGTATAGAGTTTCAGTTTTACAAAATGAAAAGTGTTATGGGGATTGATGGTGGTCATGGTTGCCTAACAATGTGAATGTGTTTAATACCACTGAATTGTACACTAAAAATGGCTAAGATGGTAAATTTTGTGTTGTACGTATTTTGCCACAATAAAAAAAAGGTGGAAAAGAAAAAGCTTTAAGGATGAAAATGTATTTTTAAAATATCCATCCATAATACAGATTTGGGGACTTATTCTTTAAAATTATTTTCTCTCATGTGACGTTTTCCCATGCTTATTTAAAATTTTTTCATGATTAGGATCAGGCTTCAGACACCTAGTTATGCTGTCCTTATATTTATATACAGCTGATCTTGATGTTATTGTAGAAGTAAAAAGAATATTATTTTATTACATATTAGATTACTTATTAGATTTAGATCTAATTCTGCTCTGTCATTTTGGAGAGTGAGGCAACTTCTCCAAGGACACAGCATTAGATCGATCCAAAGTTTCCACAGATTGCGCACTCCCCGACTCCCTGCCCAGAGTTCTCTCTACCTACCACGCCTCACATTTACTCTTTTTTAAAATATTTATTTATTTATGGCTGTATTGGGTCTTCATTGCTGTGTGCGGGCTTTCTCTAGTTGCAGCGAGCGGGGGCTACTCTTCATTATGGTACGTGGACTTCTCATTGCGGTGGCTTTTCTTGTTACAGAGCACAGGCTCTAGGCCCGTGGGCTTCAGTAGTCGCCGCATGTGGGCTCAGTAGTTGTGGCTTGGGCTCTAGAGGACAGGCTCAGTAGTTGTGGCACACAGGCTTAGTTGCTCTGCGGCATGTGGGATCCTCCCAGACCAGGGCTCAAACGTGTGTCCCCTGCACTGGCAGGCGGACTCCTAACCACTGCACCACCAGGGAAGACCCTCACATTTACTCTTGAATTAAGAATCTAGAATGGAAAAGGTCTTTATTTAGATTAAAAAATAAATTTAAATGTTTTGTTTATGGTTATTATTCTCTTAAAACAGGATGGCAGAGATATCTAGCAAAAAAATAATACCTATTGAATTAGAGATGATTTCACAAATATTTGATTTAGTTAGATTTAGTAAACAAAATAACCACAAATATCCACCAAAATACTACTTTTAAATATACACAGCATGTCTGCTACATTTAACTTGCAAAGCAGCGTATGTTGGAGTAAAATATATATATATATATATATATATATATATATATATATATAAATTTTCCGCATTATTTTGCTTTTAACTCAAAATCAGTTACATTTTACCCAAACCCATTGTGTCACTATTCGAACACTTCCTGTGATTTCTCAGCTCTTTCCTTTGGTTTGAGAGCAGCTTGCTAGTGTTGAAGAGGAAAAGAGAAATATGTTTTATTGGGCCCTTGCCAGGGTCCTTACCCATGCAATCTTAGATTATGTGTAAAACCCTAGGAAATGGGTAACACAGCCCCCATTTTGCAAATAAGGAAACTGAGGGTCAGAAAGATTAAAATACTTGCCCAAAGGCAGGTCAGCCCAATTTCAGAGCCCATCTGCCTACCCCATTCTTCACAAAACTCCATTACTGCATAACTATTTTATGATTGCTGTTAATGGAAAATGTCCAGATTTTTCTGGTCAGATCTGGGCACATTCTGAAGCTGAATTTAATAGTAAAAGTGTGTAGGTGCTTAGGAATAGAGAGGAAAATTCTGACCAATTTCGAAGGAAAAATAAATTTCATGTTTCAATCCTGAGACAATAGACTTTCATACAAATAGTTTACATAGCTTTTGTTTTAAAAAATTGAACTGGAATGTTTTCCAGCAGTGACAAAAAAGGAAATTACATAAACCACGCGTCCTCCGGGAACTCAACCAGGAGATAGATGTGGTGTTCTTTGTCGGTTCCGTAGATGGTATTTCCAAGTAAAACGTCGCATCTACTCTGGCAAATTCATGATATTCTTTAAGTAATTATGTGCAGCCTAGATCTCTCTTATTTAATCTGGAGGTTCATCACTGCAAGTTCTAGAAGAAGTCACAGTCATCTGCTTGTGTTTACACAGGGTTTGTTCACAGGGGTGGGTGCAGGCCTGGGTCAGTGGATGTGGTGGAATTCTGTCTGAGACAGAAAGACACGCAGATACTTTAGTACATTCCTATGGCTTAAAGTCAATGAAGCCGCAGCAGGGTAATTCCAAACAGTCTCGGAAGGTTTCACAGATTTTCCAGATCCCTCCTGTAAACCTTGCTTAGAATATTCAGAACTTCTTTGTCTCTGAGCCGGAATACAGTGTCCTACAGCATTGCATTTCCTTAGTGACTGAAACTTATGTGGCAATTTAAAAATCGTTAACTTTTTTTTTTTAACATCTTTGTTGGGGTATAATTGCTTTACAATGGTGTGTTACTTACTGCTTTATAACAAAGTAAATCAACTATACATATACATATATCCCCATATCTCCTCCCTCTTGCATCTCCCTCCCACCCTCCCTATCCCACCCCTCTAGGAGGTCACAAAGCACCGAGCTGATCTCCCTATGCTATGCAGCTGCTTCCCACTAGCTATGTATTTTACATTTGGTAGTATATTTAAGTCCATGCCACTCTCTCACTTCTTCCCAGCTTAGCCTTCCTCCTCCCCGTGTCCTCAAGTCCATTTTCTACGTCTGCGACTTTATTCCTGTCCTGCCCCTAGGTTCTTCAGAACCTTTTCTTTTAGATTCCGTATATGTGTGTTAGCATACGCTATTTGTTTTTCTCTTTCTGACTTACTTCACTCTGTATGACAGACTCTAGGTCCATCCACCTCACTACAAATAACTCAATTTTGTTTCTTTTTATGGCTGAGTAATATTCCATTGTATATATGTGCCACATCTCCTTTATCCATTCATCTGTTGATGGACACTTAGGTTGCTTTCATATCCTGGCTATTGTAAATAGAGTTGCAATGAACATTGTGGTACATGACTCTTTTTGAATTATGGTTTTCTCAGGGTATATGCCCAGTAGTGGGATTGCTGTGTTGTATGGTAGTTCTATTTTTAGTTTGTTGTCGTTGTTGTTTTGCGGTACGCGGGCCTCTCACTGTTGTGGCCTCTCCCGTTGCGGAGCACAGGCTCCGGACGCGCAGGCTCAGCGGCCATGGCTTACGGGCCTAGCCGCTCCGCGGCATGTGGCATCTTCCCCGACTGGGGCACGAACCCGTGTCCTCTGCATCGGCAGGCGGAGTCCCAACCACTGCGCCACCAGAGAAGCCCTATTTTTAGTTTTTAAAGGAACCTCCATACTGTTCTCCATAGTGCCTGTATCAATTTACATTCCCACCAACAGTGCACAAGGGTTCCCTTTTCTCCACACCCTCTCCAGCATTTATTGTTTGTAGATTTTTTGATGATGGCCATTCTAACTGGTGTGAGGTAATAACTCATTGTAGTTTTGATTTGCATTTCTCTAATGATTAGTGATGTTGAGCATCCTTTCATGTGTTTGTTGGCAATCTGTATATCTTCTCTGGAGAAATGTCTATTTAGGTCTTCTGCCCATTTTTGGAGTGGGTTGTTTGTTTTTCTGATATTGAGCTGCATGAGCTGTTTGTAAAATTTGGAGATTAATCCATTGTCAGTTGCTTCATTTGCAAATATTTTCTTCCATTCTGAGGGTTGTCTTTTCATCTTGTTTATGGTTTCCTTTGCTGTGCAAAAGCTTTTAAGTTTTATTAGGTCCTGTTTATTTATTTTTGTTTTTATTTCCATTTCTCTAGGAGGTAGGTCAAAAAGGATCTTGCTGTGATTTATGTCATAGAGTGCTGTGCCTATGTTTTCCTCTAAGAGTTTTATAGTGTCTGGCCTTACATTTAGGTCTTTAATCCTTTTTTTTTTCTTTTTTCGGTACGCGGGCCTCTCACTGTTGTGGCCTCTCCCATTGTGGAGCACAGGCTCCGGACGCGCAGGCTCAGCGGCCATGGCTCACGGGCCCAGCCACTCCGCGGCATGTGGGATCTTCCTGAACCAGGGCACGAACCCATGTCCCCTGCATTGGCAGGCGGACTCTCAACCACTGAGCCACCAGGGAAGCCCTTTAATCCATTTTGAGTTTATTTTCGTGTATGGTGTTAGGAAGTGTTCTAATTTCATTCTTTTACATGTAGCTGTCCAGTTTTCCCAGCACCACTTATTGAAGAGGCTGTCTTTTCTCCATTGTATATTCTTGCCTCCTTTATTGAAAATAAGGTGACCATATGTGCGTGAGTTTATCTCTGGGCTGGGCTTTCTATCCTGTTCCATTGATCTATATTTCTGTTTTTGTGCCAGTACCATACTGTCTTGATGACTGTAGTTTTGTAGTGTTGTCTGAAGTCCAGGAGCATGATTCCTCCAGCTCCATTTTTCTTTCTCAATATTGCTTTGGCTATTCGGTGTTTTTTGTGTTTCCATACAAATTGTGAAATTTTTTGTTCTAGTTCTCTGGAAAATGCCATTGGTAGTTTGATAGGGATTGCACTGAATCTGTAGATTGCTTTGGGTAGTAGAGTCATTTTCACAATGTTGATTCTTCCAATCCAAGAACATGGTATATCTCTCCATCTGTTTGTACCATCTTTAGCTTCTTTCATCAGTGTCTTATAGATTTCTGCATACAGGTCTTTTGTCTCCTTAGGTAGGTTTATTCCTAGGTATTTTATTCTTTTTGTTGCAATGTTTCCTTAATTTCTCTTTCAAATTTTTCATCATTAGTGTATAGGAATGAAAGAGATTTCTGTGCATTAATTTTGTATCCTGCTACTTTACCAAATTCATTGATTAGCTCTAGTAGTTTTCTGCTAGCCTCTTTAGGATTCTCTATGTAAAGTATCATGTCATCTGCAAACAGTGACAGCTTTACTTCTTCTCTTCTGATTTGGATTCCTTTTATTTCTTTTTCTTCTCTGATTGCTGTGGCTAAAACTTCCAAAACTATGTTGAATAATAGTGGTGAGAGTGGACAACCTTGTCATGTTCCTGATCTTAGAGGAAATGGTTTCAGTTTTTCACCATTGAGAACAACGTTGGCTGTGGGTTTGTCATATATGGCCTTTATTATGTTGAGGGAAGTTCCCTCTATGCCTACTTCCTGTAAGGTTTTTATCATAAATGGGTGTTGAATTTTGTCAAAAGCAAAAACCATTAACTTTGAATAGAACTCTTTATAAATTTCACAGTTCATTGGAACCTACGTACTGATTATAACCTCTTTTTTGCTTAAGATGTGGTGTTATCTTTAAGAAAATATATATATACGTATGTGTGTTGTCTTGGAGCATAACAATAATAACAACAAGTATTGAGCATTGCCATACTAAAAGCTTTACATACATTAGCCCCTTGAATTGGCAAAATAGCTTTGTGAAGTCAAGATTAACACCCCTATTTTACAGACCAGGACCCTGAGGCATGGGAGGTGAATATGTTAGTTGCAAATATATCTCAACAGTGAAGGAGAACTGGGATCGGAGCCAGTCAATCCAGCTCTGAAGCCCTCCTATGGGTACTGGAGCCTTGGTCAGAGCTTCAGAGTGAGGGCCTGAGGCTCAGACAGCACATGGGAGAACGCTTACTAGAGTGTTGTTAGACCTTCCTTCTCTTCCTCACATTCTGGCTTACACTCCAATCCAAAGTGGCTGCACTGACCGTGACCTGAACTGAGTGTCACCATCCGTTTAAATATCTCCACAAGAACATCTGATTATTCCCAGACATGTAAGCTTCCTGTGCCTTGTATATTATTTCAGGAGAATGGTTGGGGATATCCTGTGTTGATGCATGACAGAAGGAAATTGAGAGCAGTTAATATTTTTTTTTGTAGGACCCGATATTTGTGGATTTGATGTCAAGAAAGTTCATGTTATTTTACATTTCAAGAATCAGTATCACTCAAACAAGAAATCAATCAGGTGTAAGGTAAATTCTTTCATATTCAAATCAGTGATCATGTTAACTCTTGCCAGATAATAACGTAAGTTTATAGAAAATAGTTTTGACCTTAAAATATTTAAGTGAACTATGGATGGGCCTTGTCTGTCCTGTCCCTGCTTTCCAGTTTAGCAGGCCTGTTAGAGACACTTGTCCACCACTTTGATTGGTTTGGTTTCCAAAGTTTTTACCCACCGGGAGGGTACACGTCTCACTGTGAGCCATGACGTTGATTTATAAAATGCCCCATAAGGGTTACAACAGGATGCTCACATTTCAGCTCTACCCATCATCATTAAGGAATGAAATATTCAGGGTGAAAAAAAATTCTGGTGAAATTAATCTTCAAAATACCAAAACAATTTAAAATGGGAATATTTCTAAAATGAATGCATACATGCTTTACATTTTTACCCAGGGGATCCTGTGAAAATGACATTTTAGGTCTTAGGGCCTGTTTATAACTCAATGGCCTTACCTGGGGCTTCTCCAAAGAGGCAGCTTGCATTAAGTCCCTGGTGTGTGGGCCTGGGAAGGGGAAGTACACTCCCTAAAGCTCATCCCCCCACACTTTGAAGGTAAGCACCAGGAAGCAGGGACCTGTCCCCCGAGGCATCCCCAGCACCCATAGCCTCTGTGCATCTGGGCAGGAGGCCAGTGTATTTCAAGATCATTGACAGCAAGGAGCGGAAGCCTCCGTAACTGTCCCTTATTCAGTCTCGACCTGAGCAGGGGGCACTCGGCACCCTCACAAAGCCCCAGTGAGTCTCTGTTGGCAGCATGGTTTCTTGCCAGGTCCTGCCTGCTGACTTGATGGTTCTAAACGATCAGCAGGTCCCCCATGTACTCAGAGGCCTGACACCCCTCCCTTGAGCATGGAGGGGAGCTCAAAATCCAAGTCTTCCTCCTCCACCTTAGTGTTGGACCAGAGGACCAGTCTTCATGATATGATTCCCGAGCATTTGTTCAGTTGCAGCTCAGGCATGCAGGAGAGAAAGGGGATGGCACTACCAGATGGAGGCTGTGAGGTCTGGCCTGGACTGTGCCTGGGAGGCCAGAGCTCGGTCACCTGCGGGCAGCAAGCCTGCAGGGCCCTGAGTGGCGCTGGCCGGCGCACAACTCCCTCAGACAGGTATTGGTATTTCTGCAGCCTGTTAGAAAAATAAGAGACAAGTCTGCTGAAGGAGCCTTGGCGCCTTGGATCATAGCAGCTAGTCAGCATCACAGACTCCTCGGTGAGGAGCAAGGTTATCTTCTTGGGGCTCCGATTCACTCTGCAATGCTGTAAAAGAAACGCAGTGGTCAGCCCTCAAGGATTTTCAAGGAGGAGGTCTGGCCTGCATTGTTAAAAAAAATACCTCAGGAGATTGGTTCAAGATAGCGGAGTAGACAGATGTGCGCTCACTCCGTCTTGCGAGAACACTGGCATCACCACTAACTGCTGAACAATCATCGACAGGAAGACACTGGAACTCACCGAAAAAGATACACCACATCCAAAGACAAAGGAGAAGCCACAATGAGACAGTAGGAGGGCTGCAATCACAATAAAATCAAATCCCCTAACTGCTGGGTGGGCAACTCACAAACTGGAGAACAATTATACCACAGAAGTTCACCACTGGAGTGAAGGTTCTGAGCCCCATGTTAGACTTCCCAACCTGGGGGTCTGGCAACAGGAGGAGGAATCCCCAGAGAATCGGACTTTGAAAGCTAGTGGGATTTGATTGCAGGACTTCAACAAGACTGGGGGAAACAGAGACTCCACTCTTAGAGGGCACACATAAAGTCTTGTGCGCACCAGGACCCGGGGGAAGGAGCAGTGACCCCATAGGAGACTGAACCAGACCTACCTGCTAATGTTGATTGGTCTGCAGAGGAGGGGGTGGGTGGCTGTGGCTCACTGCAGGGACAAGGACACTGGCAGCAGAAGTTATGGGAAGTACTCATTGGCGTGAGCCCTCCCGGGGTCCTCCATTAGCCCCACCAGAGAGCCTACTCAGGCCAAACAACCAACAGCGAGGGAACACAGCCCCACCCATCAGCAGACAAGTGGATTAAAGTTTTACTGAGCTCTGCCCACCAGAGCAACACCCAGCTCTACCCATCACCAGTCCCTCCCATCAGGAAGCTTGCACGAGCCTCTTAGATAGCCTCAACCACCAGAGGGCAGACAGCAGACACAAGAAGAACTACAATCCTGCAGCCTGCCAAAGGAAAACCACAATCAGAGAAAGATAGATGAAATGAAAAGGCAGAGGATTATGTCCCAGATGAAGGAACAAGATAAAACCCCAGAAAAACAACTATATTCCAGAAAAAGAATTCAGAATAATGATAGTGAAGATGATCCACGACCTTTGAAAAAGAATGGAGGCAAGGATTGAGAAGATGCAAGAAATATTTAACGCAGAACTAGAAGAATTAAAGAACAAACAAAGATGAACAATACAATAACTGAAATGAAAAATACACCAGAAGGAATTGATAGCAGAATAACTGAGGGAGAAGAATGGATAAGTAACCTGGAAGACAGAATGGTGGAAATCACTGCTGCAGAACAGAATAAAGAAAAAAGAATGAAAAGAAATGAAGACAGCCTAAGAGACTTCTGGAACAATGTTAAATGCACCAACATTCGCATTATAGGGGTCCCAGAAGGAGGAGAGAGAGAGAAAGACCCGAGAAAATATTTGAAGGGATTATAGTTGAAAACTTCCCTAACCTGGGAAAGGAAATAGCCACCCAAGTCTAGGAAGTGCGGAGTGTCCCAGGCAGGATAAACCCAAGGAGAAACACACTGAGACACATAGTAATCAAATTGACAAAAATTAAAGACAGAGAAAAATGATTAAAAGCAACCAGGGAAAAATGACAAATAACATACCAGGGAACTCCCATAAGGTTAACAGCTGATTTCTCAGCAGAAACTCTGCAAGCCAGAAGGGAGTGGCATGATATATTTAAAGTGATGAAAGGGAAGAACCTACAACCAGGAACACTCTACCCAGCAAGGCTCTCATTCAGATTTGACGGAGAAATCAAAAGCTTTACAGACAAGCAAAAGCTAAGAGAATTCAGCACCACCAGACCAGCTTTGCAACAAATGCTAAAGGAACTCCTCTAGGCAGGAAAGAGACTAGAAACTTAAAACAACCTTGTACATGTATAGTCTGCTATATCAAAACCTCATGGGAACAGCAAACCCCCAAACTACAATAGATACACACACAAAAAAGAAAAAGCAACCCAAGCACAACAGTGAAAATGGTCATCAAACCACAAGAGAAGAGAACAAAAGAGGATGGAAAGAAAAAAGACCTACCAAAAAAAAAAAAAAAAGGTACTTCCCTGGTGGTCCAGTGGTAAAGAATCCACCTTCCAATGCAGGGGACACAGGTTCGATCCCTGGTCAGGGAACTAAGATCCCACATGCTGCGGGTCAACTAAGCCCGCACGCCACAACTACTGAGCTCACGAGCCTCAACTAGAGAGCCTGCGTGCTGCAAACTACAGAGCCCATGCACTCTAGAACCCGCGCACCACAACTACAGAGCCCACGCACCCTGGAGCCTGAGTGCCACAACTAGAGAAGTGAAAACCAGCATGCCACAACTAGAAAGAAGCCCGCCCGCAGCAAGGAAGAGCCCGCACTCTGCAACTAAGACCCGACACAGCCAAAAAAAAAAAAAAAAGACCTCGGATGTTCTAGGGAGGAAGGGGTGGCGATCAACAGACAGGGAGATGGGTGAGATTGTTAGGTCAAGGCTTCAGCGGGATGCAGAACACGGGAGCGTTTTGACAGATGATTCAGGTGTAGGGTCCACACGTCTTGATGATGTTTGGATTCTGGGTGCTGAGGGTATGGATGATGACTCTCAGTGGCGTTGCTCTTAAACAGTAGGGGAAACAAAGGCCAAGAAAGGGGTCAGGGCAGACTCAGGGGTCATGTTTAGAACAGTTGGTTGTGAAATCCAGGCAGACATCGAGGTAGAGGTGTCGAATAAATTGTTGGAAACTTTGGGTCTGAAACTCGGCTGAGGGTTGGGATTAAAGATGTTGGCTTGGAGCTGTTTGCATATGTGTGGGTGTCGATGTTACCCCTCAGGAGGCTCTGGGCCGGTGGACAAATCCCAGAGGGTGCCAGCCATGGGGCCAGCAAGCCCAAAGTCTAAATTAAGAAAGACAAGTGGAGACAAAGGCAGGCAGAGAGCAGGGGGAAAGCGTTTGGAGAATTGTGCACTCAGCTGTCACGGCGGGCTACAAGGGTTGAGGGGGACACAGAGTAGGCTGTAATACTGGTCCCGGGACAGAGTCATTGTCTGCGGTGTGGCAGAGCAGAGGGGTACTGAAAAGACGTTTTGATTGGGTTCTTAGCAGGGAGAGACTCCTCCTGACAGAGCCTTTATACTGGGGCAGTGGTTCCCAAACTTGAGCAGCGTCAGAGACCCTGGAGGGCCTATGAAAGTGGCCAGAGGGTCCACGAGGCTCTGATGCAGCAGTTCGGGGCTGACCTGGGAATGGGCATTGCCCATGTTCCCCCAGTGATGCTGCTGCTGTTGGGGTATGGTGCAGGGGTCCCCTCTGCTGCTGACAGTCAGATACGTCCTGGTCACCCCCAGCCTCCCCAGACACCCTCCCATCCACCTTCCAGCCCTCCTTTATTTTTTATTTTATTTATTTATTTATTTTTGGCCACACTGCGTGGCATGCAGGATCTTAGTTCCCCAACCAGGGATCCAACCCGTGCCCCCTGCAGTGGAAGCGTGGAGTCTTAACCACTGGACCACCAGGGAAGTCCCCAGCCCTCCTTTATTGAATGTTAAATGCTTTCCTTGTGTCCAGCCTGGGGCTTTAACCATGACCAAAAGGCGCACCAGGCCTGCCCTCCCCAAGCATAAATTGTTGGACAACACAGAGAGTTAAAAATTCTCCCTTGTGTTGAGAAATAGAGTGGGCTTCATTTGGTGTCTTTCAGAATGCAGAGCCAGAAGTTGTTTTGCATAGAACTTTTCTTAAGTCCAACAACGCACTGGTCCCTCGGTTTACACCAATCACCCCATCATAACTGCCTGGGGGATTATAGGTGAAAGCCATTGTCTTTGCACAAAAGGGAATCAGCCACTCAAGAGAAGGCTGCCAGTAGTGAGGAAGTATTCTACAAAGGGGTGAGTCTTCTGTAGGACACCCTTTCATTGTCAAGTCAACCCCTATTTCTAGAACGTCTCTGCTTTCTGTTTACAACAAGGCTTTGACCCATGACGATTTATGCTGCATATCTAGACCTGCCTTGAAACATTAAGGGTCTTATTCTTTTCCTTTTCTCCCCCAAAACATTCAGGTTGATGGCTTCACACACCTCTACACTCTGATTTTAAGACCAGACCTCACTTACGAAGTGAAAGTTGATGGTCAGTCGATTGAATCCGGCAGCATAGAGTATGACTGGCAGCTCACATCACTGAAGAAAATGGAGAAGCCTTCAGCAGAGTCGAAGGACTGGGACCAGGCTACAGAGGGCAAATCCCAGGTGTGGATTTTTCCCGCAGAACTGCTAGAAAGTATACAAGTGTAGTTCGTAAGTACCCAAGTACCGTACAATTGCTGCATGGCTGGGAATCATGATGGCAGCAATCAAAGTGCCCTCCTCAGAGCATATATGCTGAGACCAGCCACACAGATTGCACACTTCAAGGTATTGTGAAAGAGTTAAAATATCTGAGATGAAAGTAAGTAGGGTTTGTTTTTGTAACCAATGTTTTTTTAAAAAGGAAAATGTATCAGCAACCTTTATAAAAATGATTTTCTTGTCATTCTGCGTTTGAGCATAAGTATTTTTGAGCATCACACTTGTGACTGCCAACCAAGAATCAATTATCGTAACAGGTATATATTAGTTTCCTAGGGCTGCCATAAAAAGGACCACAAGCTGGGGGCTTGAAACAACAGAGATGTATTCTTTCAGTGCTCCTTGAAGCCAGAAGTCAGAAATCAGCAGGGCCGCACACTCCGTCTGAAGGGTCTAGGGGAGAATCCTTCGCTTCTTCCAGCTTTAGTGACTCCCAGCGTTCCTTGGCTGGTAGACACATCACTCCGATCTCTGCCTCCTTTTCCACATAGCCTTCTATTCTTTTTGTGTCTCTTCTTTCTCTTATAAGGACATTTGTCATTGGATTTAGGGCCTACCTGGATAATCCAGAATTATAGAATGACCTGTCTAGAGATCCTTACCTTAATTACATCTGCAAAGACCCTTTTTTCCTAATAAGGTCACATTCCCAGATTCTGAGACTTAGGACGTTGAGAAATCTTTTGGGGAACTCAACCTGCTATTAAGCTACTTTTTTTTTTTTCCATTTACGTTAGTCATTGTTGTAACATTCTTCTTTGTACACCAAACATTATGCCAAAATGTAAGCTATTTATCTTAAGACAATTGTCTTTGCCATAACTGAGAGTACTGTAACTGATGTTTACAATTAATTTCTGGCAACTTAAAATACTAGTGGCATTGCTGTCTAATAGTCAAATACTTCATCATAGATGGAATGTAATTATGAAATTAAAATGGCATCTTGTTTAGACTTAAATTATTTGGCAACCCTTTTCTTTCATAGATGATCAAAAGTAAACTTCCATGAATTTGGAATCCATGTGTCCAATCAATGAGAATGTCTTCAGATTAGAGTAAAATCCCAATCATATAAGGCTTCCCCATCATTTCTCAAGAAAAAGAAAAAAGGCGGGAAGTTTTACTCTCCCTTTCTTACCTTCAAACCAAAGTAAAAAAAGTAGTTTTTCACCTGGAAAGAGCATTTACTTTAAACAAGGTACAGAATGGCAAAGAAACTGACGCTGAGGCTCCCAAGCTCAGGAGATACGGGTCTTAGGACTGAAATCCTGGCTGCCTCTGGGCTACAAGGATGCCATCCTAGCAGTGCAGGTGTGCCTTGGTGCCGGGTGTACATGAGGCAGGTCCCCAGAGGAGCCAAATCATCCTTTCAGAAAGCTCGTTCCCAAACTGGCCATGTTCTGTCCATATGTTCAGTTCTGTGTGATCTCCTAAACAGTGTGGTTCTTTATGGTGTTACCATTTGATAACCCTCATTATAGAGAGTCGGCTACTGACTGAGTTGTAATCATTTCCTGGATCCCAACACAAGACTGGCTCACCTGTTGCCAGTTGGGGTCGGGGCAAAGAGCAGTAGGAGAGATGATTAACTGCCATTTGCCATCGTTGAGAAGTTCTAGAGTAACGTGGAAAAGCCACAGTCTCAGTGCAACACTTTTACTATTTCTCAGTTATTCTGAAAGAGAAAACATCATTGTATACAATTTTTATGCTTTGATGTGTTTATGTGAATTATTATTAATCCAGAGCAAATTTTTCTCATCCATTCATTTATTCAACAAATATTTATTTGGGACTTCCCTGGCGGTCCAATGTTTAGGACTCCACCGCTTCCATTGCAGGTGGCATGGGTTGGATCCCTGGTCGGGGAACTAAAATCCTGCAAGCCGCAAGCCGTGTGGTGGGGAAAGAAAGAAAGAAAGAGAGAGAGAGAGAGAGAGAGAGAGAGAGAGAAAGAAAGAAAGAAAGGAAGGAAGAGGGAGAGAGAGAGGGAGAGAGAGGGAGAGAGAGAGGGAGGGAGGGAGGGAGGGAGGGAGGGAGGAAGAAAAAGCTCCATTTAAAAAAACAAAAAAAATGTATTCAACACCTATTAAGTCACCTTCACATAGACATGTGTATATATGCATGTGTAGAAATATGTATATATGTGTATACCTGTGTTTTATTTGTTAAGATTTATTATTTATTTATTTATTTTATTTATTATTACTGTTTTGGCTGCATCGGGTCTTAGTTGTGGCGTGCGGGCTCTTCATTGTGGTGTGCGGGCTTCTATCTAGCTGTGGGGCGCAGGTTCCAGAGCACATGGGCTCTCTAGGTTGCAGCACATGGGCTCCAGTTGAGGCACGTGAGCTCAGTAGTTGTGGCACATGGACTTAGTTGCCCCGTGGCATGTGGGATCTTAGTTCCCTGACCAGGGATTGAACCTGCATCCCCTGCATTGTAAGGTGGATTCTTTACCACTGGACCACCAGGGAAGTCCCCTGTGTTTTATATATATGTGTATAGTGTGAGTATATGTATAAGGGCTGAATAATACAACTGCTTTTCTCCTGCTACCCAGCAGTCCTCAGGTAAATCTTGGGACATTCCTTAGTTGTCCAGCCTCTCTCCGGAACAGTCCATATATGACCATGATGTAGAAGTACAGACTTAACCTAATCAACAGTAAATATGGCCCGTCTTCCCAACATCACTTTTTGCCCCATCATTTTAACTTTGGCCACTATTTCGAGTTTTCCACAGCACCGTTCCTCTCAACAGCATGGGAAGAGTGCTGTCATCATAGATGCGGTTAGGGAGAAAAAGCAGGCAGTGCGTGGTCCTGAAGCCCCCGGTGAGGGAGGGAACCCCAGCACTTAGCCCTTCGACCATCAAATGGAGGAGGACACGGGGAAAAGTGCAACCAGGGTCACAGGTCTGCCCCTGCCTCTTGGGAGTTAAGAATTTCCTTTCTCAAATCTGAGAATCTAATTTTTTTCCCCCTACACATATTTTAAGGACTGGGAGAAGCACTTTCTGGATGCCAGGGCCAGCAAGCCGAGTGACTGGAACAGCGAACTGGATGGGGACTGGCAGGCGCCGATGCTGCAGAAGCCTCCATACCAAGTGCGTGGCATCTTCTTCCCTCCAGCCCCCTCCCCACCCGTGTCCCCAGGGTCGACCACATACAGTTTGTTGTTGCAGGATGGCCTGAAACCAGAGGGCATAGACAAAGATGTTTGGCTCCATCAGAAGATGAAAAACACCAATTATTTGATGGAATATGACCTCTCAGAATTTGAGAACATTGGTGCCATCGGACTGGAGCTTTGGCAGGTCACTTGGTTTTAAATTCGCTTTAGTTTAATAACTCTGGACTTCAGCCTAAACTCCTTAATTCACATAGCTAGTATTTGAGCTCCTGTTGTGTGCCGGGCACCCCTACCTGGACCCAAGACATACAGTCGTAGACAAAATGGACATCCTTCCTGCCCTGGGTACTTCTTGTCTGCCTTGCTGCTCCCTGGGAATTTGCCTGGAGCTGACCTTGTGGTGCCTGTCAGCTTTAGGATAAGACTGAAGTTTCAGATGTAGCATGTCCAGGGTGGAGCCTGAGATTCTGCATCCCCAGCAAGCTCCCTGGCGGTGCTGATGTTGCCCATCCATGGCTCACAGTTTGCACAGGAAGGTTCTCGAGTATCGGTTCTCAAACATCGCTGAATGCTCGAGTCACTGGGGAGTTCTTGAAAGTCTCAGTGCCCCGGTGGTACCCCAGACCAGCTAAATCAACATCCCTGGGGGTGAGACCAGGCATCAGGAGTTTTTTTAAATGTTCTTGGTGGTCCCCATATGCAGCCAAGTTTGAGAACCAGTGCCCTGTAGGGAATAGATATTCTAGAAAAGGGTATCTGCATGTCCTACTATTGACAGCTAATCACTGTTACAGTACTGAGCAAATGACAACTGTTTATTTTGTGGAAAGTTTCATTTTTCACATCAGTAACGAAGGCCTTATTTTCATCCACAGGTGAGATCCGGAACCATCTTCGATAACTTCCTGATCACAGATGATGAAGAGTACGCTGAGAATTTTGGCAAGGCCACCTGGGGTGAAACCAAGGTACAATGAACACAATGAACTTTTCTTTCATAATTCAGTTATTTCTGTACTTAAGTCTCACATATAGGAAAAGCCTTGATGAATTTTTACTAATGAACACCCCACCCAGATCAAGATACAGAAGGTCGCCAGAGCTCCAGGAACCTCCTCACGATCCCTCCCAGCAAGCACCCACCCCCAAAGGAATAATGGTTCCACTTCCATCACTGTAGATGGATTTGACTCCTTTTGAAATTTATGTAAACGTAGCTACCCATTATTTATTCATTCAGGTAGTGTTGCGAAGTTCATTCATATTTTTGCATACAGCAGTAGCTTGTTCTTCCTTTGTGAATATTCCAGAAGGTATGTATCCATTCTCTGTGGATGCAGCTTTGGGATGCTTCCAGTTTGTGGCCTCATGGATAAAGCTGTTCCCATCATTCCTGTACATGTCTTTCAATGGACACATGCCCAGGAGTGGACAGGCTGGGTCACCAGTTCTTACACAAACGTTTTCAGTGTGTCATCCTGTTTACATTCCCTTCCTTGTCGTCGAGAATTTCAATTGTGTCGCATCTTTGGCCATGCTAGGTATTACTGTCAGTTGTTGTTGATGAGTCACTTTTATTGAAGTATAATTTACATATTGTGAAATGTACAGTTCTATGAATTCTGACAAACACATATAGTTATGAAACCACCACTAAAAATCAAGATGTACAACAGTTTCACCACCCCAAAAAGTCTCCTTGTAACCAAGCCCTCCCCTACTCCAGCAATCACTGATCTGATATCCGTCCTTATAGTATTTTTGAAGTATAGTTGATTTACAACGTTGTGTTAGTTTCAGGTGTACAGCAAAGTGATTTAGTTATAAATGCATATTCTTTTTCAGATTCAGAATATATATATACTTTTTCAGATTCTTTTCCATTATAGGTTATTGCAAGATATTGAATATAGTTCCCTGTGCTATACAGTAGGTCCTTGTTGTTTATGTCCCTATAGTTTTGCCTTTTCCAGAATGTCATATAAGTGGAATCATATAGTATGGAGTCTTTTTGAGCCTGCTTCTCACACCAAGCATAGTATCTCCAAGATTCCTCCGTGTTGCTGAGGTTCACTCAGTAGTTTCTTCTTATTAGTAGTATCTTCTTATTACTGAGTAGTTTACCTGCTCGCCAGCTGATGGACATTTGGGTTGTTTCCAATTTTTTTTCTTTCTTTCTTTCTTTTTTTTTTTTTTTTTGGCTGCACCACGGGGCATGCGGAATCTTAGTTCCCTGACCAGGGATCGAAGCCGCACCTCTGCAGTGGCAGCAGTGGAGTCCTAACCACTGCACCACCAGGGAAGTCCCAGGGGTGTTTCCAGTTTTTAACAGTATGACCAAAGCTGCTATCAATGTTGCGTATAGTTTTTTTGTGTGGACGTGTGCTTTTATTTTTCTTGGGTAAATACCCAGGAGGGGGTTGCTGAGTTGTATGGTGTATCTTTAACTCTATGAGAAATTGCCAACCTGTTTCCAGAGGGGCTGCACCGTTTTTCAGTCTCTCCAGTCTCACCAGCACTGGGGACTGTGGGTTTCTATAGGTGTGTAGTGGTATCTCTGATTTTGTTTGCATTTCCCTGATGACGAATGAAGGTGGGTACTGTTTCATGGCTTTTGTGGCCATTTGGAGATCCTTTTCTGTGAAATACCTGTGTTTTAAGATGTAAGTTTTGTTATTATTCAGGTATGGTGAGGCCAGCAGATCAGGAGATGACCTCCATCAAAAAGATGGTTTATTTTACTCACAGATCCCCAGAGGAGGGGCCACGCCATGCCATTCAGGGCCACATGGGGAAGCACCAGGTTTGGTCAGGTGGCAGAGGGAGAGTGTGGAAGATGTAGGCAAAAAAGTTTGTTTTGGTTTTTTGCAGGAAGGAACAGATGAAGCTGGATAAGCAGGCTTAGGATTGGCTAGTTTTAAGAATTTCAGTGGGCTCTGGGGTACTGGTTGTCTAGTACCTGGCTGTGGGATAATTAAGGCAAGGAGAAATCAGCCCTGAATTGAGCCCAGTAGTGGAGGTCGTTAGGGATGTGAGCTCTGAATGTAGTTTGCATATGAAAAGAGTGCTTTTTGGCATTTACTATCTCTAAGAATGGGCCCCCTTGGAGGGGCCATCCCTCCTGGGTCAGCAAGGCCCCAGATATCAAAGCAAGAGAAACATATGGTTGATACAGCCTGTTTATGTCGCTTGCCCACTTTCGCATTGGGTTATTTGACCTTTTCTTATTTAGTTGTAGGTGTTCTTTATATATTCTGTCAAGTTCTTTGTCAGATAAGTGCATTGTAAGTGTCCTTGACCACTCTGTGCTTTGCCTTTCTATTCCCTCAAGTGTGAAGCACTCCTGTATTATTATTTTTTTTAGTGTGTATTTTGAGGCCCCTATCCTGAGAAACCAACTTAAAAACTTAGCTCTGCCTTCACATAAAGAAGATAAAATATCTTCCATCAGTACAAATTCATTTATAACTCTTTGGAGCTAGAGTACTGACACTAAAATGTATGCTTTTAATGGGCATAAACATTTTGTTTCTCATGTTGCTAAGCGCCAATAACTAAATGGTGGCGCTGCTCACCCATAAGGAGAGAGTGGTCAGTGTCTTCTGGGAGTGCCATGACTGAGAGAGAAAGGTCTTGGAGGACCCTCCACACTGTTTTAGCCAGAAACTTTGGGTTGTTAAATTGTATGCAGGTGAGTTTAAGTTAAGGGTGATACACAAAACATCTTCCTGCTTTTAATCAAAATCTCCTCATTCCCTTATTTTCACTGATAAGGCGTCTTCCATGTCATGTCCGTCACACTGGGACCAACTGCAAAGCAGGTGCTTAAAATTTGAGGGCTTCCCTGGTGGCGCAGTGGTTGAGAGTCTGCCTGCCAATGCAGGGGACACGGGTTTGTGCCCCGGTCCGGGAAGATCCCATATGCCGCAGAGTGGCTGAGCCCGTGAGCCATGGGCTGAACCCGCTGAGCCTGCGCGTCCGGAGCCCGTGCTCCGTAATGGGAGAGGCCACAACAGTGAGAGGCCCGCGTACCGTAAAAAAAAAAAAAAAAAAAAATTGAACATTTTAAGGCATTTCAGGGGAAAATTTCCCCTCCACTGATGAAAGGTGGTTATCACTAAGTGATTTTCTCATGAGCCCTTTCTTCTGTTTTCCTTTTTTAAAAATTATTTATTTATTTATTTTGGCTGCACCGTGTCTTAGTTGTGGCAGGCGGGCTTCTTAGTTGCGGCATGCATGCGGGATCTAATTCCCCGACCAGGGATCGAACCCCGGGCCCCCTGAACTGGAAGCGCAGAGTCTTACCCACTGGACCACCAGGAACGTCCCGAGCCATTTCTTCTTGAATCTGATTTCTGCAGCAAAGTCTTCCTAAACTCTTTTTTCAGGAATGACTATGGGACATTTCTTGACGTGTCTTCACTCATCTAACCATTCTTTTAATCATACATGTCTGGAATTGCTCATTCAGGCTCTGAGTCCTCTTCTCATTACTCATTCACTTGTCAGCTGGTTGAAGGACCGGCCCAGGTGCTCTGGGAATAGAAGAAGGAGGCTGTATCCATTTCCTGGGGCTGCCATAACAAATCACCACAAACTTGCTGGCTTAAAACATCACAAATGTATTCTCTCCAATTCTGGAGGCCAGAATTCCAAAATCAGTATCAATAGGCTGAAATCAAGGCATCAGCAGGGCCTTGCTCCCTCTAAAGGCTCTAGGGGAGAACGCTTACTTCGCCTCTTGCAGCTCCTGATGGGTCCTGGTGCTCCTTGGTTTGTGGCCGCACCCTTCTAATCTTTGCTCCCATCTTCACATGTCCTTCTCCTCTTCTGTCTCTGTTTGTGTCAAATCTCCCTCTGCCCCTCTCTTATGAGAACAGTATGATAGAATTTAGCATCCACCTGATAATCCAGTAGAAATTCTTCATCTCAACATGCTTAATTTAATCACATCTGCAAAGACCCTTTCCCCATAGGTATAAGGTTACATTTACAGGTTCCAGGAATTGGGACCTGATTACTGGGGGGTTCTTTTTCAGCCAACCCCCAGCTGGTGTGGAGGCTTCTAGAAGGCAGGGGCAGGCTGCATGCTGACACCCAATCAGCCCACAGGAAGCATAATCCCCAGCTGCCGGGGTCTTTGTTTCTTTCTCCAGGGCCCAGAAAGGGAGATGGATGCCATACAGGCCAAGGAAGAAGAGAAGAAGGCCCGAGAGGAAGATGAGGATGAGCAGATGATGGGCAGGTTTGGTGGGAGAGAAAATATCTTCAAAGGATTCCACAAGAGGAATGAACTTTAATCATCCCCACCCCAGCTAAAGATGACTGGTAAAACCTTGTTTCTACTTAAATCAACATTTAAAAGCTCAAATGTCTACAGACGTGGTCATTTGTCTAATTTTCTTTGAAAAATGTTCCCATGCTTCTCGGTGGGATCGGTCTGGTTTTCCCCGAGCACCTTCCACCCCCTCCTCCCCGACCCCAGGTACCCAGAGACGTTTCCTTTGGACAAACCGAAGTGCTGGAGGAAGCCCGAGGCCAGTGAGAGTCTGGCCAAAAACACAATGCTCTTTTCTTAATCCCCAAAATGTTTTATAAATAAAAGGTGGTAAAACTTACCTTGAAAAAGGAGAAATGATGCTTTATTTCTTTGGGTTGTAAGTTACTAATAGCTTATGTGAAACTTTTCCAGTATGGAATCTTTATGCAGCATCGTTGGCGTGGAAAGGTTTTGCGTGCCTCATTTGCACGCTGCTTATTCTGGAGAACCCAGGCCTTGTGCACAGATGTTTAACATTCCATAAAGGAGCTTTTTCCCCCACTCTGTGACCCACTTCCATGGCCGTTAGTTCTCTGTAAGACAGAGGAATGAAATTCATTCTCTCAAGTGAAAATAGTGATTACTTCGCAGCTAAATTTTTTTCCTTAAATCAAATGACTTGCTTAAAAAAAAAAAGAAGCCACACATAGCAGCCTTCTGTTTTGAAGAGCTCTGTTTTCACGCAGAAATTTGTGTTGGAAATAATCAAATTTAGGACATCATGTTACAAATAAGCCAAATAAAATCGGAAATTATATAGAACGTATTGATAGGTGATCAGTGTGAAAAGTCTGGCCAGGAAGTGAAGGTCTGGCAAATTTTGTTCTGGCTTTCGTTGAAGTTGGCAGACCTTTGACCTTGAACTTTTTCAAGGTCCTTCAACTTTTTGAGCTGACAGTCACATTGGTCTTCCCAGTTTATCGGGGGTTATCAGTCTCAGAAGCTAAAGACTCGCTCCCTGGAAGTGCAGGGGTGGGATTCAAACACTGCCCACCTTTTAAATCTCTGAACAATGGGAGAAGTTAATGAGGAAAGAAGCAGTGCTAGACCTCGAGAGAAAATGCTGGAAACAATTGTACAAAATGGGTCAGACCAGCTCAGACCCTGCAGAACTCATCTTCCGCAGCAGTGCTGTCCTGGAGAACTTTCCTCATCTGCGCTGGCAATACAGTAGCCACTAGCCACATGTGAGGCCTTGAAATGTGGCTGGCTGGTGGGACTGAAGAATGAATTTTATTTTTAATTAATAAACTTCATTTTCTAGAGCAGTTTTAGATTCCTAGCAAAACTGAGCAGAAAGTAGAGAGAGTTCTCATATACTGTCTGTCCTCACACCCTCACACCCTCCCTTACCAATGACATCCCACACCACGGTGGTATGTTTGTCACAACTGATTGATGTGTCACACGGACACATCATTATCGCCCAGAGTCTGTACTGTGCATTAGGGTTCACTCTTGGTGTTGTGCCTTCTATGGAGGAACGAATTTTTAATCTTATTTTATTGTAACATTTATTATTTTTTCTTCCAGTTTTATTGATATATAATTGACATACAGCACTATATAAGTTTAAGGTGTACAGCGTAATGATTTGACTTACATACATCATGAACTGATGACCACAATGAGTTTAGTGAACGTCCATCATCTCATATAGATAAAAAATTAAAGACATAGAAAGAATATGTTTTCCTTTTACTGAGAACTCTTAGGATTGACTCCCAACAATTTTCATTATAACATACAGCAGTCTTAATTATATTTATCATGTTGTACATTATATCCCTAGTACTTATTTATCTTATAACTGGAAGTTTGTACCTTTTGACTGCCTTCATCCAATTCCCCCTGACTCCCACCTCCTGCCTCTGATAACGACAAATCTGATCTCTTTTTCTATGAGTTTGTTTCTTTTTGAAGTATAATTGATCTGCAACACTATGTTAGTTCCTGTTCCACAGCATAGTGATTTGATATTTCTATACATTTCAAAATGAGAAAGTCTTTACAGATGTAATCAAGTGATAATGACATCATTAAGGTGGGTCCTAATCTGATATGACTGGTATCCTTATAAGTGGGAAATTTGGACACAGAGACAGACATGTACAGAGGGAAGACCATGTAAAGATCCAGGGTGACACCATCTTCAAGCCAAGAAACACTGGAGGCTACCAGAAGCTTGGAAAGGGGCATGGAACAGATCCTCCCTTACAGAATTGTAATTGATTTAAATTTAAACTTACATTGCCATATGTGGCGAGAGGCCACTGTGTTGGACGGTGCAGCTTTAGACTCTGGTGAAAGAGGCCCCAGGACGGCTGATTACTGCCCAGGGTGGCAGGCACAGTAGTAGAGGGAGTTCCAGGCCACTCTGCTGCTGGCCAGGTGAGACTCTCACCATTGAGCCTCTGGTTCCAGTCAAGACACGATAGTCTCTGTGGTTTTTGTTGCCCCTGTAGACTCTTGACAGCGAGGCTGGAAGCCTGCACAATTTTCCTAGACAACCTTGCCCGTTAGTGCCCCATCACGTTCTGTGAGAAGGACATCAGAAGACGGGCGAAGAGGAGAAGCCATTTTTTCCAGGCTCCTGCCGGCACCTTAGGCAGTGGGGATGATAGTGGTGACTTTAGCAACAATGGCAGAAGCAGTGGTGGCCGGTGAGGACCGGTATCTGGGTTCCTGCTCAGGGCCCAGTGGTTGTGGGTTTGGGGTAACACCCTTTCCCTTTTGACTTTTAGTCCTAAAGAGGCTAGCAGCTTCCTACTGTTACTAATCTTAGGTAACCTTGCATTTCTCCTCTGTTTTTCCAATGCTTTTGCACTCAGTCTCCTGTTACAAATTGTCCTCTGTTTGAAATATCTAGGATGACTTCTCTTTTCCTTATGGAACATGGACCAATAAAGCACCCAAGGCAGCTAAAAGCCTCCATCACCCCCACCAGGACCACCACTGCATCTTTCCAGCTGTTCCACTTGCTTCCATCCATCCCCTCTCCATCCACTTTGCCTACCTTATCCTGAGCTGCTGTTCTAGAGCAGCTGTTCATGTTCAAAACCCTCTGGTGAGGGGCTCCCTGGTGGACCCATGGTTAAGACTCTGCTCTCCCAATGCAGGGGCCCTGGGTTCAATCCCTAGTTGGGGGACTAAGATCCTGCATGCCGCATGGTGTGGCAAAAAAAAAAAAATCTTAAAAAAAACACACCCTCTGGTGGCCTCTCATTTCTCTTTGCACAGGGAACTGAGGAGCAAAGGAGCACCATGAGGCTGAAAACTTGGAGCTCGGAGAGCAAGGTGGTCTCAAGATGAGGCTGGATCACATGCGGTCTTATTTTATTGCTCTTCACACAGGGCTCTCCAATCAGACCATATGTAATCCAGCCTCATTTCAAGACCCTCTGTCTTGCTGTCTGAGTTCCAGAGCCTCATTCTCAAAGTGCCTCTTCGCTACTCAGCTTCTTCTGCTTGTGATGGTTCCGAGGCCCCACCATCGCTGCAGTCAGGCTCAACCTTCAAGTGTCACACCATTGGCCTACTCTGTAGCACTTATCACTGGTTATCTATTTCCTCATGTGATTTTTAAAAATCAATTAATTAATTATTTTTTTGGCTGCGTTGGGTTTTCGTTGCTGCACGTAGGCTTTCTCTAGTTGCAGCGAGCGGGGGCTACTCTTCGTTGCGGTGCACCAGCTTCTCACTGCAGTGGCTTCTCTGGTTGCGGAGCATGGGCTCTAGGCACATGGGCTTCAGTAGTTGTGGCACACAGGCTCAGTAGTTGTGGCACACGGCTTAGTTGCTCCACGGCATGTGGGATCTTTCCCGGATCAGGGCTTGAACCCATGTCCCCTGCATTGGCAGGAGGATCCTTGACCACTGTGCCACCAGGGAAGTTCCTCCTAATGGGATTTTTTCATGTCTGTTTCCTTCCTCTAGACCTGTGGTTCTCACAATGGGGGGCCTGGGGACCAGCAGCCTCAGCACCTCCTGGGGATTTGTTAGAAATGCAAAAATCTCAGGCCCCACCCAGATCTGGAAACCAGAATCTGGAAACCTAGTCTACTTAACAAGTCTGGGTAGCTCCAGGGTGAGACCTGTTTGTGTAGAGTGTGTGTCTGCCTGGCCCACAAATGGAGCACCTGTACTCAATGAGCATTTGATGGTGAATGGTTGTTGAATGAATCACAAAGCACACTGTGCTCATTTGAAGGGCACGAGGTATGTCAAGTCACTGAAGACATTGGAGCAAGCAGCTGTGAGACTCCAGAGGGGAGGAGGTGGACAGGAAGCTGTGCCCTCACTACCCCAAGATCGCACAGCCTTCCAGCTTGTCTGCCTGAGAAGTGCCACTATCACAGGACACCACGTAAGGGGAAGCTGACCCGTGCTGAAGAAACCTTGTGCCACTGTGGCCAGCTACTCAGCAGGACCTTCCTTCCTCATCCTCTTAGTGGAAACCGGCCACAGATGAGTGGGTGTCTATAGTAAAAAGAAGGCAAAACATGTCTAAACAAATAAATGTGCCTCCATAATGGTCCTCCAGCAAACACCAGGTGCCTGCTCTGTGCAGGGCTCAGCGTGAGGCATAGAGATGAAACGATAGCAAACACATATTACCATTCCCTCTTTTCAGAAGAGGGGATTGGGGGCGCAGAGAGGCTACTTAAATGACTTGCCAAGATCACACAGCAAGAAAGTGGCCACACACACACACACACACAGCTATCCTAGGAACAGGGCGCCTTGCTGGGCAGGGTGAGGGTCCCGTCGCCAGGTGGGCGACAGCCTCTGCATAGTGCTTTTGCCAGGCGCACGGCAATGGGAACAGCATCCCTAGAAGAGGGCCCATCATCGGCTAGGACCCGGAGGGGTAAGGAACCTTGGCAGACGAGCCAAGGAATTGGGAAGGAGGTGGTGAAGGAGCGCGTGAGGCACTCTGCAAAGGTCCCGGGCCCCGCCCCCTCCAGCTGGGGCTAGGCGCGCGCGGCCCCGCCCTCAACCCCCTCTCCTTCTGGCTCCGCTGAGCTTGCGCGGCCCTGCTTCGGCCCCGCCCTCTCCCAAGCCGGGCTGCGCGCGCACCGCCCCTCGCACCAGTGCGCACGCGCGGCCCCGCCCTGTTTCCCCCGGCGCTCTGAGCCCGAGTCCGCGGGAAGATGGCGGCCCCGCTCATCCCCCTCTCCCAGCAGGTACGGGCTGGCTAGGAGGGCGGGCGGCGGGGGCTGCGCCGCCGCCCGTGCGGGGCGCTAGGCGGACGCTGCGGGGAGGCCTAAGCGCGAGGAGGCCTAGCTGGGCGGCGGCGGCTCGCGCTGAGGGGCCCCGGCGGAGGGCGGGCGTGTGGTCCTGAAGGTGACAGGCCGGTCCGGCCTTCGGCCTCCCGCACCAGAGCGACCCAATGCGGGCGGCGACCCCGCAGGCGGGGCCGCAGTGCGTGTCTGTTCCACCCGGGGCCCGGCGTTCTCCGCAGCTTCCAGGCCGGGTGATGCACGGTAGCATTGGGCTGCCTTCCGGGGAGGTGGGCCAGGGGAGCAAGCATTTCTGCGGGTGCGGCAGCCTCGCGGGTCTTTGTCTCCTGCCGGGTCCCAACGCCGGGGCGGCAGTGTCCCCGCCGCGGCGGAGGGCAGAGCCCTGCCGGAGCCAGGACCTGCCAAGCAGTGCGATCCCGGACTCTTCTCTTCTTCCACTGGGAGCTGCTTCCGCCACCCCTACGCCGTGAAGGGGGTCGCAAGTCTCCGGGCGCCTTGCGGTGCCCTCAGATCAGCCAGATGCTCTTACTAAGGGGCAGTATCAGTGGCGCGACACAGACGTGCAAAAAGAGCCATGCGCAGGCAACCCTGCCTTCTGGGAGCGACGTTCATTCATTTATCCATCCGTCAAATGTGCGTCGGGCCAGGTGCTGGGAGCGCAGCAGTCACCCAGACCAACAAGGTTGCTGTTGTCCTGGAGGCGACACTCTCGTGGGAACTAGAAACTACCTGTGTCCTGCTAGTAACAGCTGCTTTTATTTGCTGAATATCTGTGTTGTACCAAGCACCGTATTATACGCACTTTGCCAGAATTATCTAGCACAGCATTGGGATTGAGAGTGAGGACACAGGGTCACATCATCTTGTGTTCAGATCTTGACTCCAAGGCTTACTTCTCTGACTGTCCTTGGACGAAGCTCTTAGCCTCTCTATGCCCCAGCCACCTCATTTGGAAAATGGGAATATAAAAAAAGTATTGGGGTTAGGTGAAGATTAAGCATGTAAAGCACTTAGAACAGTGCTTGGCACATCGGACTCACTCATTGATTCTGTAATTATAACCATTATTTAATTCTCTGGCAGATTTGGACATTTGGAAATAGAGATTACAGCTGTGAGAATGCCAAACCCCAGGAGAGCTGTTAGGCAGGTTGACATGACTGGTCAGCTGATCCAAGGAGAGAGACAGTGCGTACTTGCTAAATATTGCCAGAACTAGCCAATTTGTAACACTGTCACTAAATTAAAAGCATTAGAGACCAGTGGTTATGAATTAACAGATATGAAAGTGCTCTGTAAACTATTAAGTGCCCTACAGATGTTGGGTATTATTATTGATAGCCAGTTGCTACCTTTTAGGGTATGGTGGGGTGTGTGTGTGTGTGTGTGTGTGTGTGTGTGTGTGTGTGTGTGAAACAGGCTTAGGCTCATTTAATGAGGAAGCGCCCCTGGTTTTTAAAACTTCCTATCCACTTTTCGGCACCTGCCTTAATTTGAACTTTTTTTTAAAATTAATTAATTAATTTTTTTGGCTGCGTTTGGTCTTCATTGCTGCGCGTAGGCTTTCTCTAGTTGTCGCGAGTGGGGGCTACTCTTTGTTGCAGTGCACGGCCTTTTCGTTGTGGTGGCTTCTCGTTGTGGAGCACGGGCTCTAGGCGCGTGGGCTTCAGTAGCTGTGACACACGAGCTCTCGAGCTCAGGCTCAGTAGTTGTGGCGCACGGGCTTAGTTGCTCCGCGGCATGTGGGATATTCCCGGACCAGGGCTCGAACCCGTGTCTCCTGCATTGGCAGGCGGATTCTTAACCCCTGCGCCACCAGAGAAGCCCTTAATTTGAACTTTGATGACAATAGCTAAGGTTAATTGAGTGCTTTAGAGTTTATTAAGTGCTTATCCACACAACGAAGAGAGGGGATTCTTACTTCTTACGTTACTGATGAAGGATTAGCTTTAGAGGAAGGCAGTGGTTTGCTGCTGTGAAGTAAGGTGTGAAAACCTGAATCAGGTCATGTGATTCATCTGCTTAGCACCTTTTAGAATAAAATCCCAATCCCTCCCCAGGAATCCCTGCTGGTCAGGTGCCTGCCAGCCTCCCCTGCTTCTTTCTCACCCTGGCACCCACACTGCAGCCATACTTGCGGCTTTTCTGTTCTGCTCGTAGTTTAAGCTCTGTCTGTCCTTATGATGTCCCATGGGCTGTTCCTCCTTCCTGAAGCGCTCATCCCTATTTCTTACCTTCGTGGTGCCAGTGCCTGGCTCCTTTCAGGTGGCAGCTCAAATGTCATTCTCCCCAGAGGCCTTTGCTGGTTACCTGTTGTAAGTCCCCCTCCCCTAGCACTGTGCCTCCGCCACACCACCCGTCAGCACCAGTCATGGTCCACAGATGTCTGTGGGTCTCTTTGCTGTCTGTGTCCCCATTAGACCAGACGTAGATCTCTTGCTCAGTGCTCCTGACTCTGTGCTCAGCACCCAGGGGGTGTCAGGTAAACCCATGAAGCAGGGACCAGCGAGTTGCATCACCCAGCACCCTTCACAGGTGGCTTTTCTTCCCTCCATGTGGCCTGGGGTCTGGGCCCTTGGGGGTGGGAGCATATTTGAACGAGGAGCTCGACAGCCTGAATCCCCTGGTCTCTGACAAGTTCAGGTCATTGACTGGTGTGCTTTTTCCTTTTCCTTTGTTGAATGATGGCATGGCCAGTCTTCCTTCCTTGGGTAATTATGTCAACATTTACACCTGTTAAGTGAAGCACTGCGCCACATGTTCCTGTCAACCCAGGTGTGAGGCACAGACCTATCAGGCGCTTCCAGTCTAGCTGAGGCTAACACGAGTTCAGTTCAGTCTAACACGAGTTCACAGTTATTACAGGGGAAGCATGCATATAATTCCAGGATAATTTCTGGTTGGGGTCACTAGGGGAGCCCCCTGGAGCAGGAGGCCGTGGTCTGGTTGGTTTGAGGTGTAGGGCACACTTGGAATGTGGATGGCCAGCTGAGGGTGAGTGAAGCGGGTAGCCAGTGGGATTGTGGATGGTGGGGTGTTTTTCCTCTGCCTCCAGCCCTGTCTGCGTTTTTCCCATCAGCATCTTTCCTGGTCTGCTCCCTACTCTGCCATATCTGTGATGTCCCCTCCCCATGTAGTCTCCTCTGACCCTGAATATAAATCTTGTCAATTTGAAGAGTAGGTAGTTCTCCCTCTAGAAGTGATTTTTTCCTCCATCAATGTCTCATTGATTTATGTTTCTCCCAGCACCCCCCTTCACCTCTCCTCTTTAATTGCGGCCCACCCTGGAAATGCACCTGTGTCCCTTACCCCCTTTGTACCCCCTTGTGCTCTTGTAGGCAAGGTCACCAGTAACCTACAAGAGCACATGGTGGTCCTTAACCCCAGTGGCCTGTCCTTGGGACTGGTCCTCCTTGAGCCCTGCAACACTTGTCCGTCACTGTAGCCTGCCCTCAGCCTTTACTGTCTCTCTTCTCCCAAATTTCAGCCTCTCCTGTTTGCATCCTTTCTTTCTGTTTGTTCCTGCCTCTGGTGCAGAGCACTCTTAACACTGCCTCCCAACCCTCCCCACCCTGCAATGGCTAGAACCTCATGCTGTGACCTCCTGCTGCATCCTGCCTGCCCCAGAGGCCTCTTTGGTGGTGTCTTCCTTCAGCCCCATCTGAACGGAAGTTCTCCCTCCTGTACCTTCTGTGGGTCCCTTGCATGGCCACCAGACCCAGGGAACAATGGTAATGGGAGGAGAGCGTCAGGCTCAGTGACAATGAGAGTCTGCCCGGTGCCCAAGGAGTTCCTTCTTCCTTCCTCCCCACTTAGTCGTATGCTTCTTTTTAATGGGTACCACTGTTTTAAGAGTGTTTTATTCCCATTTTTCAAACGGGAAACTGAGACCCAGAGAAATTAAGTAACTTGCTGAAGTCCCATAGCTGGTGGGTGCAGAGCTGGGGTTGACCCACATCTGTCTGCCTGCAGAGCCCTGCTCTTTCCGCTCTTCTAGGCAGCCTGCTGGCCCACAGCAGCACCAGGCAAATGTGTCTGGAATGAAGACTCAGTGCTTGGGACACTTGTTTGTCCTTTTGTCCCTTGTTTTTTCCTCCAAAATAATTGCTAGTTTCTGTGTCTTACTAGAATGTTAATGCAGTATAAATTGGGGTGGTGGTGGTAGTCAGGTTTTATTTATTTATTTTTATTTTTAAATTCTTATTGGAGTACAGTTGCTTTACAATGTTGTGAGAGCCAGGTTTTAGAGTAAATTTGGCTCACCCTGTAAGATCCAGAGTTCCCTGGCTGTCTCTGTCTTACTGACCTGCCTCAACCTGGTTTTTGTTGACTACGTGGCTCCCGGTAAAGCACGAACATGTAAGTTTTGCCTCTTCTGCCCCAACTTTGAGCTTTAAAACAACTTTCCCCTGCCTGGTTCTTAATCCTGATCGGTTGATCGGGGAAGCAAGTGACTGTCTTTGATCAGATGTATTGGATAGAGTGTCCACTCTCTGATGCCTCAGGCTGTGCCGACAGCCCCGGCCACCGGTGGTGAGAGGCACCTCATCAGCCCCACTCCAGGGCTGCTGTCCACTTTGACCTGAACTGAGCAGCCAGCACTCACTCGGAAAGCTACTCGATATTCTTCCTCGGGACGGTGCTCTTGGAGCCCCATTATCATTTGAGGCCCCTTCAGGGTGCCTGTTTTTCAATGTTAGGGTTCCCAGATATTCTTTCAGTGACCTCAGTTATGCAGTACTTTCTGCACCTCAGTTTCCCCATCTGCAAATTGGGAATAATACTCTATACCTGTTTTATCTGTCTCACAACAGTGGAGTGTCAGAATCCCTCAGGGTGATAGACGTGTGCGCAAAGTGCCTTCATTTGTGTAGCACACTGTTTGTTCAGGCATTTACTGGGCATCTTCTCTTGGCTGGTGCTTTCTGGGCAGCAGGATGTACCAGCAAACCTGAAGACCATCCTGCCCCAGGGAGCTGAGGTTCTAAGGAGAGGGCGCAGACGTACAGAAATGAACAAACACGTACACAGTATAGTGATGCCATCTGCGCTGTGAGAAGTGTAAAGCCGAGGAGGGCACAGTCAGACGCGGAGGTCTGGGAAGGCCTGGAGTCCACACAGGCTCCAAGGACTGAGTAGGAAAGGCATTTGGATGGCTCAGATTATCCTCCCAGTCACCCTGGTCAGTCATCCTTGCTTTATATAAAGGGGTAAACTGAGGCCCAGAGACCTTATGTCACTTGCCAAAGGTGGCACCCAGCAAGCTCACGCTGGCACGGCTCTTCTGACCCCCGTCCTGGGCTCTGCGTTGCACTGCAGTTTCCTGTCTTGGAATTTTTTTTTTTTTTAAGCTGCCAAACGTTATGGTAGTGTGAGGTCTCATTTGTTTTTAAACAGTGGTCCTGCTACTTCATCATTAGGTTCTATGGAGTCTGGTGGAGAGAAGATCACTTGTTTACATTTTTATTTTATTGTTTTTGAATGGGGAGGGGGAGATGGAAAGACCTGCTCGTCGTCTTTATGAGGGATCAGCAGGCTTCCCTGCTGCAGTGGGTACTCACTGCTTCCAGAGGCTGATGGAGGAGAGAGTGGGCCATGCCCAGCCCCCAGGGAGAGTGCACTCTGCTCAGGCTGGGGAGGCTCAGGTCCGAGCTGGAGGAGGGCCGGGTGACTTGCTTGCACTTGGGTGTGTTGGAGACGCTTGCCTGGAGGAGAAGGGGCATTTGGACTGGGCCGTGGAGATCCTGGGAAGGGAGGGAGGCATGGCATTTCTGACAGAGGCAGAGCAGAATGAGCGAAAGCCAAGAAACTGGAACTCCAGCTCAAAGGGCCGAATGTGAGGCCGGGGATGGGACTTTGGGGTACATGTCCCTCTTTTAACTAGGGTGACTTAGGGTTGAAGGGAAGAAGGTGGCATGGTAAAATGGGACACAGGAGTCTGTGCCTGGCCTACAAATTGGCCTGAGACAAAAGGGCCTGACAGGGTGTCTGCTTGTCTAGAGAGTAGCTGACGCAGACGTGGGGGAGAAAAGGAGATCTGCCGGCTCTGTGGCCCAAAGGCTGCTCCTGCGTGGAGTGCTTTGCCCGCCACAGCAGTCTTACTGCTACAGGCTGATGGAGGGGGAAGTAGAGGTTACAGATGACCGCAAACAGCCGTCTCCTCAGATTGCCGCCCGGTTCTGCCTGCTGAGTGGGATTGTTGTAGTTCTTGATAGCAGAATCGATTTGCTGACTGTGTTCTGGACTGCCTGATAGAGAGTTGGTTCTCCTCCTTTTGTACATACTGGCTGAAAGCAGGGAAAGGTGGTGCCTAGCCGTCACTGTCTATGGACTGGATCAGGCCTCTGCCCCACCCAGCACACGGCACCCCTGTATCCTGCACCTCCCAGACCTGTTGCTCTGCCCTGCAGCCCCTAGGCCCTTCTTTCAGTTGCTTGCATATTCTCTCTTGCCTCAGGGCCTTTGCACATGGTATTCATGGCCTCTCTGGATTGTTCTTTCCCCCACTTCATCTCCGGTTAATCCCTACTCCTCTTCATATCTCAGCTGCCACATCACTTGCGTGACAGCCTGGCCCAGCTTTTCTGTTACTGCCTTTGGGGATACTCTGTACTTTTCCACATACCAGTTTGTAATTTTCTATTGGTGGGAGTATTTGATTGATGGTCTTTCTCCCGCACTGCCTAGACCATGTCAACAAAGGCAGGGGCTGTGCAGGTTTTAATTTGACCTCGTACCCTAGGTGCTAGGAGTCATCTGTTGAACTAAAGGCTGACGGGTAGGGCAGGTCCACTTTATGAGAGGCAGTTAGGAGCTCTGGCAGTTCTTGAGGAGTGAAGTGACACGTTTAGATTGTCTGACTGCTTATACAGGGAATGCCCAGAGCTGGGTACTAGCTCAGAGACATTTGCTGTGCTACAGTCCTGAAGTGGTACAGAGCAACCTGGCCTGAGGTTTCTGGAAGAGCAGAACGGCTGATGATCAAAGGAATATGTGGATTGGCTACCAGTACAGGGATCCTCTGAGTGGGGGCAGGAAGCAGGAGGAAGAAGCAGGTGTGGTGTGGGCAGCCAGCAGGACAAGACAAGCCTTTGTGGGAGCCAGGTGGGTGGCACCAGGTGGTGGCTGTGTCAGTTGAGACCAGACCTTCATCACCTTTGCAACAGGCCCTCCAAGCTGGGCCAGACCCAACATTGAGGCACAGCCCATCTCCTGGGGACCCCCCCCCCCACAATGTTACATTTACTGAGCACCTACTTTGTGCTGGCTCAGACCCAAGATAAATAAAACTGAACACCTGCCCTTCAGATGGCTGAACTGGAGCCGGACTCCCAGGCACGGATAATCCGGATACCCTGTGGCGGACATCCTCGTGGAGGTCCAGTGGTAGCCCGCAGAAGTGGAATGAATTGCCTCCACTGGGCTGGACATAGGAGAGGAGGAAGAGGAGACCTGCATCTCCCTTCTTCTTTTCCCTCCTCTGTTCCAGTAGGACCGGAGGAAGCAGAGGTGTGCAGCCTTTCAGTCTGGCTGCTTGTCCCTCCACCCCCATCTTTACAGTTTGCCCCTCCTATCCGCTCTGCCCAGTCAAAGCCCCCGTTCCCAGACGCTGGTCACCCGGGGTGTCCCAGAGTGGTGTTGCGGAGAGATTTGGGGCACAGGTCTTGCATGCAAGTAAGGGAGTGTGGTTGGATACCCACTTTGTGCCCATTCACCACTGACTCCCTGTTAGGGAGGTGTCATTGTCATCATTCTTGTGCTTATTTCTGAACAAGGAAACTGAAAAGGGAGAGAGGCAAAGTGCCTGGTGTCAGACCCCCTGGGGAGGTGGGGTGTCTCGGTTGGCCCACAGATCTAAAACTCCCGTGGATGCCACGCTGTGGGCTCCTGGGAGGGCAGGAGCAGCTCTATCCCTGCTGTGTCCCAGCATCTGAAGCAGGCAGGTGATGGTCACCTGTTGATTGATTGCTGCGTGCTCTGAATAGCAGCCAGGAGCGCAGTATCTCTCTAGCTGCTCTTGTTGGTAGTTGATTGGTGGGAACATTTTGTATTTTATGTCTTGGGTGAAGAAACAGGCATGTACGTACTCTACTGGTGACGAAAGTCAGGGCACCCCCCTCACCCCTGGGCCAGCATCCTGATGGCCAGGCCCCCACCCCTCCCCAGGGTTCCCGATGCCTCTTCACTTCTGCTGTGAGAGGGTGTGAGAAGGGGTTCTCTGATTTACTCGTGACAGTAACAAGCATCCCTGTTGATCCATAGAAGATTGGCTTTTCTTAACCCACATAGGATGGGCTTTTCAACTTTACATTTCCAGTGGAGAAACAAAACTATCTTCTTTCAGGCTGTTTTTAAAGAGGAAAGATTAAACAAGAAAAAAACTTGACAGTGAGCCCCTCTTTAGGAGACTGCTTAACAAGGACTCTGAAGTTTTGGGGATGGATTAGCCCTCTAAATTCCCCCACACCCGAGAAACGGCACTATTGGAGGTCCCAGAACCCTATAGACTTTGGTATGTGTGATCACAGATGTTTCTTCCTTTGGGTGTCTTCTTTGATAAAGATTAGGGCGGCTTCTGTGCCCTCAGTGCACCTCTACATCCATTTTGAACATTTTGAACACTACCTCTGTGGAGAAGAGGGTTCCCAAAGGGATGAGCTGATACCCACGATGCCTAGTGGATCGGGCAATCCTGTGGGTCACTGTGGTGCTCACACATCAGGCCATGGAATCAGCATTTTATTTCAGGCCAAGTTTTTAGTTATTGGCATTTGACTTTTTGATTTTTTTGTTGCCTTTTTGCCACCGGAAAATATTCTTTAATTCACAACCCTGTAAGTGGGTTTTTATAGGTATGTACTTAGCCTACTATGTGTGAAATTGTATGTTTAAAAAAAACAACCACTGAGACTAAGAGAACTGATAAAGACTGTTCTGTCCTGGTGTTGGGAGCAGCTCAGCCAACTAGTTGAGTGAGAAAACGAGTACGATATGTACTATAGAGTGTTCAACATTTGGTGAAATATTTTATTGTTTGGTAAAAAGATCATTTGTCACGGCCAGCTGTAAGGATGACAATTCTTTGTAGATAAAACCTGTCCTTCTGTCTCAGTAACAATAATAACAACCACCATAAAAATAGTTATAACAACTGCTTCCCTTTGTAGCGTGTGCTTTACCTACATATTCTTCTTTTTTTTTGAGTGTATGATTTTTTTTTATACTGGAGTATAATTGCTTCACAGTGGAGTATAATTGCTTCACAATGTTGTATTAGTTTCTGCCAGTACAACAAAGTGAATAAGCCATATGCACACACGTATCCCCATATCCCCTCCTTCTTGAGCCTCCCTCCCACCCTCCCTTTCCCACCCCTCTAGGTGGTCACAAAGCACCGAGCTGATCTCCCCGTGCTATGCAGCAGCTTCCCACCGGCCATCCATTTTACATTTGGTAGTGTATGTATGTCAATGCTACTCTCTCACTGCGTCCTAGCCTCCCCTTCCTCCCTGTGTCCTCAAGTCCGTTCTCAACGTCTGCATCTTTATTCCTGCCCTGCCACTAGGTTCATCGGTACCATTTTTCTAGATTCCATATATATGTGTTAGCATACAGTATTTGTTTTTCTCTTTCTGACTTACTTCACTCTGTATGACAGACTCTATGTCCATCCACCTCACTACAAATAACTCAAATTTCGTTCCTTTTTATGACTGAGTAATATTCCATTGTATATATGTGCCACATCTTCTTTATTCATTCATCTGTCAATGGGCATTTAGTTACCTACTTATTCTCATTTGATACTTTTATAGGAATGGTCAGGGCAGTCACTGTATTATCTCCATTTTACAGATGGGGAAACTGAGGCCCTGAAAGGCTTTGTAGCTTTTCACTCTGCCTCTGAGGCGTGGAGCTTTTTTTTTTAATAAATTTATTTATTATAATTTTTGGCTGCGTTGGGTCTTTATTGCTGCGTGTGGGCTTTCTCTAGTTGCAGCAAGCGGGGGGCTACTCTTCATTGCAGTGTGCGGGCTTCTCATTGTGGTGGCTTCTCTTGTTGCAGAGCACGAGCTCTAGGAGCGCAGGCTTCAGTAGTTGTGGCTTGTGGGCTCTAGAGCACAGGCTCAGTAGCTGTGGCTAGTGGGCTCTAGAGCACAGGCTCAGTAGTTGTGGTGCACAGGCTTAGTTGCTCCGCGGCATGTGAGATCTTCCCGGACCAGTGCTGGGACTCGTGTCCCCTGCATTGGCAGGCGGATTCTTAACCACTGTGCCACCAGGGAAGTCCGAGGGGGGGTGGAGCTTTGTCTGCCTGAGAACTGACCATTCTCCACCCATCTTACCCACTCCCTCTCGAGGTTTCATCTAAATCTCACCTGTGCCATGAACAAACTTTTCCTGAAGGTATGGGCCCAGCGCTGTGGGTGGGGTTGAATAAATGTGAAACTTCCACCCCCCAAGTAGTGAAATGTAGGGAGGGGGCCCGGTCATAACAGTAGCCTTAACATAAATTAGGAGTGTGGGAGAGAGGGACTCATTTCAGCTCGGAATTTGGGCGACGTCTTACAGCAGGGGGTTTGGTGCTGGGGCTGGAAGGTAACTGGCTTTCATCAGGCAGATCCCCCCTCCCCCCAGGATAGTTTGTGCCCAGACAAGGGTGAAAGGTGCACAGTGTGTTCAGTAGAGCATCTGCCAGACCAGGAAGGAAGGCGGGGCTTGACAGCTGTTTGTGTGTCTGTGAGCAAGTGAGCGTGTGTGTGTGTGTGTGTGTGTGTGTGTGTGTGTGTGTGTGTGTGTGTAGGGGTGAGTTTGGGGGAAGTTAACCTGGCAGGGCCAGGAGGTGGCTTTGGGGTGCATCGAAAGCATGGCCGGGTGGAGCTTCACACTCCCTCAGCAACCACAGAGCATCTTTTCGTTTTGGCGTGACCTCGTGCCACATGGGATGGAGGGGGAAGCTGGTGAAGGTGAGGTTCCACCTGAGAGGCTGGGACCTGGTCACAGGTGTGTGCAGAGCGAGGAGGGGGTTGAAAGGCCATTCTCGCTGCTCTGTCTACCTAATCCCTCCCTGCCTGCCCGGCAGGACAAAGCTCCATTCCTGTGCTGCCCTTGCCAGTGCCTTTGTGTGTTTGTTCCCTGACCAGACCGTGATGTGACGCTCTGCTCTGCGGTGGCGGGGACGGCCCTTCTGCTCACAGTGGAATCCGGGAGCTTGGCTTGGTACCTGCTGCCTAGAGGGCTCCTAGGCTCTGAGGAAGAGCAGTGGGCAGTGGGCGGCTGATCGTGCCACCTACAGAGGGGAGCAGGGAGGAGGCACAGAGAGCTGCTGACTCGATCTGCCCTGGGGATCCCTGGGTCCTCGTGTAATGTTGGGCCAGGGCTCAGAAGATGGCAGGGATGTTGGAACCCTGGGGTGGCCGATGTAGAAAAGGAATTTTGGGAAGGTTCGGGGCACACTTGGGGAAAGTTGGGAGCACCATGAGAAACGGGTGCTTTCAAGGAGGGCTGTAGGTGCCCTGCTGTGTAGGGGGCACTTACTGCTAAGATGTCGCCCCTATGAGTCTCCCCAGGGCCTCTTCAGGGCCTGGTCCATCGAATGGATGAAGGAAAGAGAGAATGGAAATGATGGGGCGGGGGGTGTTCTCTGTGATGCCTGGAAGAGTGGTGTCTAGGGAGGCCTGCAGGGAGGCCAGGGCTACGTTGATCTTTTTATTTATTTATTTTTTAATTAAAAAAATTTTTTTTGGTGTGGGGGCACTCCACGAGGCATGCAAGATCTTAGTTCCCCTACCAGGGATCGAACCCATGCCCCATGCAGTGGAAGCACAGAGTCTTAACCACTGGACCATCAGGGAAGTCCCCAGGGCCACGTTGATCTTAAGCGGCAGTGTTTGGCTGGAATCTGCTCCCTGCCCCACCCACGCTGCCTGGGCAAGGTCCCTTTCCAGTGCCATCCACCTGCTCCTCTGCATGGCCGTACTCAACCCTGTACCCCTCTCTCTGTGCCCATCCTCTGGTCCCCACAGGACCCCACTCCCTTGGTGTTTTCTTGCCAACGGCACCTCCTTTCTCCGTTGTGGGCCTGTCTTCCCCCAGTGCATCCGTGTGGGGGTGCTCCTCAGCCTGTTGGTTGTCTCGTGTCCCCTCGGGCAGGCTCAGCAGTGTAGCCGCCGTCTCCCTGCCCTCACAGGTGGGTGTCTGTGGGCTACAGAGTCGCCCTCCATCCTGTCTTTTCCTCATAGCACTTACAGCCCGCTGTGTGTGTTGTCATGTCGAATGACATTCTCCTCCAGACCAGGAGTTCCGAGAGGCTGGGGTGGGGGCGTGGTCCCCTTATTCACTGTTGCACCCCATGGAGGCCAGTGCCTGGGACCAGGCAGGCACTCCATAGATACTGCTGGAATGGAAAAGAGATTTCCACCTCGACATCCCATAGGGACATCCCAGAGAAAAATGTTCAAGGGGGAACAGCCCCCTCTCATCTGCGTGTTTCCGCATCGTGGATGGCTTTGGGCCTCATTCTCCTGGAGGACGATGGCAGTCTCTCCCTAGCTTCCTCCCCTCCCTCCTGTCACCCGATCCGAGTAGCTGAGTGCATACTCAGTTCACCTTCACAAGCGCGTCTGCTCAGGTCGCCTTCAGAAGGACAGGATGATGTTCTGACCTCTCAGCAAGGGGTGTGCAGACCTGTCATGTCATTGCGTCTGCCATTTCTGCCTGGTCCTGCATCCTGTGCAGGGCAGTGTGTTGGAGCAGGAAGGCTGCCTCCAGTGACTTTTGTTCCTTCCTCACTTCTGTTTCCGGTAGATGGGATTGAGAGTGCTGGACTCCTGGAGCATGGAAGCTTTCACACCTTGATTCTGTGTTCTTCCAGATGGCGTCTCACCCTAAACTACCCCTGCCTGGCTTGTTCACATTGATGCCTCATTGTGTGTCTAGACTTTCAGTTGTGGTTCTCTTGCTCCTTGGTTCTCCTTTTAGGAGAACTCCTCCGTGTCACGTCCCCACTGCAGGCCCTGAGTTCTGCGTGGCTCGGAGGGAGGCCCTGCATTCTGTGCCAAATGGCAGGCACACGTCTTCAGCTGGCCTTCGTCATGGCGGTCATTTGGGTCCCTGGGGAGAATCGTGTATCATCCTTCAGATCCCTCTTCTCCTTTCGCGTCTTCTTTTCCTTTTTCTGTCCTATTTACAAAAAGCAGTGTGTGCTAACGTGGATCACTGGAGCACTCAGAAAGCCGGGAGAGGCAACCAGTTCACAAGTAGGAATCACTGTACACATGTGGTGTCCGTCCTGCCAGGTTTAGATCCAAGTGGATGTGATCACTGTGTGCTTACCAGCCAGGTCATAACTGCGTGCTGATTTGGGCCCTCCCTTTTCACTTGAGCAAACATCGTAAACGTTCTGCCTGTGCCATTTTTACCGCTTTGTGGTATTCTGTCCCAAGGAGACAGCAGTTCATTATTGGCTTAACTAGTTCTTGACTATTTCCAGTCCTTTACTGTCACCTGCAGTCCCGCCCTGAAGAAGGGCAAACTGATCCAACCCTCTTGCCCTTCTGCCTTCCTGCATATCTGATCATTACAGAATCCCAGGAGGAGACCCTAGAGTATCGGGAAGGCCTAAAGAAATTCTGGTTTTTATTATTTGACAAAAGCAAATTCTGGTTTTGTCAAATAATAAAAAGAAATTATTTGTTAAAGAAATTAACAAATAAAGGAATTCTGGTTTTTATCATTTGACAAAAGCACGATCCTGCCAGTGATAAAGCTACTTTTCATTTATCACACTTAAACCTGAAGCAGCTTGTACCATTAAAATCCTTGCCAGGGCAGAAACACATCACATGTTCGTCTTTAATTATGTAAAATTTTAAGCACACTACAAGTAGAGGGAAGAGTTTAATAACTCCTATGTACTCACCACCCGTTCACAACAGATGCCAACGTTTTGCAAATGTCTTTACCCAAGTGTTTTTCATCTTAGAAATCATATTTCAATATGCACTTCTAGTAGCTGAGACTGTTTTCTTTTACATTACCACAGTGCCATACCACAGCTTAATTAATAATAATCTGATACCCAGTCCATATTCAAATTTCCGTGATTATCTAAAAATATCACCTTGTGTTTGGTTGTGAGATCTCCTGAGTCTTTTTTTTTTTAATTTTTAAAATTTTGAGGTAATTGTAGATTCACATGCAATTGTTAAAAAACAATGATGCAGAGAGATCCTGTGTATTCTTTATCTGGTTTTCTCCAGTGGTAATATTTTGCAAATCTGTAGGACACCATCCTAACCAAAACATTGACATGGCTACAGTCAGATGCAGAACAGTTCCATCCCCACAGGGATCTCTCTAGTTGCCCTTTTACAGCCACACCCACTTCCCTCCCATCTCATTCCTTTCTGATCCTTGGCAACCACTAATCGGTTCATTTGTATAATTTCAGCATTTTAATAATGTACAGTGGAATCATACAGTATGTAACCTTTGAAGATTGGCCTTTTTCACTCAGTATAATCCTCTGGAGATTCTCCTGGGTTGTTGTGTATATCCGTAGTTGATTCCTTTTCATAGCCAAGTAGTATTCCATGGTGCTGTGGGACCACGGTTCATTGAAGCAGTTACCCATTGAAGGAGATCTGGCGTGCTTCAGTTTTGGGCGATTATGAATAAAGCTGCACTAAACATTTGAGTACAGGATGTTCTGTGAACTTAAGTCTTCATTTCTCTGGATGAATGCCCAGGACAGTTGCTGGGTCCTGTGATAGTTGCATGTTTATAGTTTAGTTTTTTTTTTTTTAATCTGCCAAGCTGTTTTCCAGAGTAGTTGTACCTTTTTACATTCCCACAAGCTCCGTATGAGTGATCCAGTTTCTCTGCATGCTTACCAGTGTCACCAATTCTTTTTTTTAAAATAAATTTATTTATTTATTTATTCTTATTTTTGGCCGCGTTGGGTCTTCATTGCTGTGCACAGGCTTTCTCCAGTTGCTGCGAGCGGGAGCTACTCTTCGTTGTGGTGCATGGGCTTCTCATTGCGGTGGCTTCTCTTGCTGTGGAGCACGGGCTCTAGGCATGCAGGCTTCAGTAGTTGTGGCACGTGGGCTCAGTAGTTGTAGCTCGCGGGCTCTAGAGCGCAGGCTCAGTAGTTGTGGTGCACGGGCTTAGTTGCTCCATGGCATGTGGGATCTTCCTGGACCAGGGCTCGAACCTGTGTCCCCTGCCTTGGCAGGTGGATTCTTTTTTTTTTTTTTGGCTGCTTTGGGCATTGGGTCTTTGTTGCTGCACGCGGGCTTTCTCTAGTTGCAGTGAGCAGGGGCTCTTCTTTGTTGCAGTGCGTGGGCTTCTCGTTGCAATGGCTTCTCTTGTTGTGGAGCATGGGCTCTAGGTGCACGGGCTTCAGTAGTTGTGGCACGTGGGCTCAGTAGTTGTGGGTCACGGGCTCTAGAGTGCAGCCTCAGTAGTTGTGGTGCATGGGCTTAGTTGCTCCATGGCATGTGGAATCTTCCTGGACCAGGGCTTGAACCCATGTCTCCTGCATTGGCAAGCGGACTCTTAACCACTGTGCCACCAGGGAAGTCCCGGTATCACTATTTCTTGTTTTAGCCATTCCAATAGGTGTGTGATGGCCTCTCACTGTGGTTTTTCAAGACAATTTTTTTTTAATTGAAATATAGTTGATTTATAATATGTTAGTTTCAGGTGTACAGCAAAATGATTCAGTTATATGTGTAACTTTTCAGGTTCTTTTCCATTATCAGTTATTACAGTATATTGAATATAGTTCCCTGTCACAGTGGTTTTTAATTTACATTTCCTAGCTAACGATATGCTGGCCATCTTTTCATGTGGTTATTTGCCATCTGTATATCCTCTTTGGTGAATTGTTCATGTCTTATGCTCCTATTCTCATTGGATTGTTTCCTTTTTTGTTGTTAAATTTTGAGAGTTCTTTATGTATTGCAGATACTAGTCCTTTGTTGGATATGTGATTGGCAAATACAGTTGACATTTGAACAACACAGGTTTGAACTGTGCAGGTCCACTTATATGTGAATTTTTTCTTTTCTTTTTTCTTTATTTAAAAAAAATTTATTTTTTTATTTTTCAGTAAATGTGTACTACAGTACTACTTGATCTGAGGTTGGTTGACTCCATAGATGTGGAACTGCAGGTACAGAGGAACTGTATATGGAGGGCTGACTATAAGTTACACTCGGATTTTTGACTGTGTGGAGGGTGGGCACCCCTAACCCCCACATTGTTCAAGGGTCAGCTGTATTTCCTTCTAATCTGTAGCTTGTCTCTGCATCCTCTTATCAGGGTCTTTTGTAGATCAAACATTTTAAATTTTGATGAGGTCCAGTTTATCAATTTTTTTTCCTTATGAATCAGGTTTTTGGTGGCAAGTCTGAACTCTTTGCCCAGCCCCTGATCCTGAATATTTTCTCCTCTGTTTTTTTAATATTAATTAATTAATTTATTTTTGCTGTGTTGGGTCTTCGTTTCTGTGCGAGGGCTTTCTCTAGTTGTGGCAAGCAGGGGCCGCTCTTTTTTTTTTTTTTTTTTTTTTTTGTGGTACGTGGGCCTCTCACTGTTGTGGCCTCTCCTGTTGTGGAGCACAGGCTCCAGACGCTCAGGCTCAGTGGCCATGGCTCACGGGCCCAGCCGCTCCATGGCATGTGGGATCTTCCTGGACCGGGGCACAAACCCGCGTTCCCTGCATCGGCAGGCGGACTCAACCACTGCGCCACCAGGGAAGCCCTGGGGCCACTCTTCATCGCGGTTCTTGGGCCTCTCACTATCGCGGCCTCTCTTGTTGCGGAGCACAGGCTCTAGACACGCAGGCTCAGTAGTTGTGGCTCACGGACCCAGTTGCTCCGTGGCATGTGGGATCCTCCCAGACCAGGGCTTGAACCCGTGTCCCCTGCATTAGCAGGCAGATTCTCAACCACTGTGCCACCAGGGAAGCCCCTTTCTCCTGTTTTTTCCTAAAAGTTTTATAGTTTTACATTTACGTCCATGATCCACCTGGAATTAATTTTGTAAAAAGTGTGAGACTTAGGTCTCCAGGCTCATTCTCTTCCAATGGATGGCTAGTTGCTCCAGCACCATTTGTGGAACAGGCCTCTTTCCTCCTGAGTGGCTTTTGCACCTTTGTCAGAAGTCAACTGGGAGCATCTGTGTGGGTTTGTTCCTGGGCTCACTGTTCTGTTCCATGGTTCTACGTGTCTTTCCTCCATCACTGCCACACTGTCGTAATTACTGTAGTTTTATAGCAAGCCTTGGAATTGAGTAGACTGATTCCTCCCACTTTATTCTTTTTCAACATTGTTTTAACTCCTTTGTCTTTCTGTATAAATTTTAGAGTAATCTTATCTGTATCAACAAAGAATCATGTTAAGCCTGCGTATCAGGCTTAACATGTGATAAGCCTGCTTATCACATGTTGTTGCTTTGGCCTCCAGAAGGCCATTCCACTCAGTTTATTTTCCCACTGGCAGGGCCCAAGATGTGTTGCCACCTTTGCCAACCCTGCATGGCACCTCTCTTTGACTTTGCCAACCTGATAGCAAAGAACTGGCATTTCATTCTATTTTGCTGTACCTAAATTGAACATCTCCCCTAACTTTGCTGCATCTCTTCTTTCAGAATCACCTTTTTCTTATCCTTTGCTCATTTTTAAATTGGGATGTCTTTTTCTTCAGGATTTATGAAAGCTCTTTCTCATGTCTCAGTTCTCTCGGCAGTGTTCACCTTAGCTCTGGCTTAGAAACTTCTCATCTGGCAGTTGGAGTGAGCTGTCAGTTTCAGGGAGGTTCAGGATGCCCCAGTTTTTGCTGATGCTCTTTGAGTGCTACTGAGTTATGTCCCGGTTTCCTTACCTGCAGAATGTGGTCTGGCCTGCCTGGAGGGCCGTGCGCACCGCCAAGGTAATGGTTGTGCAAATAGTGAGGGGAACTATCTCTAAGTGGAAGGCGAAGTGCAAGGATTATCAAGTGAGCACTTCTCTAGCCTTGTTTTTGAGTCAGCATCTTGCTTTCCAAGGAGGAACTCAGACAGGGATGTCTTTTGGTGTAAAGTGCCTAACTTCCTGCAAAACTTGGCAACAGCTTTGAAAAACACAGCCGTTATGGGGTCTCAGTTTTCCTGAGGAAATGGCAGGCTGCGCTGGTTTTCAAGTTAGTTCATATGCTTAAGTCAAGTCTTGCACTTTGACCATGCCTGTTGAATAAAATGTACCATGACATAATCACGTGTTTTGCCTTTTCTTAGGTGAGCATGCACGGGAGGCTGTGCAGTGGCCCTGTGTCTGGCTCTGTCATGCCTGGGCTGTTTTTGCAGGGTGCAGAGTAGGTTAGTGCCACATGGCCTGGGTCTCCTCTGGCTCCGTCACTCCTTGGCTGTGTGACCCTGAGCAAGGTAACCTCAGTCTCCTCACCCATAAATTGGGACGAACAGTAGTACCTGCCCATAGCATTGTTTGGGACAATTAAATGAGGTACAGGATAGAAAATAGTGAGGCTCAGTAAATGTGATCCACTATTTATCAGAACAAGGCATTATACTTTTCTAAAAGTTTTAAAATGAAAATTAATTTGCTTTACAAATGTCATTTTGAAACAAGCAAGGCCAGCGATCATTGCTTTGTTTTGCATAAGAGCTCCCGCCCATGGATGAAAGCAGGAATCAGAGAGCTGGATGGACTCAATCCTGAGAGGGTTAGGTGTGGCCAGAACCCCAGTCCTCAGGGTTTCCCCTCCAAAGTAGTACTGCTGTGTTCCTCATCTCAAGCTGGTTTTCTCCAGCATTAAAATTGCGCACACTTGCATGAACTGTGGAGTTTAAAGGCCTCCCAGCAGAAGGATGTTCCCTGATGTGCTGCCCTCCCAGTCTCCGCATTTGTAGGTTGCCTCTGGGGTGGAGGTTAGAGCGAAGAGGCCACAGGAACTTTTCTTAGTATTTTAGGAGATCAACTGAAAGATCAAATTGAAAGTTATATTGAACTTCAATGAATAATTCAGAGTCAAAGATGGCGTCTTAGCACAGTGGGCTGGTGGAGGAGAACACCCTCCTGGGCCGGCTCCGTCCATTCTTGAAGCCATCTCAGAGCTGTCTGCAGCCTCTTACACTGAAGGCCTTGTCCCCTGGCCTGTCCTCTGGGCTCGCTTTGGGGTTAGGCAGAGGTGGGCAGCTCTGGTGCCCACTCTCAGCTCTCAGGGGGCTCTGTCCCAGCAGAGCGGCTGCCTTTACCAACAAGCTGTTTGTGTCCAAGGTCTCTGCCTGTCACTTGGGGACTCGAGGCCTTAGCAGCATTCATCCTCAGCTCTGTTGCAACGGTGTATTGGGCAGCTTGCAGGTGTGACTCCGCTGTCGCCAGGAGGAAGTAGTGTGGTAAGAGGAAGTGCCATTAGATCTGTTGGTGTTCTCCCTTTACTCCCCCTTCTGCTTATGTAGTGCCTGAGGTATGTGTAATTAAATCAGAACCTTTCACTGCTGTCACTGTCCCAGGTTACCCAAATTGATTCCTGTACTTAGAGAGGAATGGGTGAGGCATATTCTGTGGTTTTCCGTTAGTTGTGGGTCATTTGGGATCAACACTTGGCCATAGACTGTCTGTAGGATGAGCCCTTAGCATCGATGGTCCAAGCTTTGGGCCTGGGGCTTCAGAGCCTTTTCTGGACTATTTGGGGTCTTGTTCCTCTTAATTATGGATCTAGTTCAGAAGCGTTTGGGAAGTTTGAGACAGTTATTAACCATCTATGCTCCAAATATCGTAACTTTTTTTCATTGGAATCGTAGTAGCTTGGAAACCTCTCTCTTGCTTACCATGAGATCTTAAAAAAATCCCACTGGAAATGCATTTCAGACCCGTGCCTCTCTGATTGCTGGCAGGAAGGGGACCTTTGTCAAGGTGGGGGTCCCTAGGGTCTCTGCATTCCATTTCCATGAGCCGGGGCACAGGATGTGCTATCTAGACCCAGCACGGTTACCTTTACTGATAGATGACAACAGCCTGCCTGACTTTGCTTCCTCTTTCAGCCTTACTTCTCCGGGGAGATGTGTTTTGAAAGCATGCAGAGCTTTTTTAATTTTAATTAGTTAATTATTTTAAATTGAGGTTATGGTTGACATATAACATTATATTAGTTTCAGGTGTACGATGTAATGATTTGCTATTTATACACGTTGTGAAATGATCACAGTACTTAACATGCATCACCATATAGTTATAAAATCTCTTTTCTTGTGATGAGAACTTTTAAGATCTACTCTTAGCAACTTTCAGTATACAGTACAGTATTATTGACTATATTAACCATGCTGTACATTATATCTCATGACTTATTTTATAACTGGAAGTTTGTACCTTTTGACCACCTTTACCCATTTCACCTACCCCCTATTCCCATCTCTGGCAACCACCCATCTGTTCTCTGTATCTGTGAGTTTGGTTTCTTGTTTTTGTTTTTTAGATTCCACATATAAGTGAGATCATCCAGTATTTGTCTTTCCCTGTTTAACTTATTTCACTTAGCATAATGTCTTCAGGGTTCATTCACACTGTCACAAATGACAAGATTTCCTTCTTTTTAATGACTCAATAATATTCCTCTGTGTGCATGAGTGTGTGTGTGTGTACACACCACAGTTTCTTTATCTGTTCATCCATCGATGAGTAAATATTTAGGTTGCTTTCATGCTTGGCTATTGTAAATAATGCTGCAGTGAACATGGAGTTGTTGTTTGTTTGTTTGTTTTTCTTAGTGTTTTCGTTTCCTTTGAATAAATACCCAAAAATGAAATTGCTGGATCATATGGTAGTTCTGTTTTTAACTTTTTGAAGAACCTCCATACTGTTTTCATAGCAGCTGTACCCATTTGCATTTCCACCAACAGTGTGCAAGGGTTCCCTTTTCTCCACGCCCTCTCCAACACTTTGTTATTTCTTATCTTTTTGATGCTAGCCATTCTAACAGGTGTGAGGTGAGATAGTGTAGTTTTGATTTGCATTTCCCTGATGATTAGTGGTGTTGAGCATCTTTTCACATACCTGTTGGCCATCTGTATGTCTTCTTTGGAAAAATGTCTGTTCAGATGCTCTGCCTATTTTTTAATTGGGTTGTTTGTTTTTTTACTGTTGAGTTGTATGAGTTCATGTGGGGTTTTAAACCCTGGAGATCAAACAGGGTGTGATGGTGGACATTGCCATCTAAGTCATAAGAAGCTAAAGGCGACAGCCTCCCCCAGGACAGTATACACAGGGGCCCAGGGCAGGAGGAACCCTCCCTCCAGGGAGCTGCTGTAGCTGTACATTTAGCTCTTTTTTATTTTTGGCTGCGCCATGTGGCTTGCAGGATCTTAGTACGGCAGTGAAAGCGCAGAGTCCTAACAACTGGACCACCAGGGAATTCCCCACTTAGCTCTCATTTCTTCTTATTGGTGTTGTCGCCTTTTGTTTCTCAAGCCATTGGCCTTTACCCTCCTTTCTTGCTTTTTCACATTGTTCTGCCTAGTTTTTTAGCTTTTTCTGCCTTTTCAGGATTTCCCTCTTTCTTTTCCCGTTTTTCTTTTTTTTTTTTGACTTTCCTCTGCTGCCTTTCAGATCTTTTTGCTCTTTTCCTTCTGTTTTCCTTCTCTCTTGCTGGTGTTCTTGTACTTTCGCTTCTTTCTGCATTTGCAGGTGTTGGCATCCTCCAGAGGAGCTGACTGTAATCTGGGCATTATTTTTAACCTGAAATGACTTTTTACAGCACAGCGGAATGCAAGTGTTGGGCTGGTTCAAATCAGTGATTGTAACTGAAGGGAACCCGCCTCCCCCCAGTTTTATTCATTATGAAAAGTTGCACAACAGCATTCAAAGACTTTTAAAATAAACACTGTCATCCCGCCTCTCATCTGGTACTCATTTTTCCTGGCATTCTTCTCTTTACCTGTTTACACACCAGTTCTTCCATAAGATTAAGCATAATGGTGTCTTCACTTTTCTTGCTCACTAAATCAACGGCAAGTTAGCCATGTCCTGCTTTTTTCCCGTCATGAGGTAAAAGACCAACACGTGTAAGCCTTTACAGCTAACATCTTAGTGGCTGCTGAATTCCTACCCCTGCTGGCATACTCCTGCAGATCCCCTCCTCCCCACTGGCGGGTGGCTTGCTGAGGTTGGGAAGAGAGACCGTGACACGGTGGGATGTGTGAGGGTTTGGCCGCCAACCAGGCTGAATCCAGGCGTGGCCTCAATTTGCCGCTTGATCCTAGACTGGGTGGTTACCTTCTCTGAACAGCGACATCTTGGGGAATCTGGAATGTCTGGAACACGGAGTGTCTTCCGTGCCAAGCTGAGGATTTTGAACTTCCTGCCTGTCATTGTGGGAGCAGTCACTGACCAGCTCGCTCCTGGCGGCCGGGGCTGGTCAGTGGTTTTTGCGCAGCCCTTGGGTGGGCGGCTGGTGGAGGACGAGATGGGTGGGGATGAGACCTGGAGCAGGGAAACCAGTCTGAAGCTTCTGTGACTGGTGATTCATGATGATGTGCAGAAACTCCTGTTCTGGTTCCGGAGCTAGAGAACGATCTCAAAGGATAAGGGTGTCTTTTCCCTCTGAGCTCCTGGACACACCGAAATCCCATCGGTCAGTGAATAGAAAACGGCTCTGGTCTGCTGCTCCTTCCTGAACGACTGTGTTGTTTGTGTTGGAATCGGGATTATTTAAGAGCATTAACATTTCCTTTTTCTAAATCGAGTTAAGTGTGTTATCTCTGAAAATAAACTACAGTCCACGTATAGAGCACGTTTAAAGTGCATAAATTTTGATTTTCATTGTTGTGTATTTTAGTGATAACAGAATTGAGGGACACTTTTTTTTAGAAGGGTTTTGTGTCCACCTTTGACCAATATCTGTGGTTTTGTTTACAGATTCCCACTGGAAATCCATTATATGAATCTTATTACAAGCAGGTAAGTTTTCACTAGTGTCTTTTTGGATTGAAATTAGAGTGAGTGACTCAGAAACCACAGCTGTGAATTGCAGCCCAGTAAGGCCTTTCGTCCCTTTCTGTTTCCAAATTATCAGCTAGCAGCCAGTGTCATGGGTAATGCTTTTACCTGCTGCTCTGTTGCTGAAGCCTTGTCTCAAGTGTTGCTCCCCAATTCCAGGTAGACCCAGCATACACAGGGCGAGTTGGGGCGAGTGAAGCTGCACTTTTTCTAAAGAAGTCTGGGCTCTCAGACATTATCCTTGGGAAGGTATGTGATGAATGATAGCGATTTCTGTGGCCGCCCTCAGGGCTCCCCCGGCAGGTGAAGGCCGGCCTGTGCAGACCCCTCTTCATGCAGTCTGTACTTCCCTTGGAAGTGAGCTGGCCATTGTGAGCGTCTCGGGTCTGTAATTGGTAGATCCAAGTGCTCTGATGGCTACTGCCACCCTTTGCTTGCATAGCAGACAAGAGGCCTGAGTGCCCCTGGGATCTTGATAGCTATGGATTTATGTTGGCCTTGGAGCCAGGTGTACCTGGGTGTTCTCTGGGCTCTGCCACGGACCGCTGTGTGCCCCTGGGGGGAGGGAGGGGTGAAAGCTATTCACCTGTTCTGAGTCTGTGGCTGCTGTGGCGTATACATAAGGCCCACATGTAGCGATGGTGGCTCCTGTTTTGTGATTAAACAGTCAATGATCAGTGGTCGCACTCACGAGCATTTTTGTGTTTCTACAGATATGGGACTTGGCCGACCCAGAAGGTAAAGGGTTCTTGGACAAACAGGTATATACCCGTATACACAGAGCAAGTGGAGGGGCTGGGCCAGAGCCCCCAGGCCGGGTCACCTCTCCACTTCCTTCCTCGTTGTCTCCACTGACAAGTATTACTGGTCATAAGTGCGGACATCAGACTGTTAAAACGGGAAGGTTTCATTTTGAAATAAAAGTCTTTTGAACTCTTGGAGCCATCTTTCATGGTTAGCGTATCTGGTAATATTTTGTGTGCTTACAAGCAGTTGAAATGTTTTCAAAACGTTTTATTTTGAAATAACTTCAGACTCTGATGGAAGTTGCAAAAAATAGTTCAGTGAGTTCCCGTGTGTCATTTCCCAGCTCTCACCAAACCACACTGCTCAGAAGCCTGACTCAGAGCTGACCAGTTTTATTGATACCTGCACTTTCTTGTGGTTTTTGTTTCTGTCGTATATAGTTCTATGTAATTTCATCACTTGCATAGATTCACGTAACCATCACAACAGTCAGGATCAGAACATTCTCAGACCCCAGAGTCTCCCTCATGCAGCCCATTGGTAGTCACACCCTGACCCCTGGCAACCACTGGTTCCTTCTCTGACATAATTTTGTCATTTTGAGAATGTTCTATAAATGGAATGTTATAGTACTTATGATTTTTAAGTGGTCATATTTTAATTTAGTTCAGTCTTTCCCCAAACTATATTCCAAGGGATGTTGTTCCTGGTGTCTCACTGTCCGTGATCTGACCCGTCGGGAAAGCACCGTTAGCTTTTCCTCCCTCGCTTGAGATTCACAGTACACATCTGGGTGTTAAGGGTTCTGAGGATCTTTGTGTAAGAGAGCCCTGTTAACTTTGCTTAATGCAGTTCTTCTAACCTTACTAATGTCCCCATTTCTCTACACTCTACACGGGCATTCTGTAGACATCAGCTTGAGAAAAGCTGCTCTAGTGCTCATCTCTTTGAAGAAGTTTTTAAAACCATAATTGTGTTTACAGTTTTAAAAAGAGTCCATGTTCTTAGGCCCGTTGACCAATTTAAAAAAAACTAGGTGATGCTACACGAGTCCACTAAGACTGTGGCATGGCCAGTTCTGGGTTAGGAGGAGGGCGAGGAGGAGTCAAGGCCCCTGCTGGCCTGGTTCAGGTCCTTTGTCCTTATGTGGGAAGTGAAGTCCACGTCAGGCCATTGGGGAGTAGGGAGGGTGAATAGGAGATGCTCTGTTCAGTGAGGCCAGGGGCATCCCAGGGAATCGCGAGTGTCAATTCCCAAACAACTGTGTCTATTTCAAACCATTTTTAAAAAGTCAACGCATATTTGAACCATCCTTTAGACTCTTAAACTGCAGTCTGCTACTTTTACAATCTAGCATTTCCTAAATGTTGAGATTATTTTTGAAAATACATTTATTTGAAAATACATTTATTTGAAATTTTACGGTGTTCAGAAAGCAATGGGCTAAGTCCATTTTAGCATATTCATTTAAACAGTGCTCCCAGGGTGAGACCAGTTCTGCTCAACACTGTAAGTGACTTGCTCACATGTGGTCTTCCTTGTTGAAGTAAACTGAAATCCCTCTTTCCCCAAAGCCCACTGCTGCAGACAGCTCTGCCACTGCCGCTGCCAGCTGGGTGGGGTTTACGCCTCCCCCTTTTTTGGATTTGCAGGGTTTCTATGTTGCACTGAGACTAGTGGCCTGTGCACAGAGCGGCCACGAAGTTACCTTGAGCAATCTGAATTTGAACATGCCGCCGCCTAAGTTTGTAAGTGTCAAAATCCTTCAAGTTCACGTTCTTCTAATATCATCTATTTATCTATCTCTCCATGTTTTCTCTCTCCCTCTTTTTAATTTTTTTTTAATTGCAGGGAAATTTACATAATCTAAAATTAACTGTTTAAAAATGAACAATTGGGTGACATTTAGTGCATTCACAATATTATGGTAACCATCACTTCTAACTGGTCAGAATATTTTCGTCACCCCAAAAGAAAACTCTACACCCATTAAATAATCATTCCCTATTTCCCCCTCCCCCAACCCTTGGCAGCCACTAATCTGCTTTCTGTCTATGCATTTGCCTGTTCTGGACATTTTATAGAGTCATACAGCTGGCTTCTTTCACTCAGCATAATGTTTTCAAGGTTCATCCACATTGTAGCATGTGTCAGTACTTCATTCCTTTTCGTTGCTGAATAAGATTGCATTGTGCGGTCTACCCCATTTTGTTTATCCATTCGTCTGTTGGTGGACATAATAATTCATGCACAAGGAATTGTTTGCACACCTGTTTTCAGTTCTTTTGGGTCTATACCTAGGAGTAGAATTGCTGAGTTATATGGTAATCCTGTGTTTAACTTTTTGAGGTTTTTCTCCATTTTGAAAGCACTTTGAAATGTGTACCCTTATAGTGAACACATCCTCCAGTAGTAGAATTCTGTGCCAGCTACAGTGCAATGTACCTCTTTCTCCTCAGCACGACACCAGCAGCCCTTTGATGGTCACGCCGCCTTCTGCAGAGGCCCATTGGGCTGTGAGGGTAAGTGACCGGGGAAGGCGCCCCTCGGCTGTCTTTCACATGCAGTCGTTTAGCCATTTATGACGTTCAGAACATTTCATAGGACGATTGTATCATCCACTCTGTTTCAGAGTGAGTATGCCACAGAAGTTGGACAAAATACTTTTCCAAATTAGAGTCTTTGCAAAGGCTATCTATCCCCTTTTCCTATAATTGGGTGTTGCCTACTAAGGCAGTTAGGTAAGTTTCAGATGTTGGACTCTGAAATGTTTACAGTTGAAATCTCGTATTTCTAGGTCATGTTCTGTGGTTTTGCTGCTTGGGTTGGTTAATCAGGATAGAAGGAGAAATTGTGAGAACTCTCAAGCATGAAGACTTCCAGGATGTCTTCGTAGCTTTCTTCGTTATTTCCAGCAGTTTATGCGTTATAATTCTTTCCTTTCTGTTTTGCTCCTATTGCTTTTTGAAAAGCTTCTCTCAACACTTAATGTGTTCTTTTTAGGACAGGATGTTGTGGCTGTAGAGCTGTGTTACTGCTTCTAGAAAGAAAAACGAGTGGTGTCTCCTAATAAGTGCGGAATTTACTCCAGAAGGCAACTTGTGTATGGCTTGGAGACAGTCTCCCAGTAATAAGACCTCCTCCCAACTCACTGTGAGCGGGTTGTCACATTTCCTCACTTTTATCTGGTTTAAATACTGACATTAATAGCAGTCCTGCTATGAAATAGACACCCCTCACCCACCCCCCCAGCCCCAAGTGCTTTTTTGTCCCTTTTTATGGGGTTGGTGTGTTCCCTCCTTGAAAGGGTTTATATGGGAGAGGTCGGGGTGCAGGGACAGGGCAGGAAGAGGCCTCAGGTGACTGAGGGGTCAGGAAGTTGCCTTTGTGAGCAATCAAGCATGTTGCTGCAGTGCCGAAGGATTTCTTTCTCTGTAGTCCAATTGCACGGCGCCTACTTTGAAAAGCAGCTGCTTTGTTGTGAAAATGGTGCCAAAGGGATCTTATTATTCCTTGAACCATTTCGGCCCCTTTCTGGCAGGAACTGTGTTGAGGCCTCAAGAGAAGAGCTGGCGGCTGAGGAGCCTGTGAGGCCTTGGAGAGGGGAGTTGGGGCAGGAATGGCACTGTGGTGGGGCAGAGAGCTTTGCAGTCCATTCAGAGAAACGGTGACAAGTGTTAATGTTCTTTTCTGTGGTGGAAGTTCCTGGGCTTCCTGAAGCCTGAGCCAGCGAGTCTGACAGATCCAGGGAGAGTTCCACACTCCAGGCGGATGCAGGGAGTTGGGATTCTCATTGCTTATGGTGACTCGAGTACACAGTGTCTGCTTGTGCTCTGATTTGTTTTTTCTCTTTTTTTAAAAAAATTGTGGTAAAATACACATAATATAAAGTTCACTATCTTTTTTAAAAAAAATTTTTATTTTTGGCTGTGTTGGGTCTTTGTTGCTGCACATGGGCTTTCTCTAGGTGAGGCAAGCAGGGGCTACTCTTCGTTACGGTGTGCGGGCTTCTCATTGTCGTGGCTTCACTTGTTGCAGAGCATGGGCTCTAGAGTGCAGCCTCAGTAGTTGTGGCGCACGGGCTTAGTTGCTCCACGGCATGTGGGATCTTCCCGGCCAGGGATCGAACCTGTGTCTCCTACATTGGCAGGTGGATTCTTAACCACTGTGCCACCAGGGAAGCCCTGTATGTCTTCCTTGGAAACATGTCTGTTCAGATCCTCTGCCCATTTTTTAATCAGGTTGTTTTTTGATATTGAGTTGAATGAGTTCTTTGTATATTTTTAGATATTAACCCCTTATCAGATAAATCATTTGTAAATCTTTTCTCCCATTCAGTAGGCTGTCTTTTCATTTTGTTGGTGGTTTTCTTTGCCGTGCAAAAGCTTTTAAGTTTAATTAGGTCCCATTTCTTTATTTTTGCTTTTGTTTCCTTTGCTTTAGGAGACAGATCCAAAAAAAATATTGCTATGATTTATGTCAAAGAGTGTTCTGCCTATGTTTTCTTCTAGGAGTTTTCTGGTTTCTGGTCTTACATTTAGGTCTTTAATCCATTTTGAGCTTATTTTTTTATGTGGTGTAAGAAAATGTTCTAATTTCATTCTTTCACATGTAGCTGTCCAGTTTTCCCAGTACCACTTATTGAAGACATTGTTGTTTCTCCATTGTCTATTTTTGTCTCCTTTGTCTTAGATTAACTGACCATAAGTGCATAGGTTTATTTCTGGGCTCTCTGTTCTGTTCCATTGATCTTTGTGTCTGTTTTTTGTGCCAGTACTGTACTGTTTTGATTACGGTAGTTCTGTAACATCAGTTAGGGAGCTTGATATCTCCAGCTCTGTTCTTTCTCAAGATTGTTTTGTCTATTTGGAGTCCTTTGTATTTAATACAAATTTTAAAATTATTTGTTCTCATTCTTTGAAAAATGTCATTGGTATTTTGATAGGGATTGCATTGAATCTGTAGATTGCCTTGGGTAGTATGGTCATTTTAATAATATTAATTCTTCCAATCCATGAGCACGATATATCTTTCCATCAGTTTGTGTTGTCTTCAGTTTCTTTCATCAGTGTCTTGCAGTTTTCTGAGTATAGATCTTTTACCTCCTTAGTTAGATTTATTCGTAGATATTTTATAGTTTTTGATGCAACTGTAAATGGGATTGTTTCTTTAATTTCTCTTTCTAATAGTTCGTTGTTAGTGTACAGAAATGCAACAGAATTCTGTATATGTTGCATCCTGCAACAAATTCATTGATGAGCTCTAGTATTTTTTTGGTGGTGTCTTGAGGCTTTTCTATGTATAGTATCATGTCATCTGCAAACAGGGACAGTTTTACTTCTTCCTTTCCAATTTGGATTCCTTTTATTTCTTGTCTGATTGCTGCATCTAGGACTTCCAATACTATATTGAAGAAAAGTAGCAAGAGTGGGGGCATCCTTGTCTTGTTCCTGATCTTAGAGGAAATGCTTTCAGCCTTTCACCATTGAGTATAATGTTTGCTGTGGGCTTATCATATATGGCCATTATTATGTTGAATTATGTTCCTTCTCTACCCACTTTCTGGAGAGTTTTTATCTCAAATGGATGCTGAATTTTGTCAAAAGCTTTCACTGCATCTATTGAGATGATCATATGATCTTTATTCTTCAATTTGTTAATGTTATGCTATTGATATTGAACCCATCCTTGCATCCCTGGAATAAATTCCACTTGATCATGGTGTATGATCCTTTTAATGTATTGTTGAATTTGGTTTGCTAATATTTTATTGAGGATTTTTGCATCTATATTCATCAGTGATATTGGCCTGTCATTTTCTTTGTCTGGTTTTGGTATCAGGGTGATGCTGGCCTTGTAGAATGAGTTTGGAAGCTTTCCTGCCTCTTAAATTTTTTGCGGTAGTTTGAGAAGGATAGGTGTTAACTCTTCTTTAAATGTTTCGTAGAATTTGTCTGGTTCCTAGACTTTGTTGGGAGTTTTTAAAATTACTAATTCAGTTTCATTACTGGTTATCGGCCTGTTCACATTTTCTATTTCTTCCTAATTCAGTCTTGGGAGAGTATACATTTCTAGCAATTTATCCATGTCTGCTAAGTTTTCCAATTTGTTGGCATATAATTGTTCATAGTAATCCCCTATTATCCTTTGTACTTCTGTGATGTCAATTATAATTTCTCCTGTTTTATTTCTGATTTTATTTATTTAGGCCCTTTTTTTTTTTTCCTTGATGAGTCTGGCTAAAGGCTTATCAATTTTGTTTATCTTTTCAAAGAACCAGCTCTTACTTTCATTGATCTTTTATATTGTCTTTTTGGTCTCTTTTTCATTTATTACTGCTTTGATCTTTATTATTTCCTTCCTTCTACTAACTTTGGGTTTTGTTTGTTTTTCTTTTTCTAGTATCTTTTGGTGTAAGGTTAGATTGAGATTTTTCTTGTTTCCTTAGGTAGGCTTGTAGCACTATAAACTCCCTCTTAGAACTGCTTTTGCTGTATACCATAGATTTTTTAAAAAATATTTAAATTTTACTGGAATATAGTTGATTTACAATAGTATACCACAGAATTTGGATCACTTTGTTTCCATTTTCATTTGTCTCCAGGTATTTTTTGATTTTCTCTTCGATGTCTTCAGTGACCCATTGGTTGTTTAGTAACATATTGTTTAGAATGCATGTGTTTGTGTTTTTTGCAGTTTTTTTCCTGTAGTTGATTTCTAGTCTCATACTGTTGTGGTCAGAAAGACTGATATGATTCCAGTCTTAAATTTATTGAGACTTGCTTTGTGCTGTAGTGTGTGATCTGTCCTGGAGAATGTCCGATGTGCACTTGAATGTGTATTTTGTTGTTTTGGGATGGAATGTTCTATATATATCTATTAATTTCATCTGATCTAATGTATCACTTAAGGCCATTCTTTCCTTACTGATTTTCTGTTTAGATGATCTATTGATGTAAGTGGGGTATTAAAATTCCCAATTATTATTGTATTACTGTCAATTTTTCCCTTTATGTTAATATTTGCTTTAGGTATTTTGGTGCTTCTATGTTGGGTGCATATCTGTGTTTACAATTGTTGTATCTTCTTGTTGGATTGACCCCTTTATCATTATGTAATGCCCTTCTTTGTCCTTTGTTACAGTCTTTGTTTTACAGTTCTTTTGTCTGATGTAAATATTGCTACCCCAGCTTTCTTTTCATTTCCATTTGTGTGGAATATCATTTTCCAACCCCTCGTTTTCAGTCTGTGTGTGTCTTTAGATCTGAAGTCTCTTAAAGGCAGCATATAGATGGGTCTTGTTTTTTATGCATCCAGCCACTCCATGTTTTTTGATTGGAGCATTTAGTCCATTTACATTTAAAGTAGTCATTGATAGGTATGTACTTATTGCCATTTTGTTCATTATTTTCAGTTTGTTTTGGTAGTTTTATTATTGTTGTTCCTTTTTTTCTTTTTTTTAAATGCATGCTTTTCTAATTCTTGGTGGTGTTATTCCCATTTTTTTTTTAATTAAATTTATTTATTCATTTTTGGCTGCGTTGGGTCTTCCTTGCTGCACGTGGGCTTTCTCTAGTTGCGGCGAGCGGGGGCTACTCTTCGTTGTGGTGCGCGGGCTTCTCATTGTGGTGGCTTCTCTTGTTATGGAGCACAGGCTTTAGGCACGTGGGCTTCAGTGGTTGTGGCACACGGGCTCAGTAGTTGTGGCTCATGGGCTCTAGAGCGCAGACTCAGTAGTTGTGGCGCACGGGCTTAGTTGCTCCGTGGGGTGGGATCTTTCCCGGACCAGGGCTCAAACCCATGTCCCCTGCATTGGTAGTCGGATTCTTAACCACTGCACCACCAGGGAAGTCTGAGTTCCTTTTTTCTTCTGCTCTTTTCCCTTGTGATATGGTGACTTTCTTTAGTGTTATGTTTGGATGCTTTTCTCTTTTGTGTCTATGTAGATCCATTATAGGTTTTTGGTTTGTGGTTACTGTGAGGTTCATGTATAACAACGTATGCATAGGTGAGTATTTTAAGTTGATGCTCTCTTAGATTTAGAACGCATTCTAACAATCGTACATTTTTACTTCCCCTCACCACATTTTGTTTTTGACATCGTATTTTGCGTCTTCTTATTTTGTGTTTTTCTTAACTACTTATTATAGAAATAGATGATTTTACTGCTGGTCTTTTAACCTTCCTACTAGCTTTATAAGTGGTTGATCCCTACCTTTACTGTATGTTTGCCTTTACCAATGAGATTTTTTTCCTTTCATAATTTTCTTGTTTCTAGTTGTGGCCTTTTCTTTTCCACTTAGAGAAATCTCTAGCATTTCTCATAAGGCTTGTTTAGTGGTGCTGAACTCTTACTTTTGCTTGTCTGTAAAACTCTTTATTTATCCTTCAAATCTGAATGATAATCTTGCTCGGTAGAGAGTATTCTCGGTTGTAAGTGTTTTCTTTCAGCACTTTGAATATATTGTGCTGGTTCCTTCTGGCCTGTAAAATTTCTGCTGAAAAGTCAGCAGAGTTTTATGGGACTTTGCTTGTATGTAACTACTTGCTTTTATGTTGTTGCTTTTAAGATTCTCTCTTTATCTTTAATTTTTGCCATTTTAATCATGATGCCTTGGTGTGGACCTCTTTGGATTCATCTTATTTGGAACTTTCTGTGCTTCCTGGACCTGGATATCTGTTTTCTTCCCCAGGTTCTGGAAATTTTAAGCTATTTCTTGAAATAAGCTCACTGTCCCTTTCTCTCTCTCTTCTCCTTCTGGGACCCTTATGATGTGAATGTTAGTATGCTTGAAGTTGTCCTAGAGGTCCATCTTAACCATTTTTAAGTGTATAGTTCAGTAGTGTTAGACACATTCACGTTGTTGTGTAACCATCACCACTGTCCATCTCTAGAACGTTTTCATCTTGCAGAATAAAACTCTGTCCCCATTAAACACTAACTTTCCATTCCCCCTCCCCCAACCCATGGCACCCACCATGCTACTTTCTGTCTATTAATCTGAGTACTTTAGGGACCTCATGTAAGTGGAGTCATAGAACATTTATCTTTTTGTAACTGACTTATTTCATTCTGCGTAATGTTTTTGTGGATCATCCATATTGTAGTGTGCATCAGTGTTTTATTCCTTTTAATGGCTGAATAATGTTCCATTGTATGGATGGACCATTTTGTTTATCCATTGTTCCATTGATGGACACTTGTCGAGAGTATTTTCCTAGGGCTCCCAGTGGCTCCAGCTTGTGGTCAGAGTGGTGAGAGGTTTGCCATATCCTCACTTCCCCTTGCCACAGGCTTTATTTCCATAGGAGGGCAGACTGGAGGCCCCTGCCCAGACCCTCCTCACTGACAGCTCCCTTTACATGCTGCCCGCATTTTGCATTTCAGAATGGTAGAGGCTGCTATTCTGCATTGCAAACCCTGCCCAGCCCTTCACTCTGTTCCTGAGGAGCTTTATTATTTATTTATTTTTTATTGTCAGACACAGAGGACTTCTTATGCTTAAAGTTGGTTTTGATAATTAGTTGCTTACATCTTTGGTTTATTTTTATATTTGGTTCTTTAGTTGTTTAAGTTCTATGGATTGATATCCAGATTTCAGTCTTCATTCTTTCATCTTTCTCATCCTAGTGAGCGAGGAGGTAGGTAGGAATGACCTTGGTCTCCCAGGCATCCCCTGTGGCAGAGAGTGAAGCCCAGCTCCTCTCTCCCCTGTTGATCTTGGCCACCAGATCCATAGTCACCAGAGGGCTGTATCCTTCTGGCTAGAGTTCACTCTGGAAGTGCAGTAGGACAGTCCTGTACTCTTAGGTGAGCCAGTGCTGTGTCCTTGCCCATTTTCAATCAGCTTCAGGCCAGGGCTCATTTTGGACTCTCACACTTTTTCACTCAGGCTGTTTCTTTCCAACTAGGTAGAAGAAAAGGCAAAATTTGATGGAATTTTTGAAAGCCTCTTACCCATCAGTGGTTTGCTTTCTGGAGACAAAGTCAAGCCAGTCCTCATGAACTCAAAGCTGCCTCTTGATGTCCTGGGTAGGGTAAGTGGTTCTCTCACACCGGGCACTGCTGCTGAGTCCAGTCAGCCCCATGCTCACCCCCCACAGACACTTCGAGGCCTTGCTGCACAGCCATGCAGTGTTGGGTTTCATAAGAGACAACATGGGTGGAGCAATTGCTGCAGTTGGGCTGGCTTGGGGCCTCACAGGGTGCAGCTCACAGAGGCTCCCCAGCACACATGGGGAGCAGCCTGAGAAGTGCACTCACTACCCAGGGCTCGGGGCAGGCAGAGCTGGGACTCAAACCCAGACTGTGATTTCCCCCTCTGCATTGTGCTTCTAGGGGAAGAGTATGGGCATATATGTCTGTATTTCTTTTCTATTTTTAATTTTTGTTTTTTCCTGCCTAGGAACCTAAGGTAAAGGTACTTTCAATTCTGCTGCAAGTTTAGATAAAATTTTATGCATTCCCCCCATTTTTATTAAAAAAAAAAGCCTCAGTTTTGTTCCTATTAAATACAAGTTTTTTAGATACAGGTTTCTAAACCAGACTGTTTTCCTTCTAATGTTTGCGTTATGGCCCCTCATGTTTGCTCTGTGCACAAAGCCCAGTTCTGCATGGCTATCTCTGTGCTGAGTTTCCCGCTCTGGGTCGAGAGGGGATGGATGTTGTCATCTCTCTGGATGGAATTGCTGGTGTGGCAGGTGCAGACGTAGAGCAGGAGGGTGGAGCATGGTCCCTGCTGCCCCAGGCCACGCCTGTGGGTCTGGCTCATGACATTTGGTAGAACCATGGGGAAGGGTGCAAATTCCTACCCACTTGGATTCACCTAATAATTTTCCTGTTTGAATATCACTTTTGCAGTTACTGGCCCATTTGATAGGATCCAGATAGGACTTTGTTTTGAAATGAGGCCACTAAGAAAGGGGATCTCACAGATCCCTTTGTCTTCTTTTTGGCTGTGGTGTGGTGTAGACGGAGGCCTATGATGGGGACCCACGCTGATCACCAGTGGTCTTTATGAGGCAGGATGGGGTGATCTGTTCCTGCACAGTGTGACAGTTCTTCAAAATACCTGAAAGTTGGGTGTAATAATGTTGTAGAGCCAAATCCTGAACAAGACAAAGAGATCAACAGAGGTGGAGTGTGCTTTATTAGAAAGGGAGCTACGGCTAGGAAGGGTGAGTTCTGCAGATCTTCCACCTTGGCTCCAGGTCTTGTCCACAGGGGTCACTTCTCATCTACTCCTCTCTCGGTCTCTCCCTCCCTCCAAGCATCAACCCACACGTGCACCCGTTCATGCATGCATGCGTCTGTATGCATGCATCCATGTCCATGCACCCATCCATCCATGCATGCATCCACATTCACGCACCCATCCATGCATGCGTGCATTCACACCCATGCATGCATCCGTGTCCATGCACCCATCCATCTGTGGTATGTATCAATGCACTCAGGCATCCATCCTTGCATCTGTGCACACACTCATTCACCTGTGCATCCCTGTACCCACGCATTATGCATCCATTTAGTCATTCAGAAGCATTTTTCGGAGTCTGCTCTGGGCCAGCTTTGTACTGAGCACTGGGAAAATGGGGATGAAATTAAATACAGTCCAGGAGATCAAATAAGTAAGTAATAGTTAAGATCTTGGTATTTATTGAGGGCTTAGTATGTGCTAGATCCTATTCTAGCGCTTTGCAGGAATGAAGTCACCAGGTACTTGCAACTACTTTGTTATGAATGGTGTCACTTCCATTTTCCATGTGAGGAAATGGGGGTCCTTCAGAGTGGCTGGTTAGTCGCTCAGGGTTGCATGGAGAAGGGAATGAGGTCCTGGTGGTCCCCAGAGCCTGCACTCTTCCCTGGTGCTTACCCCCGCCCGCCCAACCATTGCCTCCCTGATAATCACGGTTCTGCTTGCTGGGGACAGTGGTAGAGGGGGAGGTTCCTGACCCGCCAGAGCAGAGGGGTACAGGGCAGGCAGGGAAGGCTGCCTAGAGTAGGTGCCCCTGGGTTGTAGCCTTTAGAGGGAAGGAACAGGTTGCAGATGACGGGTTGAGAAGGCCAGGCACAAGACAGCATGAGCAGAGGCAGCCTGGCACGCTGAGTACGGCTGATATTCTCACCAGGCGGTTCTACCCCCGGGGGATGTAGAGCAGTACCTGGAGACATTTTTGGTTGTCCCACCTGGGTTGGGTGTTACTGATATCAGGTAGGTTGAGGTCATGGTTGCTTCTCAGTATCCTATAATGCACAGGATGTCCCACCACAGAGATGATCTGGCCCCGAATATCAGTGGTGCTGTGGCAGGGGAGGACTGTGGAGTCAGGAAGGCCTGTATGTGCCGTATTTTGGGGAACATTACTTTTCTGAGATTCTGCTTCTTAAATTGAGACCAAAGACGTAAAACACTCAGCCGAGTGCCAGACACCTTTAAAAGGGCATCCATATGCTTGAGGGGACTGCGAACAATTTGAAGTCCCTAGAGATCAAGGTGGAGTCCCAGGAGACTGGGCGGGGGTTGAGGGACCAGCTAAGGGCACAGTGGTCTCCATGTGCACAGGGACTGGATGCCGTCAGCAGGGTGAGGTGGGGTGAGAGTGCATTCTAGAGCAGGTCCTGTGGTTACCCTGGGTACAGGACTAGAGGCAGGGAGGCCAGCTGGAAGCTCTGGCCTCTGTGGAGTGTTGGAGAGGCCCAAGCCAAGGACACAGCAGCAGGGGGTGAAGAGGAGGGTCCACATGTGAGAAACATCCCTGGGCTGAAGATCCTAGTGATTGATTGGGGGCGCGGGTACCAGCATATGTAGCATCACAGATGGACCCTGGGCTTCTGCCTGGCTCTGGGCACTGGTGCCATGTGCAGCACTGTCCAAGTCAGACAGGCTTCTGGTCCTGGCAGGCTGACTTGGGTCAGGAAGCTAGTGCCTTGGTTGTACTTTAGAAAACCCAGCACACAGCCTTTGATCCATGCCTGCCTTGTCTTTCAGGATGCTAGGTCGGCCTGGCATATTTTGTGGGATCTTTCTCACCATCCACTGATAGGGGAGAGGAGACAAGATCCCACAGGCCTACTCAAATGCATTCCCGTGGCCCTGCCGTGAATGGGGGCAGGGGCTAGATGTGTGTGTGTCTGTGTGTGTGTGTGTCAGTCAGTGGGGGTGGGAAGGCGGGCTTGTGTTCAGAGCAACACCTGCACCAAAACCAAAGAATCTAAAAATCAGGGTGGACGTGATTACAATCATGATCATTTGTTAGAGAAAATGAATGTTAATATGGTGGAAAGGATCTTGGAATTGACAGTATTTCATTGGATGATGGTTTTTCAGAGAACCTACAGACTGGTTCTTAAATGCATTTTGATTGCCTTGTCTTAACCCTGGTGTGCAGTCAGAATCTGAGTTCTGGTGGGCATGCGTGCTGCCACACAGGCCTCTCCTCCCAGCAGTCCCTTGGTACCGCCCCCCGCTAAGCCTTGCTGCTCTCTTCCCTTGCAGGTCTGGGACCTCAGTGACATCGACAAGGACGGGCACCTGGACAGAGATGAGTTTGCTGTGGTAGGCCCCTGCTGTGACTCTCTTTTCCCACTCTGCTGACGAAGCAAATGTGCAGCTCATGTGGGGGTTTCTTGTTTAATTTTTTAAATGTTTATTTTGACATAATTTGGGTGTAATTTGACAGAGAATTCTTTCGAATCTTCACTCAGATTCCCCAGTGTTGCTGTTTTACTACACTGTTTTATCCTTCTCCCTCTCTCCCTCTCCTCTCCCCTTCCTTCTCTCCTTCTCTCTCATTTGCATATGAATGTATACATGGATATGTATACACAATTAATTTTCCCTTTGAACCATTTTGAAGTAAGTTTCAGACATGGACCTTTTCATCCTGAAATACTTCAGTGTCTGTATCCCCAAACCAGAGAATTCTCTTGCATAACTGCTGTCCAGTTCAAAATCAGGAAATTGACATTGTCTAATTTATTACAGTATCTATTATGATAGGTTATATCATATATGTTATATATTAGTATATCTATTATTGTATTAATCTATTATCTAATCTAAGGATATTATTCACATTTTGCCAGTTGTTCCCAAAATGTCCTTTATAGTGAAAGAGACTACAGCCTCGTGTTCTTTTTTTTTTTTTTTTTTTTTTTTTTTTTTTTTTGCGGTACATGGGCCTCTCACTGTTGTGGCCTCTCCCATTACGGAGCACAGGCTCAGCGGCCATGGCTCATGGGCCCAGCCGCTCCGCGGCATGTGGGATCTTCCCAGACCGGGGCACGAACCTGTGTCCCCTGCATCGGCAGGCGGACTCTCAACCACTGCGCCACCAGGGAAGCCCCAGCCTCGTGTTCTTATAATCTAGATCAGCTCCTGTGTCTGTCTTTGTGTCTCATGGCCATGTGGGCATTTTTAAGGCCAGTGGTGTGTAGTGTGTCCTTCGGTGTGGGGTTGTCTGCTGTTTCCTGATGATGATCCAGGCCATGCACTTTTGTGTGGCAGGTCCCCACCGAGGTGATGCTTGTTCTCCCCAGGGCACATGACATCGATAGGAGATGTGATGTCTTATTCCATGTCTTACTACCTTGATGTCAACCTTGACCCGACCTTGATCAAGTTTGGGGTGGAGGCTTCAGGATTCTCTCTTTTCCTTTGTGCTCAATCTTTCATGAGAGACACGTGGAGACTGAATACCCTGTTACCCCTACAACTCTCACCCGCTAGTTCTTGCATCCTCCCAGGAGTCTCACCTGAATCAGTCAGGTTTCTGGTAGTTGCCAGATGATGATTTTCTAATTCTGTCATTCCTTGCACATCTTCTAGCTGGCCTTCTACTGTAAGGAACTTGTTCATATCAGGGTGGACTTATGGATGTGTCCTCTGTTCTCTGTTCCATGGTTTATAATCCTTTACTGGCATGATTTATTTTGCCCAGTGGGAGTTCCTCCCAGCTGACTCCTTTGTCATTTGGTCACATCATATCATTCTTGAGCACTTGCTTACTTTTGGCACGATAGGATTTTCCTTGCTCTTTCCTTGCTCTTTTTTCTTGCTCTCTCAGCTCCGTCATCAGCCATTTTTCCAGGGACCCCCAGTTCCTTATAGTGGAGAATGGTATTAGAAACCAGGATCTGGGCACTGGGGTGCTCAGTGCCCCTGCGATGCCACTGCTTCCAGACCTTCTCAGCAGACAGAGCTGGGAAGTAGGCATATGTGTAGACATGCCCACCGGGTGCCCTAGCAGCCTGCCATCTACTTCCACGTCTGCTTCTGTTCATGCCAGAGCCCTGACACTCCCACCCTCTTCTCCTTTTAGCAGCAGTGCTAGATCTATGTGAGGATTGGGGCTCTTGTGTCCTATGGGCTGCCTTCCCATTCAGCTGCCCTCCCTCCACACCCCCGTAGCTCACCATTCACCTCTCCCAGCTGCCTGCTGCACTGACTTTGCCTGGCTCTCACCTCCCCACCCTGGGCCCATGTCATTCTGTCCCTCTTTTTCTTTCTCCCTTCCCCTCTCCTTACTCACATCTTTGATCTTTCTCTCCCGTTCATGAGATTTATTCACTCATCTCATTCCGTTAAATCTCAAAGTAGAATAAAGTAGCCCGTTGTAGATAAGGACAATGCTGTAATAAACAGTAATTAAGTTCAAGCAGAAAAAAAAAAAGCTGGGAATTCCTAAGTCATAGAAAACGATGAACTATATCCATATCCCTAAGGTACATCTTCTGTTTTAGGAATTTTAAATGTCTTTAAAATGTGATTTTACAACATACAAATGAATGAAAGCTTGTTATTATCTTACTATACTATGGTGTAAAGCCTTTGAGATTTTAAACTTCTAGGTTAAATTTAAACCATTTGCCAAGGAAATTATCAATTTCTCTTACAATTCCACTCATAATCCCTTACACCCCATAGTACTCAGTTGTGTTTTTTTCCCCCACACATCAACTCTGTTTTGCCTTTTTTACTTTGAGCATTTTCCATGTTTCTCCATCATCCTGTTCTTTTCACTAGCTGTCCATTATTATTTTTTTTATTGTGGTAAAATACACATAACAAAATTTACCGCATAACAAAATTTACCATCATAACCATTTTTATTTAGTTTTTAAAATATTTATTTATTTATTTGGCTGTGCCTGGTCTTAGTTGCGGCACGTGGGATCTTCATTGCCGCGTGTGGGATCTTCGTTGTGTCATGTGGGATCCTTTTAGTTGCGGCATGTGGGATCTAATTCCCTGACCAGGGATTGAACCCCGGCCCCCTGCACTGGGAGCATGGAGTCTTAACCACTGGACCACCGGGGAAGTCCCATCATAACCATTTTTAAGTGTACGGTTCAGTGGTATTAACACATTCACATGGTTGTGCAACCATCACCACCATCCATCCCCAGAACTCTTTTCACCTTGCAAAACTAAACCTCTGTCCCCATGAAACACTAACTCCCCATCCCCCCTCCCCCAAGCCCCTCATTATTTGTTTTTATATTTCTTTTGATGGCATTTGACTTCAGGTGTTAGTTAGTATCATTGAACTGCCTTTGGGGTGGTCTCCAGGAAGGGGTGATTGGCCTGGAGTGAACCCAGGAACACGCCTCTCTCCTCATAACCTCATGAGCCCTGAATTTCTACTTTTGTTTTTATCATTTCTCATCATTTCAGCCAAGATTTATATTCTTTTATAAGTGGGTCTTAGAGTTGTGTCATTTTGTCTTTCTTTTCATCACTAGCTGAGTTTGGCATTTAGTACAGTTTTTAAGTGACTGTAAATTTTTACCTGTGTTAATGATCTGTTGGTAGCAACTTAAAGACTAGTTTGAAGTGGGGGGGGGGGTTGTCATTTTGGTTTTGTTTTGTTACTTTTTAAAATAGACTTTTCAATCCTTGTTTTAGACAAAGTTTATTTTCCCCTGCCTACCTCGAGCAGGAGAGCCACCTGTCCATCCTCAGCACACACGCCCTTTTGGGTAGTTTTGTGTCTCCTGAATATCTTGAGGTACATGCAGCTCTCATGGTGTGCCTTTTTTTCCCCTTCCAGTTTTCTTGAGATGTAATTGACAGACAGCACTATATAGGTTTAAGGTGTACTATCATGGTGAGTCTGTAGACTTCCACATTCCATTACTTTGAAAGTCGTCAGACCTGGAGACAGTGGCCTTGCTGTGTGGTGAAGGGACATGTGTGGAGTCTGGCATGATTGTATTCCTTTTGTACTCATTTCAGTCTCTCGTGATTAAACATATGTCTTAGAAAATTATGCATTGGCAGTGTAGCTCATCAGAAAGGTTTATTTTTACTGTGTTCCATTTGGAAGCAACCTCAAAAAGAGCAGTCTTCATCACATCACTGCAGCCCCTGAAAGAGCTGCCCTCTGCCCACCCTGGCCCTGGGCCTCGCCACCTGAACGCCGTTCTCTTTTGTGCTCACAGGCCATGCACTTGGTGTACCGAGCCCTCGAGAAGGAGCCTGTGCCCTCCGCCCTGCCCCCATCCCTCATCCCACCGTCCAAGAGGAAGAAGACGGTGTTCCCGGGAGCTGTGCCTGTCCTGCCTGCCAGCCCCCCGCCGAAAGACAGCCTCCGCTCCACGCCTTCCCACGGCAGCGTCAGCAGCCTGAACAGCACTGGAAGCCTGTCTCCCAAGCACAGTGTCAAGCAAACACAGGTACGGTGCCCTCTGCATGCGTGGCCACGTCTCCGAGCAGCTGTTTGCACTGCTGTGTAGAGTGCCAGCAAGATGTTTCTCAGCAGCACGTAGTTCGTGACCCAAGAAGGGTAAAGTCTGTGATTAAATTAAATCTTTACAATAGGTGTCGTAGTCCTCTCTGGCTGCTGTGACAGTGCTGTAGACTGGGTGGCTTCTAAACAGCTGATATTTATTTCTCACAGTTCTGGAAGCTGGAAGTCCAAGATCGAGGTGCCGACAGATTCGGTGTTTGGTGGGGCAATTCCTGGTTCACGGGTGGCCGTCCTCTTGCTGGGTCCTCACATGGTGGAAGGGCCATGGAAGCTCTCTGGGGTCCCTTTTTTAAGGGCACTAATCCCATTCGTGAGGGCTCTGTCCTCACGACCTAATCACCTCCCAAAGGCCCCACTTCCTAATGCCATCACAATGGGGCTTAGGACTTCCAGCGTATGAATTGAGCCGGGGGGGGGGGGGGGACACAAACATTCAGACCATAGCAACAGGGATTCAGAATTAAGTTTCTCATTCACTTACACATAAATACCGCCTTTCCCCAGCACTACTCACCCCTCTGCCCCTCCTGCCTCGGGCAGACCCTCTGCTGGGAGGGCGTGTCCCCAGATTGCATACTGAGGCACCTGGCATCGTGAGCCTCTGCTCACGGGGCACCTCATCTGGGGAGCCTGGTGTGACCACACCCTGGACCAGCCACCCTCTACCTGCTCTCTTCTAGATTTCCCACAGCTGGCCTGTTATGCGGTTAATTATGTATCATGTGTCCAGTTCCCCCCCAAACCCCCGCCATTAGCTTCATGAGAGCAGAGTTCGTTCTTGGTTATAATCTCAGCATCTAGAAGAATCTCTGGTACTCTGATGCTCATTAAAAATATGTTGAGTAATCAGGTAATTAAGGGAGGTATCCATCTCGTGTTAGGAAGACAGGGGGCTCCAGCTCTCCATGTGACATTATCTTATATGTCAAAAAAGACGTTTCTTGTTCTTGGAAAGGCAGCATCATAATGGGCTCTTTGTAAAAGGGCACCTTGGAGATTGTCTAAAACGTGCAAGGACGTGAGTTACATGTGGAATCATGCTTTACTTTCTACCTCATTTGTGGTTTCAAAGCCAAAGCAATGAGTTGTGACAAGAAGGCCAGCCAGCACCCCATGCAAGTTTGGAATATGATAAAAATGAAAACAAGAAAGGCATAATGAGACTGATTTCTCTTGATAGTGACATAATTTTAAAGTTAAATATTCGACTTGCAAGGCTCATTTTCAAGGAGCTTATCACATCCTAGAGTAAAAAAAAGAGATCAGAGAGGGTCGATGAGGCTTGGTCATAGGGGCTAACACAACTCCCCTCACCACTCTGGCCAGTTGGAGAGGCGTGGCCTCTGGTTGGTGAGTTGTATGCGGCTCTCTGTGAAGGAGCCCAGCCTCAGATGGCCCAGCCTGGGCACCTTTGCCAGCTCACCAGCCGTGCCCGGCACTTCCTGGGGGTGCTGCAGTGACTGTGCGATGGGCCCCTGCCCTCTGTGGGGAGACAGACGATAAGCAAATTGGTAAACTAAGGAAGGTCCACCAGTCATGAGAAAGCAGAGCAGGGCCTGGCCTGGAAGTGTCGGGGTGAGGAGGGGGGCGTGCTCCCGTGGGTGGGGCCAGCTGGCAGGCTACCGCTGCCGCGGTGACATCTGAGCTAACACCTGAATGATAAGCCATCTGAGGACTAGTGCATGGCAAGGCTCTCAAGTGGAAACGCTCCGTGTGTCCTTGAAACCGGAAAAAGGCTGAGGCAGGGTTAGCCAGGGGATGGTGAGATGGAGTCGGAGAAGCGGGGCTGAGGCCAGCTACTTAGACCTACATGAGCTGCTGTGTTTCAAGACCCAACACCTTGAGTCTGCAGAATTCTTGCCGAAAGCTCTTAAGTACCGTAGGTTAGGCTAGATGGAGTATGTTTTACTGACAAGGAAGCAGGCAGGGCTGAAGTTGTTGTTGGGTGCAGGCCAGCCAGCCTCATAATACCACCCCCTGGTGATCTGGCAGCTCTCCCCAGATCCCAGGAGCATGCTGCTGACCCCCCTGACTAGACCAGTTGTACTAGTGGCCACTCTTGGGGGTCACAGGTGGGGGTGTCTTTGTCCCCGTGGAAGAGGGGCAGCTGGTGGAATTGCAGACATGAGAACGGGCATTTCTGTGGACCCACAAGTTCCATGCTTTCCCCTCCCCCACTTTCCTCATCCCCAGGGCAACAACACCCTACCTGGGGCCCCCAGAGGGCCGCCCAGTCCAGCTCTCGTGGCCATATGTGAGGGGAAGCCCCTTCCAGCCACCAGGGTCTGTTGCCATTGACTGGAGGCCTACAGCTGCTAAGCTGACCTTAAACCCAGCCCTTTCCAGGAGACCCAGCTCCAAGGGGGAGGTTGTTCAGTGTTGGATTTTTAGCTAAGTAGGCATCGGATTCTTGCTGCTGACATACCCTGAGACCCCCAGAAATGAGGCAGCAAGTTCATTGTGTTTGCGCAACGAATGTCTGGACCCTCATCATCCCAGAGGCGTGATCTGTTGGGGCCCATGGGACCCAGAAACCAATCCCGCCTCAGCTCAGCTTGTCTGACCATTGCTCCTTCTTCTGTGGGCATCTCAGTGTCAGCGTATGAGCTCGTTCCAGGCTCTTGATTTAAAGACAGCAAGCCTCTTCATTAAAGCTCCTTTATGTGCATCTTTACGTCTCCTCTGAACTGTTCAATGACAGACCTGAGGTGGCTTAGAAAATTCCTGTAATGCAGCAGGTAAAACGCTATCTCAGTTCTCGCTGCCTGAGCCTTTGCAATTTGAATCTGGTCCATAAATTCTGATGATTTTTTTTTTTTTTGATAAATCCTTGCTGTCCTAAATCATTCTACTCCCTACCCCAAACCCTGGGTAATGTGTTGTCCCTTTCTTCCCAAAATTACTTTCTGGATCCCTGGTGCTCACATCAGGATCCCACTGATTTAGATGATAAGAGAGACCTGGTCAGAAAAGCAGATGAAAGGAAACATCTCTACAAAAAGGGGCAGAGACGCTGTGAAACGTGCTGTGATGGGAGCCCCAAAGGTCAGAGGTGACACACCCAGAAAAAGCAATTGAAGAGGCCTGCCACCAAGTGCCCGAGGGGCCTGGATGCCTCTGAGTTGGAGGTGCTCTGGCCCTGGCGGACCCTGGCATTTGCTTTTCTTAAGTAGAACTGGAGCAGGTGGTGTAAGAGGTCACAGGTGCACGAGGTGGCCGAGCCCCAATGCACTGAAATCAAAGCAGCTCGCTGGGCTCTCAGCTTCGTCTGCCATAGCAGGGTCCTCGTGGATGTGGGGCGCTCACAGGTGGTGGGCGTGCTCCTCAGAGGCCCGGGCTCCCCCACCAGCACCACAGGGCCCTGAGTGCCCGCCTGTCATGCAGGTGCAGTTTTCACATCAGCCTCACTCAGTGCCTGTCAGTGCCTTGTGTGTACTGACACCTCACAGGGGGTCTGCTGTGTCGCAGGGAGTGGGGTCAGGGTCAAAGAAGGATGGAGTACAGAATCCTGGAACTGTGGGCGTTGAGAATGCCCCTGCCGCTGCAAAGAAGGTCTGCAGGTGGAGGACAGAAGGCCAGGAACGCTGGCATCGGTGCTGGGCCGGTTCTCGGGAGACAGTCCTTCCAAAATGAGTGGTCAGGAGGGTCCTCTCTGGTACACTTGAAGTCCCCTCCTGGAAGGGGATCACTTTCCATCGTGGAAGGCTTTCCTTCGTGTCCCAGGCAGCGGGGATGGAAGGGCTATTGGTAGAAGGACCTGCTGCGTCTTTACATCCCTCTCAGTACAAAGATTTCAGGGCACTGTGATGGGGTGGAAAGAGGTACAGACTGGCCACTGGGTAAGACTGACCGAGTCAGCATTAACCTCTCTGAGCCTCAGTTTCCGCTCTTAAGAACAGGGATCCTGTCTGCCCTCTTGGCTCGTGGAGGGTTTTCTGCTAAAATGAGCATGAAAGCACTTCAATAGTGTATATTTGCAGGTGATAAAAAGCTTGAGGGTTAACTTCTGAAAAACCTTTTCAGCCAACAGTAAACTGGGTGGTGCCAGTGGCGGACAAGATGCGATTTGACGAGATATTTCTGAAGACTGACCTAGACCTGGACGGCTATGTGAGCGGCCAGGAGGTGAAGGAGATCTTCATGCACTCGGGCCTCACCCAGAACCTTCTAGCACACATATGGTAAGAGCAGATAGGTGGACGTCTCTTCCTAAGTACAGGGAAAGTAACGGCTGTGGGTGGCTCACACGTTGAGTGAGACTTGTGCTGTGTGAAGGGCCGGAGCGGGTGAGCAGGACAGGAGGGAGCGGTAGTCAGGGCTGAGTGTAAAGACCTCTACCCTGTATTCCGTGCATGTCAGTTCACCCTCCTCCAGCAGGAAGGTCTCCTGTTTTGTCCCTCCAGAGAGCTCTGGGGCAAGTTCTTGCTAGTGGTTTTGCAGCCTTCAGCCCAGCCAGTGAGGGTGCAGATGCTCGGCCCCACCTCCTTCTGGTGGAAGGGTGCAGTAAGGGCCCCAGAGGCTCCGGCAGGGCCACCCTGGGCATCAGGGCTGTGGCCATCTCTCCTAGAGGCCCTTCCCCGTGAAGGTCAGTGACACGGCTGGTGGGAGAGGGTGAGACTGGTCTGTACCTCAGGGCTGGTCGAGGAGCCGTCTTCACCCCCACTTTCGTCCAGGGCCGGCGGAGCGATCTTCATGGCACTGGGATGGCTCCTTTTGTAACTAGCCAGTGGTGAAAGTCGCTTCCTAGCTTTCTCAGTGGAGAAAGCCCTCCCACTTTAGAGGGCTTCACTTGGGAGTTGTAAGAAGAGAATTTCCATGTAATTCTGGAGGGGTGAACCCCTCCAAATAGAGCTGTGAAATTCACTGTGACTTGGGGAAATAACCATCCTTAACAGTAATTCAGAGATAGGCACGTTACAAGGTGAGGCCATACTGGAGAAAACGGGCTGTCCCTTCTGAAGAAGCACACGACACCTAGTCAGTTAGCAAAAGACTGTGGGAAGCCTGGCCCCTTGTGACGAGTCAGGGGCAGTCTCTATCAGGCCCTTCAGATCCAGTGCCCCCTTTATCACGCTGAAATGCACGTGCATGGAATTCAAATTATACCCTGATCATAACATAGAGTAATTTATAACATGTATCTCAACCTGTAAGTGACATGACAATACGTAAATGACACAACGAAATCACAAATACGCTTGGATTAAAAAGAAAACACGCAGAAGGCATTGCATACAGGGAGAAAAAGGCAAGGACGAAAGAGTGAGCTCTAGAGTAACCACTGGGACAGTGAAAGGACAGGCTGGGTTTGTTTGCAGGTGGCCAGGTGTGGGAGCACATCCAAAGTGGAGATAACAAGCCACGAAGGATTGAAGGGACGAAACGAGGACGTAGGCGTGTCCCCCGCAGTGCCCGGCACCGTGCCACTCAGCGTGGTGTCAGAATAAGCACAGTCATGCTGCCCTGGGTGGACGCGGACAGAGTACCCCTGCACGTGGGCCTGCGGGCCCCCGCTCCTTCAGAGACCGGGGAGCAGGGACGGGCCAGAGAGATGGGACCGCAGCCCGAGAGCTGCCGTGGGCTGGGTGTGAAGCAGGACTGGCCCTTGCCAGCAGAATCAGGAGAAATAGTTGCAGTTCGAAATTATCACACCCCGCCCTTGAACTGTGACAAGAACAAAGACATTTTAAAATCAGGCTTGAACAGAGACATTTACAGGGGTCTCCACCAGCCCTGTTCGCTCACAGCGTTTGGGCCCGAGTCCGTTACACGTTCCCGGCTCTTCTTTGCTCTGCATCAGGGCATGGTTTCACTACTCTCTCAGTAACTACGTGCAGTGGGAAGGAGACTGCGTGTTGAGTGGACAGAGTGAAGGGATGACATTTTTCACAGATGTGGAGGCCTTGTCCTGGCTGCGTGAGGCTTCCCTTCCCGTACGGCCAGCTCTCGGTGACCAGGGGTGTGGCAGAGCTTCCACACTGCCTTGCCCATGTGCCAGGACACCAGAAGGCCACAAGGGCGGGGTCACCTTAGCAGCGAGGGACTGACCCCTGTGTAGCCATGCCTGGCTTTCCAGGCCCCGTCCCCTCATGATGACAACCCCAGGTGCTGCTTGTCATCCCCATTGAAGACCAGCGGCTCAGGCCATTCTGATAACCCAAGGCTGCAGGAACCAGCTGAGGGTCTGAGTGTGTGCACTCGGCTCCAGCTTCCATTTGCACAGGAATGTGAATCGCATCCACTGCCTGCACACCATCAGAAGCCAGCTGCATGTCTCCTGGCTGCTAACAGGGCTTCCCAAGGGACCGGCTCCTCGGCCCGTGGTGGGGGTGGGCTTGGCGGTTCTCCAGTTGGGAGAAGAGCCCCCTCCTGCCCTGACGCTCTGGTGGGGGGGCTGGGACTGCTCCCCAGGAAGGGGATGTTCAGTAGAAAAGGAGCTGCAGCTGTGGCCCATTGTTTTTATCGTTTTTGTTGTCCATTTTTTAGAAGTGTGGGTTCCATGTACTTGGAACCAATTCTGGTGTTTGTGATGTGTAATTAGCATCCCCACATTTCTCCCAGGGCCCTGGCCGATACGAGGCAAACGGGGAAGTTAAGCAAAGACCAATTCGCGTTAGCTATGTATTTCATTCAGCAGAAGGTCAGTAAAGGCATCGACCCCCCTCAAGTCCTCTCGCCGGACATGGTCCCACCTTCAGAGAGAGGCACTCCCATCCCGGTGAGTAGCCGCTGGCCCATCCCTATCGTGTTTGCGCCACTTCCCTCAGCCCGCCACCAGGTGGCGCTGGCAGCCTGCCCAGCCTTCACTAGGGCCACTCGGGGTGTGTCTGGGCTGCCCAGATGGTTCCCAGGCTGGGGGCTGGAGACAGATGATTTTATCCCTTATTCTAAGACCTACTAGCCCGTGCTGTGCGGTGAGGTCAGCTAGCCAATTTGTAATTCTTTGTCTGAATTTGGTTGCAGGACAGTTCAAGTTCTCTTGGATCGGGGGAGTTTACCGGTGTGAAGGAACTTGATGATATCAGTCAAGAGATCGCCCAGTTACAAAGGTATGTTAAAGCGTCTCCTTCCCTTCAGGTTCCAACCAAATCTACATCCCAGGTTGTTATCGGAAGTAGCAGAGGCTTGTGAACCATGTGGCGAGTTGACCGTCATGAGTTTGTTCAGCAAAAATGAAGGGACACAGATTCTCCTGAGTTCCTGAATTGACTTAATGAGCTCAAGTACTGACATCCTCAGTGGGAGCCGGTGGGAGCTGTGGGGTCTCAGACACATTGTTGCTAGGTGGCCTGCAGGGCACCCACCCCCACCCCCCACCCACCCCCGCCACAGGAAGGCCTTGTAATTTCTGAACACATAAAGTGACTGAGTCTCAGGTAGTGACACTGCTGCTTAGGAGCAACAGGTCAACTCTGAGTCTCAGGCCTTGTGTCCAGGTTTCTGTCTTCACTCCCAGCGCTCACTGCCCTGGTTTCCCTACCTGTAAACAAGGGCTTTGGATGGGGTGTCTGTACTCTCAGAGTCTGGCATAAAAGAATACATCTACTTCCTGTATGCCCCTGTGATCTTCTGCAGAACACCATCCTCTTACCAATTAATTCTGGGGGAGGGCTGGGGGGGGGTGCAACGAGCAGAAGGGCCAAAGGCACCCAGCCGTCCACGGGAGACAGACTGTTTCTTGACCGAAAATGAAAACATTACTTTGCCAGAGCGAGCTGGATCCCACTCACAGCTGGATGCCCCTTGGGTGGTGTAGTTTGTGTCCTTAGTGGAGCAGAGCCCTGAGAAGCAAAGGCAGGTCAGATGTCATGTGAGACTGGTTAGGTGGCTGGCTGGCTGGCCACAAAGCCTCAGCCTTGGCCACCTGCTGAAGCCAGACCCTCTGCTTCATGCTCAGCCCAGAGGATGGCTCCCATCTGTCATCTGCTCCCTGGGGCTGTATTTCCAAACCAGAAATCAGCACGTGGAGCCTGACAAGGCTGAGAGGGTCCGTGAGGATGGAGGGCCAGTGTCTCAGAGCCTGGGCAGGCCTGTTACTCAGGACTGCAGGTAGAGGAGGGAGGGGACCCTGTAATGCAAGGGTTGGGGTCTTGGAAGGGACAGTGGTGTCCCAGTCAGGCCAGGGCTGCCTCTTCACAGCTGTGCAGCCTCTGGCAGCCTGGAGCGTTTCCCTGTGAAGGCAAGAGGCAAGCGTGTGCAGAGCAAGAGTGTGCAGGAAGCCAGGCCTGGGTGGCTTTGAGAGTGACCTTCAGGCCTGTTGCTTGGCGGTGTGGCGAAACACGCCTGTCCCCTTGACGTGACTCAGTCGTAATGGGTTGGATGTAAAGAGCACGTTGTATCGTTAGGTAGTTCTTAGACTTGTGGAAACGAACATGCAGATACTCGCGGTTCCATGTCTGGCCCAATGTCCCAGAGGGGGCCTTACTGTGGAGCAAGGGCTGGGTTCCCAGCAGGGGAGGCAGGGTATGTTGGCCACATGAGGTTTCTGATGCCGAGGCAGCCCCCTCAGGCTGCTGTAACAAACTCTCACAAACTGTGGGGCTTGAACAACAGGCCCATACTTACCCCCATCGTGGAGGCTGGAAGTCGAGATAGAGGTGCAGACAGATCCAGTGTCTGATGGGGCCCATCTCCTGGTTCATCGACAGCGTCTTCTCGCCATGTTCTCAGAGGGTGGAGGGGCAAGGAGGTCTCGGGTCTCTCGTAAGGGCATTAATCCCATCCCTGCAGGCTCCACCCTCATGACCTAAGCATCTCCCAAAGGCCCCACCTCCAAAAACCATCACATTGGGGGGTTAGGGTTTCAACATATGAATTTGTGGGCGGCACAAACAGTCAGTCTCTAAGGAGGAGAGCAAGGCTGGTTGCTGCCCCGGGGGAGCTGTTTGCAGCTGAGGAGGCAGGCAGGGCCCCACCAAGCCCTGGTGCGCACAGCGGCCAGCCACAGCCTCCTGTGAGGGAGTAGCTGGGGGCAGCTGCCGGGCCCAGAGACCCTCACTGCCGCATCTTGCTGCCAGCCCTCTGGACTCCTCACCCAACTTTGCATCTCACCATGGCTCCTCCAGCCGAGCTATGCCTTCCTGTTCCCATCGCCTAGAATGTTTTTCCATCATATATTCCCTTCATAGGCCATGTCCTCAGAGTCCTTCCCTGGTCATCGTATGCAGGACATTGCACACCCCCTTTCCTTATCCCATTGGATTTCCCTTCGTGGTACTTAGGTTGTGTGCCTTTGTGTGTTGATTTGTTGCCTATCTCTCTCACTGGCCTGTGAGCTCCGTGAAGGCAGGGCCTCACTCCGTGTGTCCTCGTGTCTTCAGTGCTCAGTCTTCTGAGCAGTTATTGCTCACCATTCATGAGCGAGTGTACGTAGGATTTAGAGAATGTATTCATTTTCTGTTGCTGTGTATGGAATGGCTTAAAACAGGATTTAGAGAATGTATTCATTTTCTGTTGCTGTGTATGGAATGGCTTAAAACAGCACAAATGGCTTAAAACAGCTCTGTAGACCAGGAGTCTAGATGGGCTTAACTGGGCTTCTTGCTCAGGGCCTCACAAGGTCGAATTCAAGGTGTTGTCCAGGTAGGTGGGGATCTGAATCGAGTTGCTCAAAGTTGGGAGTCTGGGGTCTGCTTTCCGTGCTGTGTGGCCAGGGGCTCATTCTGCTCTGAGAGGCTGCCCGGTGCCTGCTCTCTCGTGACCCCTCCATCTTCAAAGTCAGCAGGGGCACATCCAGCCCTTCTCACCCTGGACATTGCTTTGACATTCTCTGCTTTAAAAGGCTTGTGCGGCCATGTTGGGGGCAAAGCCTCATGGCATCCACAGGTTCGACCCACACTTGTAGGGGAGGAGGTCAGGTAGGGCAGATGGTCACTGGGGGCGTTCCTATACTTCTGCCCCCCACTGAGTGGGGCCAGCCCGGGTGGGTTTCTGTGGGATGGATGGGATTGGGTCTTGAGAAGTTGGGATACTGGGGGAACGGTCAACTCATTCACTCTATCTGTGCTTTCCTGAACTATTTTTAAACACACAGAGAGAAATACTCACTGGAACAAGACATTAGAGAAAAGGAAGAGGCAATCAGACAGAAAACCAATGAAGTACAGGTAAGCACTTGGCTGGTTTTCGAGGAATCAACCTTGTGTCACACGCAGTGCAGGGAGTTCCCAGCAGTGATGGTGGAGCAGGGCAAAGGGGGGGCACCGATGCACTCATTGGAAACTTGAGCTTTTGGGGGCTTCCAAGTGATTTTTTTTTTTAGTTTCTTATACCATAAGTAGTGGATTTTTTAAAAATTGAGATGTACAATTCATATAACGTAAAATCTACTGTTCTAAAGTATACAGTTCAGTGGTGTTTAGCATGTTCAGTGTGTTGCTTAACGACCACCTCTGTCTAGTTCCAGAACATCTCCATCACCCCAAAAGGGGACCCCATCCTCATTAGCCGTCTCTCCCCATTCCCGCTCCCAGCCCCTGACAGCCACGAATCCACTTTCTGTCTCTATGGGTTTGTCCGTTCCGGACATTTCATATAAAGGGAATCATACAACATTCGGCTTTTTGTGTCTGGTTTCTTTTACTCAGCCTGAAGGACAGTCCTGCTTGGAGAGTCTCCTTGTGGGTGGTGGTGACAGTGACACTGGGGGTCTGACTGCTGGGGCTCAAACCTGGCTCTCCTTAGCAGCTGTGTGACCTTGGGCAAGTTACTTAACATCTCTAGGCCTCGTGTGACGTTGGTAGTGAGTGGTCTGCTCTCCTGGGCGGTGGGCTGGAGCATGGGGTCTGGCATGTGCTCAGCACTCACTCGTCGTCTGGGCAGAGGGAGGCTGTGCCAGAAGCGAAATGGTCAGTGCGTGGGAGCTGCACCCTTGAAGAGACATCGATTCCGAGATGTCTCAGGTCTGAATGAATAGAGACGGCTCTGCCGTCGTGAGGAGACTCGAGTTGTCTGTGGGGCTCTGAGAGCGTGGCTGAGCTGTGCCGCTGGGCCTGACAGTCTCTGCGTGGGGCTTCGAGTGCTCTGAGCTCAGAGCCAGGGAAGGAGGAGCGAGGCTGAGCAGTCAGCGCTGCAGCCCCCACGGCTCGGCCAGGGGACTGTGGGTGGGTGGCTCAGCCTCCCGGCCTCCGTCTTCCCACCTGGCAGTGAGGATCAGCGCCAAGAGCAGCATCTGGCCGCCGTGTGCACCGCCTGAGTGGCTGGTTCTTTCTGGGCCACCTCCTAGGGCAGCGACCTGAGCCAGGCCAGGGGAAGCAGCACCTGACTCAGTCAGGCTCATGGGGTGCTGGGCGGCCCTCTTTCCCCCTCCCCTGAGCCTGTCCGCAAAGGGGCTCTAGGATTCCATGAGATACCCAGTGGACAGATGGCATGCAGTGCCTGCCCGCCGGCTGCGGGAAATGTCCTCTGTCGTAGCTGCCATCTGCAGGTGGGGTAGGGTGGATGCTTTGGGACTCTCATTGGTTCACGCTGTGCAGTGTCCAGGCTCTTCTTTCCTGGCTTCTCACTCTGTACACGTTGGCATCAGGGGTTGGGCCTTACATGGTCCCCTGGAATGTTTTGGATTAGAAGGCAGGGAACAGCCTGCCTCTATCATCGTGTTTTGGTTTTGTTTGGTTTTTTTTTCTCAAATGAGTTGCATCATTTATATGACCACAGGTGAAGTGACTCTATTTTTCTGGGTGTTTGTATGTTCATCCTATCATTTTATTCTCACCTCAGCCCTCTGATTTCCACCCATGTCCTAGAACTGACCCCTCAGACACAGTTCCCTGTCACCCGTATCACCTCACCCCCATCCTTTCAGCTGTTTGCTGTGGTGGTGCTGGCCTCATCTTCCCTTTCACCTTGGCCCTGGCCCGGCTGGCCATGTGGGTCCCTGGGCAGTTCTCCCTCCCGTTGTGTCTGGGTCGCTCTGCACGAGCTCTGGTTTGCATTCCCAAAGCTGGGGATCTGGGTGCTGTGATGGCCTTTGGCTCCAGGGAAACCAGTCACCGGGTCTCTGGCACCTGCTCCTGGGCAATTCTAAGAAAGCCGTTGGGTCGCTGTGATGCCTGGAGGTGCTTTCCCCTCTGATCTGTGGCAGGCTCAGCAAGGCCACCCGAAACCCTCGCTACTGGGCTCTGACAGTGCACTCCTGCAGCCTTTGAGATGCTGGGGTCCGTGTGGGCCCTGATGGCCCCTCAGAGCTGGAGGGGGCCCAGCTCCAGCCAGGCCAGCCCCTGTCCCACAGGAGCATCATGTGTACTCCAACGAGGACAGGCCCCTGCTGTCGTGTGATGGCAGCTCCTTGGTCAGGGACAGAACACTATATATAAAGTTCCTCTGTGAAAACCAGGTTTGATTTTGGTTCCTGCTGCCTTTTCCCAGATGGGTTTGGCCAGGACATCATGTGCCATGCCTGCCAGCACAGGCTGCAGGTCAGGGCCCAGCGTCGAGTAGCAGGCCTTGGTCCTCAGGTTAGTTTATGTTTGGTTTTAAGCAGTGGAGCTTCAGCTTCAGCCCCCTCAGGCCTCCCCTTCCCCCTCCTGCCCTGGGGATCTCTCCATTTCCATGGCTACTGTCTTAGTGAGAACCTGCAGCATCTTTGCCTGGTTTACTGTTGCATTTTGTTTTTGTAACAACAGCTTCACTGAGATGTAATTCACATACTATACAATTCATCCATTTAAAGCGTACAATTCAGTCGTTTTTAGCATATGCACAGAGTTGTACAGCCATCGCCACAGTCAATTGCAGAACATTTTCATCACTCCAAAACGAAACCCCCTACCCATTAGCGATCCCCAGTCCTTCCCCAGCCCTTGGCAACCACTAATCTACATTCTTTTCTCTGGATTTTTCTGTTTGGGACATTTCATATCAATGGGATCACATACTATGTGGCCTTTTGAGTCTGGCCTCTTTTCACTCAGTGTAGTTTTCAAGGTTCATTCATGTTGTTGCATGTGTCAGTGCTTCATTCCTTTTTATGACTGAATAACGCTTCAGTGTATGGCTGTTTTATTCATTGCTTCGTTAGTTGATGGTTGTTTGTGTTTTTCTACTTTTTAGCTATAGCAAGTAATGCCACTGTGAATATTAATGTGCAAGTTTTTGTGTGGATATATGATTTCACTTTTCTTAGGTGTGTGTGTATATATATACATTTAAGAGTGAAGTTGTGGGTCACATGGTAACTGTATGTTTAACCCTTTGAGGAATTGCCAGACTGTTTTCCAAAGTGGCTGTACCATTTTTCATTCTCACTTTCTCCACATCCTCACCAACACTTGATATTTTCCATTTTTTATTATAGCCTTCCTAGTGGGTGTGGAGGGGTATCTCATTGATGCTGTCCCTAATGTTGATGAGCATCTTTTCACGTACTTATTGGCCATTTGTGTATTTTCTCTGGAGGAAAGCTAATTCAGACCCTTTGCCCATTTTTAAATTGGGTTATTTGTCTTTTTATAGTTGAGTTGTAAGAGTTCTTTATATTTTCTAGATAAATTCCCTTATCAGATAAATGATTTGCAAATATTATGTCCCCATCTTTGGGTTGTCTTTTCACTTTCTTGATGGTTGTACCCGGGCCCTCGGCAATGAAAGTGAGGAGTCCTAACCACTGGACTACCAGGGAATTCCCTGAAGCACAAAGGTTTAAAATTTTCCAGTTATTTATTCCGTTTTTTTGCTTTTGCTTTTGGTATCATATCCAAGAACCCATTGCCAAATCCAAGGTCACAAAGATTTACCACACATTTTCTTCTAAGAGTTTTATAGCTTTAGCTGTTACATTTAGGTCTTTGATCCATTTTGAGTGAATTTTTACGTAATGTGTGAAGTAGGGGTCCAACTTCATTGTTTTGCATGTGGAGGGCCCATTGTCCCAGAACCATTTCTTGAAGAGACTAATCTTGCCCCCACTGAATGGTCTTGGCACCGTTTTCAAAAATCCATTGGTCGTAGACATGTGGATTTATTTCTGAACTCTCAGTTCTATCCCATTGATTTCTGCCTTTCCTTATGCCAGTATCACACTGTCTTGATTACTGTTGCTTTGCAGTAAGTTTTGAAATCGGCAAGTGTGAGTCCTCCAGCCTTGTATTTTTCAAGCTTGTTTTGGCTCTCCTGATGAGATCGGGCCCGTTCCGCGTGGTGTGGCCGTAGACTGTTTTGGCTATTCTGGGTCTCTTTCGTTTCCTTATAAATTTTGGAATCTGCTTGTCAGAAGCTGGCTTGCGTTCCAGTGGGGATTGCTCTGAGTCTGTAGGTTGTCTGGGTTTTTTCTGTCTTCTCTTTGCTCAGACACCTCCCCCACTTTGACCCCAGCGCTCTTCCTAACCAGAAGCTGGCAGGTCATCTTCCCGTGGGCTTTTCCATGGCTACGGTAGGCCTGACCCTCCTTCCTCCTTCGTCTCCCCCTTCCCCATCACTTGTCCTTCCCTCAGATGTGGCAAACCCACATTCCCTATTCTGCCATTAGCTTCCTATCAGACATTCATTGTTAGCTCTCCCAAACTTGTTGGACTTGAGGTCTGTTCTTAAAGGTCGGGGACAAGGAGACTGGGGAGCAGAGAACCTAGCCCCCCAAAATAGCTCAGAGGTGTGTTTTGGCTGTTGAGAGAGGAGAGAGAGAGCCGTGATTTTTTTGTCCTCAAAGCAGGGAGAGGGAGACCCTGCACCTCCTTCGAGTTTTCTTCTGAAATGACGTCAGCCACCAGCAGCCCCGGCCAGCCCTGGGGATTGGCCTCACCACTCCTGTCCTCCCTGACCGCCCAACAGTCCCCTCAAGTCCGCCCCTTCCTTTGATACGCATGGCCACAACCTCACCCAGGCTGCCATCACCTCTCCCTCGGCCCCAGCTTGAGTCCCCTCCCCACTGTCAGCCCCACAGGCCATGCTCTCCCCTCCCATCCCATCCCTGCTTTAGTTATCTGTCTTACAGGTAGGTAAGACATCCCATAAGACATTCGCCTGGTTGAAAATGGACGCCTCCTGCCCTCCCCTGTACCCGCAGAGGTGTAGTCCATCAGCTCCCATGAGGCCTTCCAGGAAGGTCATGTGTGTGTGTGTCAGGAGAGACGTCTGTGCGTATTCCCCCCTTCCTGATTGCACAAATGCCACAGTGCCTCACATGTGTGCTCTGCTGCATGCCTCGTTCATTTCACATTATAACTCTGTTACAAGGTGGAGTGTCCCTCAGGGTGGGCTGTGCTACAAGTCCAGCCAACTCCGCCTGTGGAAGTTTGCATTGTTGACAGATCTTGCCATCACAAACATTGCACGTTTTCACTTGCGCCATCCCCCTCTAGGATCCTTTCCCTAGAGGTCTAACAGTCGAGTCTGAAGACACCCGCACTGGTCGTCTCGTTAGATACGGCCCACGTGGAGGAGCTTTAGCAGCTGAGAATCATCATGTCCTGCTCCCATTTTAGATGTCTGCAGGGGCTTCCTGCTGCAGAAGCCAGTGCCGTCTTTGGCATGGCCTTTGGGGCACGGACTCTGGTGCCCTCGGCCCGCTTTCCTTTGATCCAGCTGGAGCACGGCACCCCTTTCTCTTTGGGGTCCTCTGCGGCCCCGTCCACTCTTCACATTCCTGGCTCTTTTCCTGGCTACCACCTGCTCGTCCTTTGGGTTCGTCGAAGTGGTGCTTCCTTGAGCTCTTGTCCACCTGTGCAGCATCAGTATGGTCTCCCCATGCCCCCGTGACTCTGACTGACAGTCTGACCCATGCTATCCCATGTTCGTCTCAGTTCGTGTCTGGGTGATGCCCTTCCCGCCCCAATGATGACCACATGTCACTGGAGAGCTCTTCTTGCCAGGAGCCCAGCCCCACTCCTGGTGCCTGGCCTCTCTTAGGCCATCAGTAAGTATTTGCTGAGGGACTTAGTGAGAGATTCAGCTGGGGCCACCACACTGAGATGTGTGTGGTATTCCCTGTGGAGTGTGTGGTTTTGTAGGACATCTTGGGGGCTCCAGCCCAGGCTGAGACAGTGTTAGCTTGGACGTGCCCCATGTGAACAAGTCTCGAGTAAATTCATGCCACCCTCCCCTAGGAATTGCAAAATGATTTAGACCGGGAAACAAGCAGTTTGCAAGAGCTGGAAGCTCAGAAACAGGACGCCCAAGACCGCCTGGACGAAATGGATCAGCAAAAGGCCAAGCTCCGAGACATGCTGAGTGACGTCAGGCAGAAGTGCCAGGATGAGACCCAGATGGTAAGTCATCATCCCCCCCTCTCCCCGCTGAGCCCAGCAGGGGAAGGAGGCTTCTTACAGACTTCCCTGAGCTCACCATGACCGTCTCAGCTCAAGGTTGAGATGTCTACTGGTTTAATAGAGTAGTTGAACGTATCATGTGGAAAAGTGTCCAAGCATTTGTGGCCTGACCTCAGTCTCATCCACCATGTTACATGTATAAGCATGAACCCGTGTGTGCACGCCACCCTGACCCATGCCCCACAGCACGGTGTGGGCACGTGTCTCTCCTCCCCTGGTGTCTTAGCTGCTTGTTACAAACCAGGGAGGCTGCAGCTTCAGCAGACTGTAAAACCCTTACATCCTGGTCTGAGGCCTCTTGTGGGGACATTCAGCCCCAGGGGACAGACAGATTGCCTATGCTTGTCCCGGGTGTGGAGAGGGGTCCATGTAAAGGAAGCCAGGCGTCGGGCTTTCAGGCTGGTGTCCTCTTCCCTGGGTCAGCTTGTTTCAAGAACATGAGCCAGAATTCTTCCTCGAAGTCGTGTTTCATCTCTTTTCAGATTTCCTCACTGAAGACTCAGATCCAGTCCCAGGAATCCGACCTCAAGTCCCAGGAAGACGACCTGAACCGGGCCAAATCTGAGCTGAACCGACTGCAGCAGGAGGAGACGCAGCTGGAGCAGAGCATTCAGGCTGGGAAAGTTCAACTGGAAACCATCATCAAGTCCCTGAAATCCACGCAAGACGAAATCAACCAGGTATCTCCGAGGGGGTGGGGCGAGGCCTGCCACCACTGGCTGTGGCCGGGGGCTTCTGGGGTCTCCTGCCAAGCAGGGTGGCTGCCACGAGCAAAGCAGTCACAGAGGGGTGTGCGACCAGCGGTCCCAGGTGTCTGTGCCGCAGTAGTTGTTTTCTTTGCTCTCACCCACCTCCCTTTCTTCTTGGAAGCCTTCATTCAGCCTGAAGGTGAAGTGCTGAGAACCCCCGCAGCGTGCGTTCCACCATCGTGTTGACTTTGGCCTGGTGGTGTCTGCTTTGCCTCACTGGCCTTCCACTTCCCCGCCTGAGTGCACATCATTTTTGTGGAGCGGGTGGGGTCTGGGTGAGGACATTAAGTTAACTCATTTGGAGAGAGCCTTGGGTTCAGGACATGCTCTCCCCAACCTTGGTCCTTGTACAAGCAAGAGGGACAGAGTCCAAGACACCTTCCAGCACCCGTCTGTCCCCATGTATTGATAGTTCGAAGACCAGCACACCGAGGAGGCCCCATCCTCTCAGGAGCATCGCCCCACATGGGCCCCTGTCCAAGTACCCCTCCCTGTCCCGCTCTGGGGTGAAGGCCTTGAGGCCTGTGGCCGCTGCCCACCAGCAGAGGGAGAGCTCTTTTCCTGCTCCCCTGTATGTAACGGCTAAAGGCCTCCTTGCTCGCCCTCGAGTGTCCCACCTACAGAGTGAGGGTGATGTTTGTTAGACCTTGGCAGTATCTAAATGCGTGTTCGTGCTTCCTTTCTTTTGACTGACTTGATCGCTTTGCTCTTTTTGCCAGTTTACTGGCAAAAGTTGATCACAAACTCAAATCTCAGGGATTTAATGCCATATATTGTGCTTTTTTGTTAATTAATACCTGTAGGGTTATCTTATGTCTTTTCCCTCCCAGCCTTTGGAGTTTATAAAACATAGGTAGGAGCCAAGACATAAATGTATGTTAGTGATAATGATAACGATATTAAAAATGATAGCTGCTGCTTATTAAGGCCCACCCTGCCGGACACCGCAAGAGGGGTTTTACCCGTCATTTCCAGGGCTCCATCTTGGAGAAGAGGAAACAGAGAGGTTAGATCACCAGTGCATATGAGACAGTTAAGATAAAGCTGGGGTCTGTCTGACGTCACAGATTGCCTTCCTTCCCCTGGCCTCACGTGCCTCCTCCAGGAACAAGGAGGAGCAAATGGGGTAATAAAATCCCACGAAGGAAAGTGACCGCTGAATATCACTTTGAATAGATTGTGCATCTGGATTTTGTCCCATTCCACTTCCTTCCGAGTCACCAAATGTCTGAACACTTGCGTTTCTCAGGGACCGCCTGGGGCAGCAGAAGGGTCTCGTCTTGGTTTACAAGTGGTCTCGCGTCTCATAAACATGGCAACAGGGATTGTCTACTCCGTAGATGGGTAATTCAGTTACCATTGTGAATCGTCCGGGGTTGGATGTTAGGAGAAAAAAATGTGTTGCCTAATACTCTTTTCCTAAACCCTACTTGATGCCGACGATGTCTTTATCGTACAGGCAAGAAGCAAGCTTTCCCAGCTGCACGAAAGCCACCAGGAAGCCCAGAGGAGTCTGGAGCAGTATGACGAGGTGCTCGACGGGGCCCACGGCGCCAGTTTGACCAACTTAGCAGAGCTGAGCGAGGGCGTCTCCCTGACAGAGAGGGGCGGTTTTGGAGCCATGGTAAAGGTGGAATAAATGTAAATGTAAAGGTCCCGGCCCCACACTGGGATCAGAGAAGGCCCTGCCCGCTTGATCCAGCACTTGCCAGCCTCGATTCTGTTCAAGTGCAGGGTGTTTCTTGTTTTCACTGCTGCTTTGCGTGTCCCCACCAGCCCTGCAGCCTGGCGTCCGGGGCCACACTCCAGCCTGGTGTCTGGGACAAAGCCAAGGATAGGCCTGAATCCTTTCTAAGACCAGTTTGTAAAGACCTCCATCTCCGTGAGCTGATCACCCAAATTTGGAGGGCTTCCCAAACTTAACCAAAATTGGATCAACTCTCATACATTGTGAAACCCCACATCCTACTAATTGAGAGTTTGGAGGAATGTGTGTGTGTGTGTGTGTGTGTGTGTGTGTGTGTGCGTGCGTGTTTCTGTGTTTCTACAAGGAGCACCTTGAAAATCACACGTATAGGTAAAGATCAAAAACAATGACAGCCCACCTGGGGTGTTGCTGTATCACCTATGAATTGGCCTCTCCCCTGAAATCTTGGTTACGTTTGAGACTTTGGCACTTGGGTTCAAACCTCATGACCCTGGGGGTGCTGGTGAAGGCCCGAGAGAGGCCGTTGGCCTCTTAGGTTTCTGCAGGCCTTCAGGCTGCTGACATCCAGCAGTGTTACTTTGTCCTTTGTTCCTGCCAGAGTTGGCTGTAGCAGCCCTGAGCCCTGGCGTGTGCCGTTTTGCAGTTTACTCTGGCTGACGAGAGTGTCTTTGTGCATCTCTGTGCTGTTGCGGGAGCCAGTGGGATGCTGTTGGTCTCCGTGGTTTCGTCGTGCTCTGCTCCCAAAGCCTTTCACCGCACGCCCCGCACTGCCATCTCTCTCTCCCAGGCTCTTGCTCCTGGCCCTGTTTGCCTCATGGATTCCTTCCCCTCCTTGTAATAATTCAGCCTCTCTGTCTCTCTTCATGTGAGACTCGGCTCTTTCTGTGCATTTCTTGACATGTTTCTTTTCTCAGTAGCCAAGTACTCAGTCCCAGGGATTTATGGGGAAGCTTACGCCTCCTCCCCCCGGATTGCAGAAGACCTGTTGGTGTTCTCATCTGTCTCCTGTCTCTGGCCGTCACTGCCTCCCTCCGCCATTCACACATTCCTTTCCTCAGGGAATTGTAAACGAGTGAATTCCATATCTGCTCCTGGGCCCGTTGTCAGCTTCGTCAGCTTTACCGTCTAAATAGAGACTGTGAACGTTCCTTCTTCCCGAACCGAGTGAGGCAGAATTTCCTGCTTGGCTGTCTGTCTCAGAGTGTGCGTTTCAGCTTCTTAGCCCTGCTCTGATTCTTCCCTCTGTCACTGGTACCCTCACACGGCTCTTGGCTTGCCCTGTTCCGTCTTAGTTCATGGAACAGCTCACTTTTAAACCCTCTCGCAGGCTTTGATAAGATTGGTTTCCTTGGATAAATAGTTGACAGTGAAGTGGCAGTTTGAAAGCAGCATGGGACGTCCCTCCCCTCTCCTGCCCCCCACAGATTTTTTTACCTTTATTTTTATTCATCTCATTAGCGGGCACAGTTTACATGATAGTCAGTTCATCTTGAAACGTCGACGTCGCGTATGTTACGTAGAAACTCAAAACCAGTGTTTGAGAGAAAAACTATTTTTATCTTGTTGTACAAATACAGTTTTTAAAGCACTTTTTGGTTTGTTTCCATTTCTTAATAAACACTTTGAAGAGGGCTTTTTGTTTACTCCTGGACATTTCAGGACTGCTCCGGAGGAGAGGGACCTCTCTTAGTTCTCTTTGAGGGGATGAAAGTGAGGAGTTTAGTTTCTTGACAACAAGTGTAACCAAAGAGGTGCGTCTAGAACTTTCTAAGTCTGGACGGTTTTACTAAAGTTACTAAGTTTAGTGTTAGGCTCACATGATTCTACTTTGTCCAAGACAGCAGGATTCTTAAAGCCATATTTATTTCTTATCTGTCATCCACTGATGAGAATACTGGCCTCTTGTCCTTGGAGTCAGCACTCGGCCAACCGGTCTACTAGAGAGAAGGTAATAAATCATCCCAGCCTTTAGTCTCGCGGAGAACTCATCATGAAAGAAGGGCTTGTCTGTCACATCCAGCCCCTGGAGTGCTGGAGCCAGTTTTATTGACTCTCCAGAGCCGATTATTAAATAGGAATTTTGTAAGCTGTTATTCAACCTTTGGTAACTGGACGTCAACCATGGTGGGAGTAGCTACACCATGGGAATTGGCAGAGGCTAACAATCAGGGCTTTTTTTTTTTTCCCCCAGAGCGCTGGTTCACCAGCACACCACTGCCTAGCCCCCATCTAAAGGGAAGGAACGTCACAGAATGTCACCTAGATGCCCTTTCAGAGTTGTCATGTCTGTTTCCCAAGAAGTGCAGTAATTAAGACCAGAACTCATTGTTCGAGGTGTTCTCCCTCTGCCACGGGTCGGATCGTTCACCCCGTGCTTGGCAGCTGCACTTGCGTCTCCCAAGCGGGCAGACGGCTCCGTGCTCGTTGGCAGGAGGTCAGTGGATGGTGGAGTTTACGGCCTCTCTGCACCAGGGGAAATCTAGTTTTCTGCTCTGGATCTGTGAAATGGAATCCAAACCACCTGTGGTTACCCTAACCACATGAATCCTGCCGGGGTCTTCTTAGGCTTCTCCTTTGAAGGGGAGGGAGCGGTTGCTGCCTTAGGCAAACAGTTGCTCCTGAGAGAGAGATTGCAGACTTGACTTTCCGCTCAGGGGATTTCGGGCCAGACCCCCCAGGATCAGTCTCTTCTCTGCCATTGTCCACTGTTATTTGTCAGTCTTCCAAGTGGCAATTGAAAACATTATAAAAACAAAAACAAAACAACACAACCAATTTGTACATCAGTGCTAATTAAAAACTAAATAGAAGCTTCCACACCGAGGCCAAGTTGTCATTCTTAACTCACTACTTTATCCACCTCATACATCATCTCTCTCTGTTCTTCTGGAACAGATACGTTCCTTCCCCTGGGCTGCAGTGCGAGAGGTTTATCTTCCACACCGGCCTCCTGGCTTCCTTAGATTATGACTTCTCCATCACGTTGATCTGTGTCTCAGAACCCCATTGGGTGCTTGCTGGCGCGGGCATGTCACAGTAGTTAGCAGTACGACGTCCTTACTGAGTCCTTGCCCTGCTATCAGACACAGTTCTTGCAGACATCGGTACTTACTTGCCTAAGAACTGGCTTATTTTCCCCACCTTGGGAAACCCTGTGGTTGGAGGCTCCAGATAATCTTTCTCAGGTAAGGAAAATCGTTCCGTATTCATCAGAGGGCAGGGGTGTTGGTCAGTCCTTCCGAAGCCTTAGGCTTCCTGTTAGCCTGGTGCCTCTGAGATCCGTCCTGCTCCCTGAAGTCAACTGGCCCAGGGTGGTAGGAGCCTCGTCAGGAATCTTCCTTTGGCCCCTTTGACGTCATTGCCCTGTATTTTCACGGAAGCCCAGCTCTTTAATCATTTGGTTTTGGTCAGTTGGAATAATGGCTGAGTTTGCCAGCCCCGAGGATGCTGACACATTTGCCAGATTTAGTGAGGATGTTGTGCTTTTTAACATCATAGTGAAACCTTCATGTTTTCACTGAGGGTGTGTCTTCATTAACCAAAATATCTCAGTATTTCTGAACCAAGTACACCGGCCCTATGTGTACTGTGAAGCCTCTCCCCAGCCCTTTCAGGTCATTTTCCACTATAAAGACGTGCTCTTCAAAAGCCGGTTTTTTTCCCTTCTGATTTAAATATTCTTGTTTGTTTCTAGAAATAAGCACTTTAAAAAAAAAATGCAAAGTGTTGCATATGCTCTAGTAGTTCTAACTGCGTAAGCACTCATTTCCTCTCAGGATGTAAATAGCCAGCATGTTTCTTGGTGTGGAAACGGCATTTTTGAAAATACCCACGTAGGTAACACACTCTGAGGAGGTGTTTGAGGGAGGCACACCTTTGGACAAGGCCTCCGGCTGCAGTCGTCGGCTCATTACATTTTCTTTCTGACATTTCCAAAAACATGACTTTTTTTCTGACTCGATTTTTTTGTTTTAATTGTGGCAAAAGGCACGTAACGTAGAATTTACCATCTTAACCATTTTTCATTGTACAGTTCAGTAGTGTTAAGTTTATTCACATTGTACCACTAAGCGCCAGAACTTTTTCATACCCATTAAACAGTAACTCCCCCTCCCCCCTCCCCCAGTCCCTGGCACCCACTATTCTGCTTTCTGTCTCTATGAATTTGATGTCTCTAGGGACTTCATGTAAGTAGAATTACACAATATTTGTCTTCTTGTGACTGGCTTCTTTCACTTAGCATAATGTGTTCAGGGTTCATCTGTGTTGCATGTGTCAGAATTTCCTTTTTAAGGCTGAATAGTATTCCATTGTATGTACATACCACATTTTGCTTATTCATTCATCCATCAGTAGACGCTTGGGTTGCTTCCACTCAATGATTTTTAAATAAACTTTTTAATTTTAGAAGACTTATAGAAAAGTTGCAGAGATGGTACAGAGAGTTCCCATGTACCCCACACCCAGCTTCTCCTGTTATTAACATCTTGTATGGTACATTTATCATAACTAATGAGCCATTGTCGACATGTTATCATTAACTAAAGTCCATCTTCTATGGTTTTTTAAAAAAATTACTCTCTTTAGGATCACATCATTTACAGGGAAAATATACCAGTTAGGTATAGAATTCTGTACTTTGCTTTAAATCTGAAATAATTAAATTCCTGTCCTGTCTCTTCACAAAATTATAGGACGATCCTTTCAAAAATAAAGCCTTGTTATTTAGCAACAACACCCAAGAATTGCATCCGGATCCTTTTCAGGCAGAAGACCCCTTCAAATCTGACCCATTTAAAGGAGCCGATCCCTTCAAAGGTATCTCATTTGGCACCAACTTTATCATTGAAAGGCTGTTTTGTGCCCCCTAGGGTTGTCCAGTGACTAGAACAGTTAGGAGGAAAGAAATTCTTTGAGCCTAATGGGCCTCTTGAGTTTTTCACCCCACCTGGTTATCTAAAGAGCTGTGGTGTTGAGGGGAGGGGGTGGGAAGAGCTCCAGGCTCACCAAGAGACATCCACGTTCAAGGGTGGCCTGCTTGGCCCTGAGACTCTGCATGCTTCAGTTCCCATCCACCTCTCGGGATTGATAAGATAATCAGACGTAGTGGTGATTATGGAACCACCTAGTAAACAGCAGATCCCCACGTAAACATCTAAGGTCTTAACGTGGTGAGTTCATCTGGATCCACACACGAGTCAAGAATAAGAAGAATTCTAGAAACAAGATTTCCTAAGTTTCTTCAGTTTTTGCAGAGCAAAACAGTATTTCCAAGAAGGCTATCTGTACTTTTCTGAGAAAAATGCCAGGGCAGGGAGAGGGCAGAGGGAGTGCCTTTCCAGTTTCAGATTTGGAGTGGAAGCACCTTAGTTCTGAGAGATGAGTCAGGCAGTCCCGAAACTCAGATGTACCATGCGGCTGAGGATGGGGCAGCTCCGGGGTCCCAGGTTCTTGGAGCCCTGGGAAGTGACGGGGAGGGACGGGGGTGAGACAGGAGAGTAAAGCACTGTGTAGAAAGAGAGAGTGAATTCAGCCTTGCCCTACACTTTCCTTGATTTAGGCCCGTGTTGAGCAGCCAACAATACTTTTAATTTTATCTTAGCTGTCCTCGCCATGACAAACTGCCTTAGTCAGTGGCTGCCCCTGCTTCCCCACTTTGCTCTGCCAAGGTCATGTCTACCATAGACCTGAACGGTCCTCTCTCCTCTAAATCCAGGTGACCCATTCCAGAGCGACCCCTTTGCCGAACAACAGACGGCTTCAACAGGTAAAAAAAAAAAAAAAAAAAAAAAAGCCTAAGCCTTTGTTAAAAGAAACATTTTGTGGACTGGCTCTCAGAATATTCCCATTCCTAGTTCAGGTTGAGGGAAATGGGGAAACACCTTGCAGCCTCCTTTGCCAGGTCAGTTTCTGAAGGAACCTCCATTGTCCCTCCCTTTCACAGTCTGGTGCCCCTTCTTGCCAGTCGCATAGCATGATGAGAATTAGAACTAGGAAAGAAGCCCCTGATAGCTAGGCCACTGTTTGGACACTTGTGCCCACTTGTGTCACCTATGGTGGCATCAGGGTGTCCCATTGGTACCCACATGCGGTGGCACTTCTGCCCACACATACCAGGGAGTGGACTGGGAAGGACAGCATCGCACTGCATAAAAGCCTAGCATCTTGTTCCCTGCTGGTGATGGTGGCTTGCCCCTCCTATAGTCACCAGGCCCACACCTCACGTTCGAGGAGAATGAACGCACCCTGGGCGTGGTGTTGGGATCATGCTGCCCATTTATCTAATTTTTCCCCTTGTATTCGCTTTTTCTATTGAGGTGAAATTCACATAACACAAAACTAACAAATTCACATAACACAGATTAACCACATTTCAGTGATGTTTAGTTCATTCACTGTGTTACGCAGCCACCACCTCTGTGTAGCTCCAGAACATTTCCATCTCCCCAAAAGGAGACCCTGTCCCCGTGAGCAGTCTCCCTAGTCCCACTCTCCAGCCCCTGCTTTCTGTCCTTATGGATTTACTCATTTTATTTTGAAATCAAGTGTTATTGAGAGGTATAATTAACACACAACAGAACTCACCCATTTTAAGTGCAGAACTGGATAAGTTTTGACAAATGTGTATAGTTGTGTGAGAAAGAGAACATTTCCATTATCCAGAAGGTTCCCTGGTCTCCCCCACCCCCTTCCCCGCCAGGTCTCTGGCAACCACTGACCTGCTTTCTGCCACTACGGTTTTTACCTTTTCTAGACTCTCATGTAAATAGTGCCAGTCAGTTGTGTGTTCTTTTATATTTGGGTTCTTTCACTTAGGCATAATGTTTATTCATGGGGCATTTTTTTCTTCTTTCCAAAACACCTAGATCCATTCGGAGGGGATCCTTTCAAAGAAAATGACCCATTCCATGGCTCTGCCCCCGACGACTTCTTTAAGAAACAGACAAAGAACGACCCATTTACCTCAGACCCATTCACGAAAAACCCTTCCTTACCTTCAAAGGTGAGTGACCCCGGAGAGGCTGCCTTCTGGTGCTGCCCGTCTGCATACTCTGCGTGTGTGAAGGCAGCCCTTTCCATTCCCCACCCTCCATGGACCGAGTCAGGGCCTCCATCACTCAGACTGTGAGTGCTAAGCCTGACGAATGAGGGCTGTGCAAGGCCAGGGGATTCCCCAGGGGCTGGCTCGAAGGCCAAGCCTCGTTACTGCATAGCAAGGTGACCGTTTCTGCCGATCCCTACAGAGGCTTGTCCCACGAAGCAAGGTGTCACATCCAGCAGTCCAGTGAGCCCAAGTCAGGGCGGGCTGTGTCCTGAACAGCTGTCATTCCTCTGTCCCTTTCTGTGCCCCTTTACTTCAGCTCAGGCCCACCTGCTGGGTTCTCTGCTCTGTCGTCTGCCCCCAGTGCCACTCCACCTCCCAACAAAGACAAAATAGAGCACCACACACTCCCACAGGTTTCCATGTGACTGCTCCTGCCATCTTCCTAGTGCAAAGCACTAATGGTGACATTGGCATCAGCCAGCCTCAGTGGGTCCCCGCCATGGCAGGAGGAAGTCCAGACCCACAGCCTGGCTGCACTTAGTGTGCTCCCCCGCCCCCCAGCAAGTAGTAAACCATACGTTTTGCACGTTAGACTCAACAGACTGGTTTAAATTGGTGTAAATGAGGATTTAAAAAGCAAACAGTAACTTTGTGATTGAATAGAGAATTTTTGTGTCTAAGTGAGGGCAATGTATAGCCTTCCTTCACGTTCTAGGCTGCATCTCTGTCCCCACCTTACCCATTCCCTAGTTTTTCACTTCTCCATGGACCTACTGGTATGTATCACTGGCCCCAGAGCTCCTTGAAGGCAGGGATTAACCTGTAACGTTTCTATCTGCGAGACCTGTCATGGGATCCCCCCTTTCATCGCTGGTGTTGGTGGTCTGTGTTATCTACGTTTATCAATTTTGTTGATCTTTTCCACGAGCCAACTTTTGGCTGTGTTAATTTTCTCTCCTGTTTGTTTCCTGTTTCACTGATTTCTGCTCTTCATTATTTCCTTCCTCCCACTTTGCTCTTCTGTTTCTAACTTCTTAAGATACAACCTTAGGTCATTGGTCTTGGATCTTCTTTTCTAATATGAGTGTTTAAAGCTATGCATTTCTTTTGAGGTGCTGCTTTAGCTGCATTCCATTCATTTTGGTATGTTGTATCTTCATTGTCATTCATTTTGAGATATTTTCCAGTTTTCCTTGTGAATGCTCTGTTGAACCTGGATTATTTAAAGTATATTGTTTCATTTCGAGATACTTTTTTTTCCCCCTAGGTATTTTATAATACTGATTTCTAATTAAATCTACTGTTACTAGAGGACATATTTTGTATGTTTTCAGTCCTTTTAGATTTATTGAGACTCGTTTTATGGTCTGTGTTGGTGAACATACTTTGTACACTTGAGAAGAATGTCTATTTGCTGTTGTTGGGTGTAACGTTCTGTAAAGGCCAGTTAGGTCAAGGTGGTTGTTCTGATTGTCTATATTTTCTTCCCTTTCGCCACACCATGCGGCTTGCGGGATCTTAGTGCCCCGATCAGGGATTGAACCCAGGCTGCAGCAGTGAAAGTGCCCAGTCCTAACCACTAGACTGCCAGGGAGTTCCCCTTTTTTCCTTTTTTTAAAATGTAAGGTATAGTTGACTTACAATATTGTGTTAGTTTCTAATGTACAGCAGAGTGATTCAGTATACCTATATACATATATATATACTTTTTCATTATGGTTTGTTACAGGACTGGTCGTCTATTTTTTTTTTTAATTAACTCATTTATTTATTTATATTTTTGGCTGTGTTGGGTCTTCGTTTCTGTGCGAGGGCTTTCTCTAGTTGCGGCGAGCAGGGGCCACTCTTCATCGCCGTGCACGGGCCTCTCACTGTCGTGGCCTCTCTTGTTGTGGAGCACAGGCTCCAGACACACAGGCTCAGTAGTTGTGGCTCACGGGCCCAGTCGCTCCGTGGCATGTGGGATCTTCCCAGACCAGGGCTCGAACCCGTGTCCCCTATGTTGGCAGGCAGATTCTCAACCACTGTGCCACCAGGGAAGCCCTGGTCATCTATTTTTATGGTTTTTGTTTGTTTGTAAGCTCTACCAGTTGCTGAGAGAGGAGTGTTAAAATCTCCTATGATTGCAGAATTGTCCATATCCTTCTTAATTCTGTCAAGTTTAACTTCATGTGTTTTGAAGCTCTGTCAGGTGCCTACACATTCATGATTGTTGTGTCATCCTGATGCAGTGACCTTTTTTTCTTTGTAAAGGGTTCCTTTTTTCCTCTGGTGCTTTGTCTTAATCTATTTTTATCACATATTAAAATAGCCACCTCATTCTCCTTATGCGTAGTCTTTGCATGATATATCTTTTTTCATCCATTTACTTTCAACCTGTCTGGGAGTTGAAGGATGTCTTTTGTGTCGAGCATGTAGTTGGGCCTTGCTTTTCTATCCAGTCTGGAAATCTCTGCCTTCTAAATGGAGTGTCTAGTCTGTTAACATTTAATGCAATTATTGATATGGTTGGATTTACGTCTACTATTTTATTATTTACTTTCTTTTATCCTCTGTATTTTATTCCTCTGTTCCCCTTCTTCTGTCTTCTTTTGGATTATTTGAATGTTTTCTAGAATTCCATTTTCTGGTATCTGTTGACCTTTTTTAACCATACCTTTTTTCATTATTTCTTAGAGGTTGCTTTAAGGATTACTATATACACTCTTAACTTATCATGGGCTACTTGGAATTAATATTGTGTCACTTAATGTAAAATGTAGAAAACTTGTAATCATATAGGTCCATTTATCCACCCTCCCCCAAACAGCAGCGTCTCTGTTATAGTTGTCCTATGAATGTAATACATCTAAATATGTTAAACTCCATAAGACAGTGTTTTAATTTTTGCTTTAATCCACTGTATGAATTCTAAAGAGGAAAAAATAGTTATGTTCTTTTTTCTGGCTGCCTTAAAGAGCCTCTCTTTACGTTTGCTTTTCAGTAGTTTGTGTAGGCTCTGGATATGTTTTTCTTTGTATTTATGCTGCTGGGCATTTGCTGAAGTTCTTACATCTATAAATTATGTCTTCACCAAATTTGGTAAGTTTTCTGCCATTATTTCTTTGAAAAAAATTTTTTTCTATTCTATTTTCTCTCTTCTCTTTGTGGGATTCAAGTTACATAGATGTTAGACCTTTTGCTGTTGTCTTTACAGGTCCCTGAGGCTCTGTTTCTTTTCATTCTTTTTTTCTTCAGATTGGGTAATTTCTACTGATTTATCTTCAACTTCACTTACATTTTTCTGTCATTTGCTGGTTAGCTAACCTAGTGAAGTTTTTATTCTAGATATTATACTTTACATTGTTTGAGAATGTCCATGTTTCTTCTGTATAGTTTCCATTTCTCTACTAAGATATCCTATCTTTTTATTCATCTTAAGTGTTTTTTCCTTTATCTCATTAAGCACAGTTATTGCTGCTTTAAAGTCATCCTCATCTGAGAATTCCAAAATCTGGGTCATCTTGAGATTGACTCCATTGATTGTCTTTTCCCTTGAGAACCGCATTTTTCAGGTTCTCTCTGTATGTTGAATAACTTAAAAATATATTCTATGCATTGTGAGTGCTCTGTTGTGGAGACTGGATTCTGTTGCATTCCTCCAAAGAGTGTGGATGGTTTTATTTCAGCAGGCAACTAACTTGGTGAGACTCATATTGCAAACTCTCCCTCTCTCACCTGTGGTTTCATTCCTGTGGCCTTAGCTGTAGGCTGCTCTGAGTCTACCAACCCACACACAGTGTAGGGGTGAGCCTGAGACGTGGACAGAGCTTGTCATGGCATTTGGGGCTCCCATTCTCTGCCTCTCCTTTCTAGATCCTGCATCCCTTTCTCATGGCTGTGGTTGTCCTGGGGCTCCCTCCTCTGAGCTTCAGTCCAGAAAGACAGTGAGTTTTCTATTGGAGTCATAGCCCCCCAGTACTCTCAGACTGTAGCTTCAAAAGGGAAAAGCTTGGAAGTTTCCTGGTCTAGTGGTCTAGTGGTTAGGACTTGGTGCTTTCACTGCCGTGGCCCGGGTTCAATCCCCAGTCGGAGAACTGAGATCCCTCAAGCCGAGTAGCGCGGCCAAGATAAAAAGAACCACAGGAAAAAAAAAAAACAAAAAAATGGAAAACTCAATCTTGTACTGCTTTTTCTGCCAAGTTTCAATTCTTTTCCAAAGTCTTCCTGCTTTGGTTCACTTCCTGGGTCTTCAGGTGATGGCTTTTTTTTTTTTTTTTTCCCCAGTTCAGAGTGTTTATAGGTGTTATCTGCGGGAGGGGTTGGTCTGTTGGGATTTAACTCTGCCGGGATTTAGTTTAAATCATTTTTATCCTCCCCAAGGCTGGGCAGCAGATATGGTGCATATAGATGTCAAGAAAGTTTGTGGTTGAATGAATGGATGATGAACAAAGGAACTGCTTTTCACTCTCTCCTCTCTCCTTTCACTCAGCTCGACCCCTTTGAATCCAGTGATCCTTTTTCATCCTCCAGTGTCTCCTCAAAAGGATCAGGTGAGACTGATGGCTTATTTTCCTTCTCACTCTTCCTCGGGCAGTGGAACGGCCCACCCATTTCCAAATCTGGTGTGTCCTCAGTGTTTATGTCATTAGTAAGTGGCACCCAGATCCTCGCCTGAGGCAGTGCAGCCAAAGCCATTCCCCTCTGGCTGCTCATCTTTCTGAGCAATAGCTGGCATCTTACTGGATGGAAAGGAAGCTTGGCGGTAGGGATTAATTTAGTAATAACTCCAATGTACTAGTTACTCTTTGCTCAATCCTCCTTATGAATCTTTGGTTCTAACCTCTGGATTTTTTTTCCTAAAGGAATCCAAAGTTCTACTGAGGCTTGTGCTATGGGCACTGGATTTGAGGGAACCTCCCCTCACAGCATAAAGCTCTTAGGTGTGCCTTTAAGGGAGGGGCGCGTTTGCGGACTCCCCCTTGCTTTTGGAAACAGGTTCCACTTGGTACTGCCGCCTTGCCTAACATCTTGTGCTTGTTAGTTGCAGAGTTTGATTTCGTAGGTGAACTCGTGGGTTATTCTGGACAAATCGCACCACCCACCAAAGGAGAAAGCTCAGCAAAAATCTCTACCTGCAGATGACCTCCCCACATAAATCATGTGGGTGGCTGGTCGCCTCCCTCTCCCTCTCCCCTCCTGATCCAGCAGGACAGGCAGCAGGCTCTCCTTCCACAGGGTGCTTGTCACTCCTTTGGTGACGGTGAACAATGCTGGCTTGCAGCACAGCCGCAGGGCAGAGTCCCTCTGGCTCTCCCTGCGCCGGCTCTCATGGCTGCCAACCGTCTGGCTGAGCTGCACCAACCATGAGCCAGAGTGGGCAGGGGCAGGGGGCCTTGTTGAGGACTTGCACCCGATTCACCACCCCATCAAACAAACGTGACCTCCATGGATCTCCTGCTTTGGGGGCCATTGAGAACCAAGAGGTGACACTTCCCCCTGCTCCCAGGAGGCGTGTTCTGTGAATGCCCTGTAACTCTTCCTCTGCTGGTGCTGCTTGCAGGTCCCTTTGGAACCTTAGACCCCTTCGGAAGTGGGTCCTTCAATAGTGCTGAGGGCTTTGCCGACTTCAGCCAGATGTCCAAGGTAAAGCCCTTCCCACAGAGCCCCTGTGCCTCTGCCAGTGTCCTTGTGCCTCTTGTCGTGGTCTTGTCGTGGGCTGCCAGGTGTAACTGTTTAATGCCACGTATGTATTTCTTTGGCACCTGTCAAACTCTGAAATGTATTCTCATGTGAGGTCGTGAGTCAGCAGACGGGGTCTAGAAAGTGCCCATGGCTGTGGCTGGACCCACTTCCCTTCCTCCAAGCGAAACTGCCAGAGCCCTGAGTCCCTCCCGGAGGCGTAAGCGCCGCAGGCTCCCCGCTACTGCCACTGGTGTCAGATGGCAGTCAGACCTCAGGTGATAAAGTCATCTCTGTGACTGAACAAAGTTGCGAAGGTCTTGGGCCCTGAGGGCCAGGCCTGGCGTGCAGCCCGCTGAGGCTGGAACCGTGGGCCTTGGGCCAGAAGGCAGGAGGTGTGTCTGGAGCTGCCCATGGACAGAACCCGAGAAGGATGTGGAAACCGAGGGCTAGGCTCGGTGAATAAATATGCAGGTGAAAAGTGAGCCTTTCAGGAAGGACGATAGGCACTCCTGGTTGGACTGGATGGTGCCTACACGGCCATAGTTACGTAAACTGACTGTGGATATAGTCCCACAGATGGTGTTAGAGCTCTTTCGAGAGGGGCTTGGAGGATGGTGCTTAACGTAGCAGGAAGTCGGTCAGTAGATATGTCCAAAATGGACAGATCAAGAAATAAGAGTAGAGGCCCACGACTGAGAGGTAGATTCCAGAAGAAACTGCTAAGAAGTCAAAAATGTTGGCCTAGGCGAGTAGGTCTGCTGTTCTTTGTTCTAACCTTTAGCGTCCCTTGGTTTTGACCGTGACCCGTGTTTCTTTGCCAAGAATTAAGGGAAGCAGCATTAGGTGTGCGCGTCTTGGCCTCGGTGGGTGAGGGTGGGATCCGTCACAGATAAAGCGCTGCGTGTGGCACGGCCTGTGGCCGCGGAGCCATAAAGCCCTGCATTCTTTGTTGAGTCCACCGGTCTGTCCCAGCCGCCTGCTCCAGCCCAGGTGCCGTGAGCACTGGGGGGCGGCCACATGCAGATACGGTTCCTGTCTCCTCACTGGTGGGGGTGGGGTGGGGAGGGAGCCCCCCCGGAGTGTGTGGGATGGGTACCCACGGTGGGGAGTCCTGGGCCCCCGGCACCGCTCGCCCCGCGTGCCAGCTCCTCAGCATCCTGCGTGTTTCCTCCACGTTCACTCAGCCCGAGGGGCGCACGACTGTCTGGGCGCTCAGCACTCGTGGTTAGCAATGTGTGATTGTGGTGCGTGGCTTCCAAGAAACATTTGGGATTTTGTTTATGTTTTCAAAGAAATGCGTGAGTATAAACTGTTGAGGTAGCAAATGTAGCTTCTGGCCAGAGGCAGAGCATCTGTTTGCCCATTGGCCGCCGCAGAAGGGAGCCCAGAAGTGCTGGGGTTTCGGCCTCTCTCCTTCCAGTGCCTGGAGGGAATGAGCCTCCATCACTCGTATGGGAACTGTGACACTGACGGTCAGGGCGCCATCTGGGATCAGCCAGAAGGGACCAGGGCCTGAGATTTGCCCTCATGTTTGCCCGTCACTGCGTGGCTGTTACACACACTCCTTGAGTGGAGCTATGTGTCCTTGTCTTCTGTCCGTGCTTAGTGGGTGGGAAACCATCGCCTGAAATGAGAAAACTTCTGCCACACGGGGGCGGCAGTCTCCAGGGAAGGGCTTCGCACTGTATTCTCAAGCTGGCACAAGTGGGACCTCTCCCTGCGCAAGGCCGAGGAGGGAGTGAGAGCTAGCAGTGCCTCCGAGCTGGGACAAGGACGAGGGCATGAACGGGGTCCTCTGTTTCAAGAAGCACCTGAGTTGAGGCTGTGTGTGGGGTGGCCAGCCTGGCGGGGCCCCGGATGGCAGAAACGGCCGCGTCTCCCTCCTCCAGGCAGTGCCTGTGTTTCCCGTAGCTGCAGAGACACCCCAGAGCCGGGCAGTTCAGAACCTGGCCCTTCCCTCCTTCTGCCCGTTCTAACCTAAGGTTGCATTTTCCCTTTTCTAATTCCGCTTTCCCTCTCCTTGTTCGCGTGTCCCAGATCAGGCTGCGCACACGTGCACTTGCGACTTCAGGGCCAGTGTCCCTTCCTGTTCGTGGCGCTGGGCGGGATGGAGCTGGATGGGGCCGTGGAAAGTTTGTCTCCAGTACTCCATTGTTTTGTTTCCACGATTCCATCAGCTCCTGATCTCATGCCACTTGCCCAATTGAATACAGGGCCCTAACCTCATAGGTCTCTGTTTTTCCCTTTTGGTTCCCTTTCTGTTTTTCAAGAACAACATTGTGTATATAAATAAAATGCTGAAGGAAATGAAAGTAAGTGGCAAGAAGGTGTTTTTTTTTTTTTTGACTTCTTGGTTTGTGTGTGTGTGTGTGTGTGTGTGTGTGTGTGTGTGTGTTAACATCGCTATCTTTTCTCCACCTGAGTGGGGTGGGGAGGCAATGCACGCTGGCGATGCGTGCTGGCTCCTTTTCTTTCTTTTTTTTTTTTTTCCTTTTCTTAACTTCACCCTAAATAAGAGTGTCCTCCCTCTGCCTGGCAGTGCTAGAGGAGAGTGCCAGCCAGCAGTCTGACTCCAGTAGATTCCTTTGGGAGGTTCTCTGGGCTTGCACCCTTCATTGAGGTCCCTCAACACCCGAGAAGATTTTTCTAGACAGTATTACCTTGCTTTAAAAACACATTCCCCAAAATAGATTTCAGAGAGCATCTGAGAATAAAAACAAGACTCTAACTTAATTATTTTACTCCCGCCCTAAAAAAAAAACCACCTATGAAATACTTGACTGCCCATTGTCAGCCCATTTTCAGTTGTTTTTCAAGCGTGCGTTCCTATTTAGGGCTTTTTTTTTTTTTTTTAAGTTTAGAGTCGTTTGCTTTAAATCAATTCTTTAAACTGTGAATCTCTTAGAGCTGCTTCTCATATAGTAGCTTTTCTGTCTGTCCTTTTTTCTTTTTCTTTCTTTTTTTTTTGGAGCACACTTCACTCTAGCCCAGCCAGAGAGCCCCTACCGGCTTTACTGAAACCCTTCTAAAAATAGCAACTTTCCCTGAAGCCACAGCCTGAGTAGGAACCAGTCAGGTCCCAAAGGAAGCTTCTTGGGAAACTTCAAGTCATGAAAATTAGGATTCGGAAATGACGCAGGCTTTTTGGTGTCAGAAGTAATATAATTCCCTGCTGTGGCCGAACCAGGCGCTTACAGTTGGAACCCTTTCGCCTTGGAGCGGGCCCACTGGCTCCGTGGGTTTAGACAGACGAGGGGGCGGAGAGTCGGCTTGGCCCGTGGAGTCCCCAGCCAGCCGGGAGGCTCACTGCAGCTCGCGCTCCAGGCTGGGGGTTGCACGGGCTGGGTGGACAAGGGCCCTGTGCACCCCACAACTCTGGGGGGGGGGGTCACGTCCAGAGAGCCCTGGGTGTCCCTCTATACCCCTTCCCCAGAGCTGGCGCCTTTGCAGCACCCAAGACAAGAACTGGGGCCCACGCAGGTGCCTCGGGGGCTGGTCACGCCTCCACTCTGTCAAGATTAGTTTTGATTCCCTCCTGCCCGTCTCAGGTTGTGGCGAGGGCAGCAAGAGTCCTAGACCCAGGCTGTGTCCTGGGAACGTCAGAAGCAGAGGCATCAGCATTCCCTCGCTCTCCATCTCCTTAGCCCCCACTGCGTCTTCTTTCCCAACCAGCAGACCCTGACCCACTCACTTTAGAGCTAAGCTGCTGGTCGACACGGCACCTTAGCTCTACTGCTCTCTTCGTCTGGAAAAGGCTCTGTGAATGACGGGAAGCAGCAGAAATGAAGCATCGGTGGCCGATGGAGCGTTTGCAGATTCTTGTGGGTATCCAAGAGAGTTCTAGTCACATCCACATCCTTGGCGTGATTATAATCGTGCTATCTTTGTGCTGATGCAGTCCAGGTGCCAGCTGGAGCAATTTATGCATTACCTTTCGTTTTCTTGCCACAGCCCTGCGAGCTGGGGCCTGTCATTATCGTTGTTTCATAGATGAGGAAACAGAGGCACGGAGCCGGTAGCAGGGCCTCCAGATCCCATCCCAACCACTGTGCTCTGCAGCAGACGTTCTGGAAATTCGAGCAGCAGGTTTTGCAGAGACTCCCAGACTTTTGTACCGAAAAGGACAAGCGTCACAGAGCCTGGGAAAGGGGGGCAGCAGCAGTGGAGGGAGGGACCTCCTTGCTCCATTGCAGCCCTTCTGGCTCAGAGCTTCCCGGCGGGCCCAGGTGGTCTTGGCAGGGAAATGAGTCTTTCCCATTAGACCCCATCCTCCCCAGGGCCTTCTGCCCTGCTCTGCCCCTTGCCTGCATCTGTGCATGTCTCCCTCATGGGCATGAGGAGAGTCCCCAGACCTCCCGTGGGGGGCGGGCGGCGGGCTGCCAGCAGCCAAGGGCAGGGCCCGAGAGCCCTGGCCCAGGAGGTGGACGGCGTGGGTTCCCACCCTGACTCCCCCGCTGAGGTGCTGTGTGACTAGCAGGCTGCATCTCCTCCCCGTGCCTCAGTTTCCCTGTGTATAAGGTAGAAGTGGTGACAGTAGGACTTGTCCCAAGGCCATTGGGAAGATGTGGTGAGAAGATCAGCGAGCGTCTCCTACCCTGGCGGCCCCAGAGGCTTGTGGGGAGGAACCAGGGCGCCCAGTGGGCTTGGCTGAGTGTGCAGCAGCCACCCCGGGCCCCCTCCTCCTCCCTGGGGGCTGGCCGCCTCTCTCCCACCTGAGGCTAGTATCTAGGTACCAGGGGCAGAGGCGGCCGCATCCCCGTCCCCGTGACCGGATCCGGAAGAGGGGGAGCCGCGTCCCCGTGACTGGCATCAGCCCTTCTCCCCACTTCTCCAGTGATGTGTCGGAACCAGATTACCTAAGAAGGTCCCACAAGTGCACTCTTGTGTTCCTGCTTTGTCTTCTGTCCCTTGACCTGCCCCACTGGGGAGGGCATCGCAAGTGCCCCTCCTCACGCAACCCCCCCCTCCACCCCTGCTGCGTGTGGCCCACCCTGTCCCACTGCGCGTCTCCTTTCCTTTGCTTTTTGAGGACCGTATCAGCATTTTCACTCCCGTGTCCACCAATTCCTTTAGTGTCTAGCAGCTATGAATCTCCTTGCTCTACTTTTTCGTAAACGTGGTCTCCCACCTCTGTAGAAAGCAGTCTCCTCCCTTTGGGGTGCAGCTCTGGCTGTCTGTGCGCATCCGTCTGTCGGTGGAGGTTTGTTATGCCTGGTACTGTGCTGGTGCTCCAGGTGAGAGTGCACAGGTAGACAAGTCCCTGCCCGCCGCAGGCAGTTGGCAGGTGTGCGCCCTGTCACTGGCACTTGCCTTTCAGGCAACTTGCCCCAGTTAGGTGGGAGGGGCCTGAGTACCCGTCACTGCGGCGTGATGTGTGTCCCGTCAGCTCCCACCAGGATGTCCGAGCAGTCAGTCAGTAGGAAGGGGTGTCAGGGAGAGCTCTGGGGGTGGCAGTGAGGTCTAGCCAGTCTCTGAGGAAGAAGAGGGGCTTGAGGTGGACGGGGTGGGCTGAGCCCCCAGTTGGGGACTCTGTATATATGGAGGCCTCGAGATGGGGCACAAGGGGGTTCCAGGCACCGGGGAACTGGCCAGGAGAGGGTTGGGGCAACTGCAGGGATGAAGCTAAAGCCCTGGGCAGTGGCAGGGGGGTAGGGTGGTGAGGGGCTGTGAGGGAGGCCCTGCATGACTTGAGGAGTGCCTGGAGGTTACCTTCAAGCTTCAGGGCTGTTCAGTGCTCCTACCCACCTCCCATCTACCTAGCTCCCTACCTGCCTGGCAGCTGTACCTACCCATCTACCTACCTGCCCACCCATCTATCCAAGCATCTCTCTGTTGCTGGTTGACATGGTCCCTCCTGGGTCTGAGGTGGTAGATGTGGAGGTGGGTGGAAGCAGGAGGAGGCTGGGGGAGGGTCCGGGCCAGAGCTGACAAGAGCCCACTGGAGGCAGCGATGGCTGTGCCCACGGGGCTGCGGTGGGCTCTGACCTGAGCCACTGGGTCAGGCAGCCCACGGGCACAGAGAGGGTCTGGTGCCGCTCTGACCCAACGCCTGACACTGACTGAAGGGGGAGAGGCTGGGCGCATCTCTGAAGTATGAGCAGGAAGCCCAGGGGACCCTGGGGTCAGGAGAGACCTGATATCCCCCTGTGGGTGGCAGGAAGCACCCCACCCCCACCCCATGTCAGAAGCCCGTCGAGGCACCGGGTTACTCTCACTTGCTCTGTGTGTTTGCTGGCTGCTCCTCACTGGCCAGAGGACCCTGGCTGTTGAGGGTGGAGGAAAGTGGGGGGGGCTTGTGAGAGACCCTGGGCCCGAGTGGCGGCCATGCTGTGCAAGCCCGGAGGGCTCGGTGGATGTCCGCTGCCTCCGTGTTAACGATTATCTCTGCCTCTCTTTCGTGTCCTCTCTTACAGCCCCCAACTTCTGGCCCTTTCACCTCCTCCTTTGGAGGGGCAGGATGCTCAGATGACCCCTTTAAAAGTAAACAGGACACTCCCGCTCTGCCTCCGAAGAAACCTGCTCCTCCGCGGCCTAAACCGCCCAGCGGTCAGTACGCTTTCTTCTCTCACAGCCACCCGCCCACCGTCGCCAGGCAGCGGGGGCACTGCGGGCCCCTCCTTTCACCAGCCCAGAGTAGAGCAGACGCTGCAGGGCCTGCACTCAGAGCAGGAGGGTCTCCCCTCCGGCCGTCGCCTGGGTCCGCACACACTGTGTGCCTGGGACGTGCTTCCCGCCCCATCTGCCCTCGCCTCATCCTCTGGGCCTCTTGGCTCCAGGCTGTGTGGGGCTCCAGGGTGGTCTCCGGAAGGCCAAGAGCTCAGAGCCCTCCTTGCGGTCGGGAGAGCTGCCGCATGGCCCCCGGTTCAGCATGCAGTCGTGGCCCCTCCGGCCTCCCCACCCGACCCAAGCTCTTTCCCAGGTTGGCTCAGGGAGGGCCCAGGGGTGGGGACGGCAGCAGCAGTGGCTGAGGCCTCCACTCAATCCAGTGCCTCCAGACTGGTTAAGGACTTGGGGAGGGGTGGGTGGGGTCTTCCTTGGCCATGTTTGATGTGAGAGGAGGCAGGATGGCTCGGGGCTCCCTTCTCCTCCGCTCCGGCCCCAGCATCTAGGTGGATGGCTCCGAGCAAGGGGTTTCCTGTAGACTCTGCCTCTCCTGGCTGCGGTGGGGTGGCTGCTTTCTCTCAGGGGTGAGCCTGGCATGTCCCCCTGAGGATGCTGAGGACTGTTAGCTCATGCAGGGGACCTCTCTTACGTGATGGCGATAGGCCAACAGGCCAGGTTACCAGACTCAAAAGCAGAAAGCTATTGCTCCAAGCGGCAGAGAGATTCACTGCAATTTCCCAGTCCATTTATCTGTCCCCTCTTCATCGTTCGCGCTCATCTCCCAGCAGAATCACCTATGTTGTCCTTAGACTTCTGGATGGCCACAGGAGAACCACACGCTCCCTCGGTCGCGCCTTCTATTCCACAGCCTTCCTCTCCTCGGTCCTTTCTGTCGGGGGGGTGGTGCTCTCCTTCCCGCCCGAGCTCGCCCTTCCCCGTCAGTCCGCCCCGGGGACTCGCCTTGGCACCTTGTGGTCATCGGTGCAGGCCCCCAAGCTCTCTAGTTTCAAGGGGTCATCAGTCCAAGGCTGGCCAGTCTTCCTACACCTGCCACTGGAGCCAAACAGAGGGGAAAAGCTATTTAAAAATGCTCCCTCTCCCTTTCTGTCACCTGGGCTGGCCAGAGCTTTCTCTCAGGAGGACAGGAACTCCGCCCGCAGTACTCAGTTTGGCCTCCTTGTGGATGGGTCACGAGAGAAAGCACGACCACAGGCGGGATGAATTTATAACAGGTTTTCTGTGAACTGTGAGCAGAAACACACACATAAAGAGATCACTTCTGTAAGCCACGCATCAAAGGCATTTATCATAAAACGGGGGAGAAAAGCAAAAACAACAAAGGAATTCCCTTGTGTCTGTGAGAGGCCGTTTATATATACCTTAGAGGCAGTGGCCCTTAGGGAACCCCTGACGGTCTCCTGATGGAATGACATTGGGCCTTCTCTGCCTGAAAGATGGGAGCCACAGCACACCTACACACACGTGCACATGCAGTCACACGCTGCACTCGTGCACACGCTCGCACAGTGCTTGCATACACCTGCATGCACACTGCACACGTGAAAGTACACACACACGAGTGCACACGTGCCCAGCAGCTCGGCATCTGTCGGGCCTCGTGGAGGAGCTGCTCCCCTCACTGGCTGTGGCAGGCGCAGAGCTTCATTCTCGGGGTTTCTTGGAAACACTCATCTCAGCCTCCTCCCCTTCCCTGAACCAATGCTGGGTGCTTTTGAACTTGCCCTCCGCTGTCACCTCCCCTTGTGTCTCCCTCTGCGAGCCTCTCCACCCCGCCTTGGCTTCTGCTTTCAGTGTGCCGTGGACTTAGAAAGCAGAGCCCGCCAGAGGCATGGCTCACCTCCTTGGAGCTGACTTCAGGGCTCGGGCTTTTTAGAGCGCTGTCCACGTTTGGGGAGGTTTGGCCCTGTATGCTGGGGGTCTCAGGCTGCCTTTGCTCGTGGCTTGGGGCTGCCGCAACCTTGCTGTGCCACAGCCTGCTAGGGTGCCGGGTGCCCCGAATATCGTCTTCACGTCACAGCCCTCAAGGTGCACGTGCATGACTGTTAGCTTGCCAGATTCTAGCAAGACCCGCAAAGACGGGGCAGGCACCGTGATGCCCTCTTACTGGAACTGGAAAGGGAAGTGAGAGGGGTCACGTGTGACCCAAGGTCACGCAGCAAGGTGGTAGCAGGACCAGCCCTGGACCCAGGGGCCACCACCGCCCCCCTGCCGGCCTCCCACCCCCAGAGACAGCTGTAATGACAATCAGGCTGTGAGGTGCGGGTGCTCTGGACAGTAGTCAGCTTGTGTGCAGTGCGTAATCTGTGAGCGGCCACGACGTGTCTGCGTAGAGGCCTAAATGTCTCTCATCTGATTCTCTTACCTAGAAGCAGTGGCTGAACAGGAAATCCCTGCGTTGTACACACTGCTGGGTGGTAGGTACACACTGTGTGGCGGGTGCCCCTGGAGCACTTCCAGTGGTGTTTCTGCTGTGATTTCATACTAACCTCTAACAACCTGGAAATTGCTGGCTGTGCCGATGCCGATGTACCCGCGAGGGACACCTGACCCAGCAGGTGGATGTAGGTGGGTGGGGGGCATTTGGCTCTTTGAGGGATGCGCAGGAAGGTGTCCACCCCACGCTGCTTCCCTGATTGAGGGAATTGGAGCCCAGCTGTGCACACTGCTCTCCCCTCCCCCATCCAGGCCGCAAGGAGCAAGGCCACTTAAACCGGAGCCTCCTGGCAGTTATCTGGTTCTTAGCAAGACAGGTCGGCAGAGGAGAGTTGGAGGAAGTCCCACTCAGAACGGTTGTTATGAAAGCATCAGGCCTGGCTCTTGTTTTCTTGGCTGCTAAAGATGAGAAGCAACCAAGATGTCCAGCTGTTGTTGTCGTTGTTTTTGTAAGAAAACAAAAGTCCAGCAGTTTGCAAGGGAGGGGATGGAATGTGCTCTTCTGCTCGTCTTGCTGACCCAGCCTTTTCCCGCTTCGAGGGGCCGCGTGGCCAGCATGTGGCAATGCCGGGCGGTCACGCTCAGGGGCCATCCTGACACGTGGGGGAGCGTTGGTCCCAGGCGGCTGAGCCGGGAGGAGATGAGGCAGGTACCCTGCTCCCGGGGACGTGTGGCCCTGGCGGTCGAGCTGTGATCCCGCGAAGGTAGGCGAGTGGACAATCCAGCCTGCTGCGTGATAATGATTTTTCTCACAACCCACACACACAGCTTCATACCTGCACTCCAAATACCAAGAGGAAGGAATGGGCTCTTCTGTAACCCTCGCCGCCCCGCATGTGAAATGGGTCCGATTGGCCACATTCCCACTTGAGGCTGGTCTGCAGGGGACCCAGAGGTTTCTAGAACCCTGCCAGGTCTTTGCGCCTGGAGTCGACTCCGATGTGTGAGGCCAGGACAGGCGAATCTGATGCCATATCCCTCCAGCATCTGGGCCACCTGTCCCACTAGAATCCCGAGAGGCTGTGTGATCAGGATGGTTTCACGTTCCAGCCGCTTCCATTTCCCTGAGGGGCTCTGGGCAAGTGTCTTAACCTCGCCGAACCTCAGTTTCCCTGCCTGGACATGGGACCAACTCTGGCCTAGCATGTGGCCTCTCTGGTAAGTGCCTTGCACAGTGATTACCATGATGGGCATGGTGTGCATCCCCCAACCCATCCCCAGGGTACAGAGACCAGGACTCGGGGTCCTCCTTCCCTAGCTCCTTTCCCGGGAAAGACAGAGGCTGGGCCTGAGGTGGACATATGCGTACAGGGATTTATCAAGGGATCCTTTTCCCCCATGAGATTGCAGTTTAGCAGAAACCTTTGCAGTTGAAAAAAAGTCAGAGCGTGGGTAGTTGAACTTCAAAGAGGTCTCCAGGGTCCCCTCTGGCGAAGCTCAGCTGTCGTCACTCGTGGGACCAAATGCACGTTTGGGTCTGAGTTACTCTTGGTTTTTGGGGTGCCATCTCTTGTGCACCAGCGGCTTCAGTTTTTACATTCTGTGGGAGCTGGTTTTTTGTTTGTGTTTTTGAGCTTGATTAAAGATTAATTGACATGCGACAAACGTATATAAGCATCAGCCTGTGCAGTCACGGTGGGGATCCTACCAACTGGGACCCTCACCAGGGTTCTCTGGGAAAGAGTTCTGGTGCCATAGGTGTGTGACCGGCGCAGCCCGCGGCTGGCCGTCTGCTCTGACCCAAGCCAGAAAGTGGACCTTTGGGGGCTGTCAAGAATCGCCCTCTGTGGCATGTGCACGGAGCTTTGGCATCAGTGCTGAGTTCTCTGTGCCTGGAGGTCTTTTCTAGAAAAGTCTATCAAGGTATGAAATGACCAGCAGGTGTCTGTTTGGGGTAGAGAGAATTGGTTTCTTCTAGGCAGATGCAAAACAGACCGTTCTGGCAGCCGCCGAAACCTGTCAGTTAGAGTTAGCGCTGGCACACCTCCCCCAGGTAAACAGCGGTGTGCTTTCTGCAACGGACCGGAGATCGAGATCAGTCAGAACTCACCGCTAAAGAGTTTCTAGGTAAAAGTTGTTGATTTGCAAAGGGAGAAACAGATTTTTTTTTAAGTGCAGGAAATGGCTGTGTGGGTGTCAGTGATTGGGCCTCGCGCCTGCGGCGACAGATAGCGGGATCCTGTGCCCCGGGCCCCACCCTTGCCACTTCCTGCAAGTGCAGCCCCGCGTTGCGGTTCCTGCAGCGCCCGGGTGACACCAGCTAGCGCGCCTTCACCACTAACCAGCCAGTCACCTTTAACCTTTCCCCAATTTAATTATTATTACTGCTAATAACCTTTGCACCTTCAGGATAAAACCACGCACACACTGGTGATGTCTTTCTGCCCCTCTTCCCCTTCCCATAATTCTTCCAACACACACAGGACAACGGGAGACCGTTTAACCGGGGTCCTGTTTGGTTCAAGTGATTCTCAAAAAGTAAATAGATAAATAATCATTTCCCCCCTAGAACATGAGTCCCCTCCCACAGCTGTGACTGACTCCACACAGGGTGACTGGCTGTGGGATCTTTCTCTTGGGTGGTTTTCTGGTTGCCGCCCACACTTGGGCCAAGCCCGCTGGCTCGGTGGTCCGCTTGACCGTCCCGGGAGCTGCCACACAGGACTCGGTCAGGGAGGACGCCCCCGGTTCATCCGTGGCGCCAGCCCAGGTGTGTGCTTGGCTCTGAGATGCCAGGCTGGGGGTGAAACCAGGGTGGTCATCCCTGGCCCGTGTGGGTTCCGTCCCCTTGTTTGTTGCACAAGATCCACTCTTAAAATGGCTTCACCAGTTGAGCCGTGCGGTTAGCACCTCAACCTTGAGCTTAACTACTTTAATTCCGTTCCCACGATGATTTCAGAGAGATAATTTGGTGGGTACCTGTGAAGTTCTAGAACGGGACAAAAGCAGTTCACTGCCAGCTCGAGGAGCCTGGAATTATGGCCGTTGCCAGCCAGCCAGGGTTGGGGTACTCCAGGGGAGCCTCAGGCGCCCAGCCTGGTGGAGTCCTCCTTTCCCGCGGGCCACCCCCTGCCCGCCGGGAGCTTCTGTGCCAGGGCTGGGCGGGACCCCTGCCAGCGTGTGCTCGAGAGCTGGCTCCCAGCAGAGGGAGAAAAGCCATTGTCCTCTCAGCCTCTTAACCTGTAAAGTGCCTGGAGATGAATTGCTCTTTGGGGTGAATTTCTGTTCTCAAAGTTGGCAGAGTTCAAAAATAGAAGCATTTGCCTACCTTAGCACACGCCCACCCTCCTGCGCCCGGAATCGAGCGGTGGATTGAGTGGGAGTTGAGTGACGCTCTTGTTGCCTATCGTTCAGCGGGGTGCAAGTGCCCAGGCTTGGGGTTCTGGAGCAGAGGAGTCAGGGCTCAGCCAGCTGGGCTCTGGTGGCGGGGTGTAGCAGGGCCTCGTGTTAGGGTGCAGGCCCAGAGAGTGTGGACTCCTCTCTCTGGTGTCTGCGCATCCGTGTGAACGGACAGCAGCTGCCACCTTGACCCCGGCCCCCTCCCCGGCCGCCAGGGGCTGCCTCGTGTACCTGCCCCCAGGCCTCCTGCAGCCCCTTGGTTCCACCTACAGCAAGGTGAGGGGGCCCAGGACGATGTTCCTTGTGCAGCCCTTGCTGTTCTGATGGGGTGAATGTGGTCCCTCATCTCTCACATTCAGAGCACTGAGTCAACCCCCGGCCGCCGCCATTGTCAGTTGAAAAACAGCACATGTGTGTAATCTGAGTGGGTGGTGGGAACTGGCTGTAAAGGGAGTGAGAGTGGGCGGGTCCCCCATCTACTGCAGGCTCTCTGGCTCCTTTCATGCGGCCCCGACAACGGGAGGGGGCTCCGGGTGGGCTCTGCATCCCCCCTCCAGTGCACAAGTGCCTTCAAACTGGCTTCCAGACCCACCGTGTGGCACCCTGGGGATTTTGTTAAATGTGGGCACGGCGCCTCTCTGCCCGTGCAGTGGTGGCGTTCTGGCAGCATTGGCACTGCTCTATAGGGAGGAACAAAGCCTGGGCCACCGCGGCCCCAGGGCTCTCCCCACCAGGCTGTAGCTAACATATCCCTTGTCCCCCCCCAAGGCACCCTAGGCCCCTCAGAGGGACGAGGCAGGCCAGCACACAGGGCTGATTCAGCAGAGTGTGTTGCAGGCGCAAATCAAAGAACAAATACGATTTTTCAAAAAGCAGAACTGTGAGACCTGCCAGTCTGCATTATTTTGGTTGCAAAGACTGATCTGTGATTTGTAAATTCGTTTATATGTCATGTACCCACTCCCCGTTTTTGCTGCAGAACTAAAGTAGCCCCTGTCAGGTTTCTTATGAATGTCTTAGGAGCTTTTCGTGGAAACCTTGAAAATTGTATTTTTCAGTCCAAAGGATATTTGTCTTTTGAGGACCCTGAAAGTGTGGCTACTTTTCCCCCTTCTCTGCTTTTCCTTCTGACAGTGCGAAGACCCCACATCCAGTGGGCTCCTCAGCCTTGACTACCCTGGGCACCTCACAGAGAATGAAAAACGCATCAGTTCAGGGGGCGCCTGGTGGATAATAGTAAATATTTGTTCAGCTTTTCTCAACAATTCAGAACCAAACCTCATCCTGTTCCCTTCAATGCATTAAGCAGATTTTTCTTAAAATTCGGTAAATATTTTTAGTGGAAAATCTCAAGATTGTGATGGTGGGGACCTCAGATTTTATCTGCCGGCACTGTGCTGCTTGGCACGGCTTTGATCTGCCGGGCTTGCCTTCTCCTCGCGTGTGCATCAGCCACAGCGAGCGGGGCTGGTGTCTGCAGGACTCCTCGCTGGCAAGCCGCTTGGGTGGCCCTGTGGGTCACGTCCTGAGAAATTAGCTCTCCTCGCTCTCCCGCCCCATCCCGCCACAGGGGGACGTCTGTTTTTCACGTGTGTTGGTGAAAAGCGATCTTCTTCAGTAAAAAGTTCCCAAGTGATTATGGATGTGAAAGGTTGTGCTCCGGACAGCCTGCTTTCTCTCTCCCCCCAGTTAAGCTTTGTTGGTGGGTTTAAGGGGGCAGGAGGGGAGGCACCAAGGTGACAAGGAGTGCCTCCTCCCAGCCACAGCTCTCCTGTGTAGTATGACTCTCGGAAGCCTGGCGGTTGTGTAGGCGTCCCCTATAGTGTAGGACGAGTGACAGTTGTGTAGGCGTCCCCTGTAGTGTAGGACGAGTGACTGTTGTGTAGGCGTCCCCTGTAGTGTAGGACGAGTGACAGTTGTGTAGGCGTCCCCCGTAGTGTAGGACGAGTGACAGTTGTGTGGACGTCCCGTGTTGCAACGAATGGCAGTTTGGGAACGTCCTGTGTTGTGTAGGGTAGTAGCTCAGGTGGGGCAGCTGTCCTGACCACAAACCTTTGTTTTTTATTTTTGTGTTTTGTTGTTTTTGTATTTAAGTCTCATCTACAGAACTGCATTTCCCAACTGCAGCCCTCAATCTTATAAATAGAACGCAGCAAGTATCTGGTTGGGATGAAAACATACACTCAGACTCATGTCTATTTTTGATATTTTCATTCATCCGATTTATTGAGACCCCCCCCAAAATCACCCAACCCTCTTACTTTTCTTCTAAGTAAAGAATTTCAAGCAAGAGAATCTGGCTTCTTTCAGTGTTCACATTTGTATGTTGAGGGGGGTTTGTGTTCTATCATTCTCTCCACTCACCGCCGCTGCAGGGACCCTCCCGGCAGAGAGCTTCCCGAGAGGCGAGGAGGGAGGGTCGGCACGGGCTTCACCACTGCTGGGTTGCCGGGGGCCTGTGTGGCCTCAGAAAGTTCAGAAGTAGGGGAATAAAAGACATTGCTACCAGGGTGGGGCCGGCCACCGAAGTTTTTTTTAACAGCACACACCGTGGTAAACGATCGGGTTCATATTGTTTTTGCTCAAGGCTGTCCTGTGTGTGGTTTCGGTGCACCGCTGGGGTAGCTGCTGAAACTGCTGCGGTTTGAAATAAGTCCTTTTCTGTCCTATCCTCAACCTTGCGTTCCTCCCTCTGGTCATGAAGACTCCTCTGAGTGATGGAGAGTCTCTCTGGGGGGCGCGGCAGCAGCTTCCAGCCAGCCCCCAGGGCTGGAAGTCACAGGCTCCAGCCTCTGCAGTCACAGCCTCCCCTAGGCTCGGGGCTCCCTTCCCTGGGCAGGTGTCTAGGAATGACAGGCCAGGTATCATCCTGGTTAGCTTTATACCAAAATTAAAAAAAAAAAAAGGGTGATCTGTGCTCTCTTCACTGAAACACGCCCCAGTCAAGCTTTTTCCTCACTCTCCGTACCCGGAGCCACGGAAAGGCATAAAGCCGGGCAGCCGGCTTTGCTCGGGGGGCATGGAGGCAGATCGAGTTACTTTGTCCCGTTTGAGATGAGCAACACCTCAGAAAATCGGAAAAAAACCAAAACAATTAAGGGTTAGCAGAAGTGGTTACATAAAAGCAGGAACTAGCCCCAGAATGTTTTAAAAGCACAGCTGCTAAAAATAAACGGGGGCGCAGAGTGGGAAGTTTGGACCAAGGGCAATCAGGGCGAGGGTTTCTTTGTAAAAAGCCTATGCTCGCGAGCATCGTGTCAGGCCGATCCGGGGATGCCACCGATTTCGCACGTGCCAGGTCCGATAATTCAGCCTCTGTGCCTGAGCAGAAAAACAGATAACCGAGAAAAAACCGTTTGATTTTCTCCCCCTCACGCCCCCGAAAACAGGAGCAGTTGATGTGCCCTGGTTTCATATTAACACAGTCATGATTTCTAAATAACAACGGTTTCGGCAGCAGAGCAAAACCAGTCCCGGGCTGTGCTTGACATGATTGCCAGTTCTCATCTCCCCGATCATCTCTTTGCTTGTCGGAAACCTCAACTTGACATTCTAGCTGGCTGGATTCTTAACTGCCCCCCACCCCCCACCAAAAACTGATTAAAAAAAAAAATCCCCCAAAGCAGGGGAGGAAGGTCTTCTTAATTGAAAAAGGAAAAAAAAGAAGAGCGCACAAGTGGGCAATGATGTATTTATTTGAACATTTGGACTGTTGTGGTCGCTCTCAGGGCCTGGCTGGGGTCGACTGACCCACTTACCCCCGGCTCAGATGTCTGCCCTTTGTGAGCAACTCCTGCAAGAAGTGCTCCAGGAAGTCAAGCAGCCGTCCACCCTGGACTTGCTGCTGGAACCAGAGGCTGCTCTGGGCCCTGGGCTTTTCAGCCTGTCCCTGGCAACTCTTACTTTTTCTTGGATTTGGATTTTGCTATTTGGTCCATTCTTTTAGTTTCTGATTTTAAAAACATTAGCCTAAGAGTGCACCGATGAATACTTGTCGCCCTTTCTTGCAAAGGAGGGAAGCCAGATGCCTGTATCCCTTCCTGGCTCATCAGTGAGGTTCCCCCAAAGGCCTCAGGCCCCTCAGGATGGCCCCGTGGAGCCTGGGTGGTGGCATCCCGCCCATGAGGACCCCCACCAAGAAGAGGGGGCTGGTATTACTGGCACCTGCAGTGTGCGGAGCCCCACCTACGTGGAGCTGACCCTCAGGTGTGCCGGAGACCAAGACAGGTTGGTGCACGGGAGGTAGACAGGGCAGTGGGGAAGCCTGCAGGGGTGGAGTGAGCCCTGGAGAAGGGTCTTCCAGGGGAAGGGAAAGGCTGTGTCAGGGCCGGGGGAGACTGGCCGGGCTGGACAGTGCAGGGCGGTCAGCATGGTGGAAGTCGCTAGTTGCTATGGGAAGGAGGCCGCGGTGGCCAGGCTGCAGGGACTGTGCCCGCTGAGGTCAGTGTCCCTTCCCTCAGTGTCGCCACCCCTCAGGACCGCGTCTCCCAGGGTGCCCCTGCCAGAGGCACACATTGTACCGGCTCAGTTCGCAGGTGAGGACCCGTCACCGTGGGCCCAGAGAAGGCTGCAGGTGTTTCAGGGCCCCCCCCGCCCCGAGCATAGTTCACTCGGGAACATGTCTGTCCGTCCACGATCAAGCCCCAGTGATGCCGCGGCTTGGGGTTTGGAGAGCGAGGCGGGGTCTGCATCTTGGTGCGCCCTGCAGGGGGACTCTGGTGGGTGTGGAGCACACCTGGGGCGTGGTGCTACTCCACCCTGCAGAAGGAGGCTGCCTGGGGGGACCGAGGAAGCAGGATGGTGGCGGCCAGTGCACACAACTCAGCAGTTCAAGGGGAGGACACTGTTGCCCAGGGGCTGCACGTGCCCACCACGCTGCGCACGGGACATACGAGTGGCTCTGTTAGAGCAGAGAGCTGCAGTCGGGGGTCCTCGGTTTCCTAGTGGGGCCCATAGGGGCAAGCTGTCCTGACCTCTAGGGATTGGAGCTGCGCCGGCCTGGCCTGGCATTGGCAGACCAGTAACGCTTGATTTACGAAAGCAGGCAGCCCATCCCAGGCCGAGCCCGGCTCCGGCAGCCGTGCACAGCCGGTGCTCTATTACCCTGTGAGAGCGTGCTAGGGCCGCCGTAACAAATACCACAGACTGGGTGGCTTAGACAGCCGAAACTGAGCGTCTCGCAGATTTGGAGGCTGCAAGTCCGAGGTCAAGGTGTAGGTAGGGTTGGTTTCTCCTGAGGCCTCTCTGCTTGGCTTGTAGACAGCGTCCTCCCCCCCGTGTCTTCCCGGGGTCTCCGCTCTGTGCATGTCTGTGTCCGACTCTCCTCTGCTTCCAAGATCACCAGTCCTATTGGATTAGGGCCCACTCATAGGACCTCATTCTAATTTAATTACTTCTGCAAAGATCCCGTGTCCAAAGACAGTCACATTCCGAGGTACTGGGCGAGAGGACCTGAACATAGTGAATTGGGGGGTGTTGCGAGGGGAACCAATTCAGCCCATCACAACCCCATTTCATGGATAAGGAAACTGAGGCTGAGAGAGCAAGGCTGAGTGGGGTGGTGGCCGTGCTTTGCACCGTCTTCCAGGGGCCCACACCCCACTCCCTGCCCAGGGCCGAGCTGGGAGGGCTGAACACAGGCATGGGGAGACAGCGGGTCACAGGCGTTTGAGGTGGAGGTGCCATCTGGGCAGAGGGGCTGTCTGAAAAGAAGCCCGGGGTTGGGGGGTCCTGGGGGGGGAGGGAGGTGCCGCTCAGGCCCTGGAGGGCGGTTGGGGGGTGATGTTGGGAAGGGTTCCGTGTGGGCTGTAGGGCCTTCTGGATTCGCCACAGCGGATGCGGGGCCCCAGGGCAGGGCCGGGCACGGTGGAGCTTGCACGTTAGAAAGCTCCGTTCAGCAGAGGGGTCTAAGCAGCGGGCCCTGCCCTAGGCAGCGGGGACACAGCTGAGGACAGGAGGGCCCTCACCCTCGTGGAGCTCACGTTCTGTTGGGAAAGAGAGAAAATATACAGCAAGTGACATAATAACGACGGAGCGTGACGAGGGCTGCAGAGGTGTCTGAGCCAGAAGTGGGGAGGGCGGCCTCTGTGTGTGCGGCACCCACACGAGGAAGAGCGTTCCAGCCTGGGCAGCAGCAAGCGCAGAGGGCTGCGCTGGGCAGGGGCAGGATGGCCGAGGCTGGGGTGTGTATTCCCAGAGCAGCGGGGAGAGCTCGGCAGTGTCGGGTCAGCTCTGCGTTAAAAGGCCACCTTGCTGGGTGCGGACGGCCCATAGGGTGAGAAGCTGAGAGGGTGAGCAGCCAGTGGCTGTCGCAGGGGTGATTCCCAGGGACCCGGGAGAGGTGAGGACCACTTGCCTGAGGTGGTGGTGCGGCCATGTGGACCAGAGCACCCTGCCTCACGCCCACCCTCCCTCCTGCCCAGGGTGCCCCTGGGCTCCGCCTGGCTGCCCACTGCTCGCAGCTGCGCAGCCTGGAGTTGACACGCTGCGGGGCAGGTCTTGCCCGACCCCTCCCGCCAGAGCTGCACACTCGCCTCTGAAGAGAGGGGAAGGGGTCCGCGGCAACACGGTAGTGCTCTCCGGTCACTGTGGTGCTGGGCCTGGGAGGCCTTGGCTCACCCATCGGCTCGACCCTTGGACCAGGGAGTAGCCTGGTTGTGTAAGGTGGCCTTGGGGGAGGCATTTCTTCAAAGCCAGCACCCAGATCGCCCTGCTCTCTGAAGCCTAGGGGCTGAGGTCCAGGAGGGAGAGGAGGAGGCAGGATAGCCGACAGCAGGGAGAACGTCTCAGGGAGGGGCATTTGGTGCTGGGTGGGGTGGGCCGCCTGAAGTCTGTGGCTCTGTCACAAATAGGAGAGAAGGGACCAGAGGTAGAGAACTCAGCCTGCACAGAAGATGGGTCGTGGGGATCAGCCCCAGGACTTCACCCTGAGAAGCAGTTACCCTGGGGGAGAGAGGCCCTAATTCCTGCTGTGCCGCGGGACTTGGCACCGCCCTTCTGGGGAAGGGCCCCCCACCCCGGGGCTTTGTTGGTGGCTCACCTGGCTTATTGGGCCTCAGGGCTGACTGAACTGATTCGTGGCCACAGGGAGAGGTTGACCGATGTCCCAGCCTACAGCCTCCTCTCCACCCTCCCTTCTTGGTCGGGGTGCATCCTGTCGGAGCCTGGGACAGGCAGTGTGACAGGGAAGGTCAGGCTGCAGTGGGCACACCTTCTGACCCACAGCTCCACCTCCAGAAACGTTTCCTATAAATAAACACACGTGCGTGGGGGTGCTGCTCGTGACAGTGAGAACCTGCAAAGGCCAGGGGTCAGCATTAGGCCACAGGCAAGGGCATAGAGGTGCTCCGCTCTGACCGCAGGAAGCAACAGAGGGCTGGGTGCAGGGCTGCATGTGTCTCAGAGTCCTGGGCAAGCCTCGGGAAGTTAAGACTCTCGGTTTCCTTGAACAAGCGAAAAGAAACCAGCAGCAGCTCTGACGGGAGGGGGCAGCGTGGGGCCTCTGTGTTCCAGCTGTCGGTGGGGGCATCCATGCACTGGCATCCCCCGCCCACCCAGAAGTCCCGATTCAGGTGGGATGGGGTGTGGGGATTTTAACCAGTGCTTCTGGTGGGCTCGGCGCCCATCTCTTCTCCGTGGGCTCTCCCAGGCCGGGACCACGTCACTGGTAACTCGAATTTCTCATGCATGGGTGAAGCTGACAGAGACAGGGTGGCATTTGTACCTTACGGCCACCCAGCTGCTGCGTCGAGTGACAAGTAAATAAACTTGCGTGTCCAGGGGGGGCCTCAGGCCAGGCTCTCACAGGCCCCACACACACTGAGCCCCACTTGCGCAGGCACTGCGGTGCCGGATGCTGAGTGGCCTGGAGTGGGGCGCAGCCCCGTGCAGCCCCGAGGAGCACGCCGTGCACCAGTCACCCAGTCTGACCCCTACCTCTTCGTTCCCACTTCCCAGACAGGAAACTGAGGCCAGCTGGGGCTGAGGGGTTTGTCCTCATCTGGGTCTCAGAACTAAGGGTGACAGAGGCAGGAGTCGTTAGGGACACCTTGAGGCCGTCAGAAATGTGGCCTGGGAAGCAGCGTCAGAGAGGGTGGTTTTGGAGCTGGGCACGGACATGGACGTGCGGGCAGGTGGGGTGGCGGAGGCGAGCAGGGTGAAGAAGGCAGGTGTCCTGGGCTCAGGTGCTACAGGGGTCAGCTGTAGCTCAGGGCCAGGGGCATTCTCTGGACGTGCAGCTGGATGTCCAGGGTCTTCTGTGGAATGTGACCCTCGGCTTTTGGGTTCTTTTTGCGCATTACTTTGAAATTGCAAGAGTAAACATAGGCAGCTCAGTTAACAAATCAGAATCGTGTTAAGTATCCTCGAGCCTCTAGCCCGGGCTTGGACACAGAGCTGCCAGATTGAACGTCTCACCCCCTGGGTTACCCCAGTACCCTGGGCAGCTGTTGGGCAAATGAGTGGCATCAGGCAGGAACCTGGCCTGCAAAACAGGCAGATCCCTGAGGCTCATCACGTGGGCCCCCCGCCCCCTCTTGCCAAGCAGGCCTGGAGAAGGTTCAGGTTCCTAGCGGATTGTTCTGACATATTGGCAGGATTTGTTGGGAGAAGCCACCTGTCCTCAGGCCATACCCCCGAAGCATGGCCTCACAACCTCATTTCCCTCCAATTCTAAACACCTCTCTCCCGCGTCCCCGTGGAGATCTGCCTTGCCGGGACCGGGGCATCCCAGAGCCACCCTCTTGGCAAGAGCCCAGAAAGGCCCAAAGCCTGCCCCTTGGAGCCAAAGGGACAGAAGCGGGAGCTGGAAACGAATTTAAACCCAGGACGGCAGAGTGGGTTTGTCTGGTGAGCTGCCTCCGGACCCTCACGACTAACACGGCTAACTCTGCACACACCACATTGTGAAACTAATCGCCCTGTTTAGTTGCAAGTAATCTCCACCCCCTTTTTTTTAATTGTTGGAAGCTTGCAGTGTATTTTTCTGCTCAGCCATGACTTTTTAAAAACTCAGTGTGATAGTAAATGTGTTGCCATGCTAAAATGAATCACTTTGAAACACGCCTGCATGTGAGCTTTTTAAAGATGATGTAAATTTTAGCTGCGGTGGGAGGGGAGGGGAGGGGGTCATCTGAAGTGGTTTTCTTGTAACGCCCACAAACCATTAAGCCTCCGGGATAAATGGAGAGGAAAGCCAAGATCCACGCAGATTCCCCGGGGTCCGTCCCATGAGCGGCATTCCAGCTCTTTCCAAAGAGGGATAGGGTTTCCCAGGGAGCTGGTGCCCGGCTCTTCAGTCAGGACTCTGTTCTGTCTGTGGTCAGTAACTTGTATTTCTTTTTTTTCTCCTTTTTTTTTTTTTTTTTTCTTCTCCTAAACTTTCCAGGTAAAAGTACACCTGTAAGCCAGCTTGGTTCTGCAGACTTTCCCGAGCCCCCCGATCCATTCCAGCCACTCGGGGCTGACAGCAGTGACCCGTTCCAAAATAAAAAGGGGTTTGGGGACCCGTTTAGTGGAAAAGATCCATTTGCTCCCTCCTCTTCAGCTAAACCTTCTAAAGCCTCCTCCTTGGGCTTTGCAGACTTCACCTCTGTAAGTTAAGTTCTCCGCCTCCGCGCCATTCCCTCCCCTCCCTACGCTTGCAGCTTCTTTGGGGTTATTTCTTTTTTGTCTCTTTCGAATGGCAGACCTCCTCCTGGCTCAAGTCTCCCGGTACCTCACACCATCACCCGTGTTATTTATTCTGTACTGCTGCTTTCTGTAAGAAAAACGGTTTCTCAATAAAAAAAAAAGAGCTCTGGTTTGGATACTCTGTGATAAGGGCACGTTTTCTTCCAGCAGGGTGGCCCAGTATGCCTGTTTTTCTGTCCTTCACGGTAGACTCTTTGTATTAGTTCTGTTGCCCAGAGCCTGTTGTGTTCATTGATTTTTTTGGAAGCCACGACATCAGACGCTTCTGAAGTACGAAAACAAGACTGCTAAAGTTACATTCGGGTCTTGCTGTCCTCAAAAAAGTCTTTGTGGGGGAGTTCTGATGGTCCCACCCAGTGCATTTTGGGCAGCAAGTGCGAATTGAAGGACCCAGCTGGATCACATGAAGGGAAAGCAAATTTGATTTTTTAGAACTTTTATTTCAGTTACCAGCTACAATGAAAACTGAAATGCAACCTAGAACAGCCACTCTGAATCCCCTTCCTTTTGCAGGGAGAAACCCCCAAAACTCAGAAAGCCATTAGCAGAGTTAAGTGCCTTTTTCGAAGCTAATCCAGGGATTTTGAAGGTCTGGTTTTGTGTCTTGGTGTGAAAAAAGATTCCAGATTGTAAAACGCTGTCACATTAGAGTGTTTTCAGTACCCTCATCAGTACCCAGAGATCTTGTTCTCAGAGAGCTTCAGACGTTGTCTTCCCAGAATCAGTTTCACTGTCTGTTGCGCACCTGTGTTTTTTAAAAGGTTTTCTTCCCTCGATTTTGCAGTTTCCTCGTTCGTTGTGAGATGTGTTGTTTATAGATGCTTCCACTCCTAGAATATCCGTCTTAAAGCACGCTCTGCCATATCAGTGCCCAGTGAGCACCCAGTTCCTTTCAGATCCACCTCGCGCACAGCTGTCGTGGCTTATGGAAATCGCCCAAGACGCCGACACATTCCTGGCTCTTGGCGACCTGTAAATATTTTATGACTGCAGTTAGCGGGGTTGTGCTGACGGCCAGGGCACAGTGTGGATATATATACAAGTGGCAACATTGTTAATAAAAGCCAGAAACAAAACCCGCTTTATCTACAGTTTCTTAGATAGCACTGCCTTTATTTTTCAATGGAAAAACTGAAACACTGATGAAAAAAAATAGAGCTATTCACGCATGACTCAGGTACTCTAGGGTAGGGCGGAAGGGTAAGTGGATTTGAATGGCAATTGGAAGAAATGACTGTTCTCTCTCTGAAATGCACAGTTCTATTTCCTGTGCCCACCCCCCCCCACCCCCAGCTGGTTTTTGGAAAATTTTTTTTTTTTAAACCCCAAGATTTCAAGTTATCATTTGACACATCATTTCTGGTCATTCCAGCACAGTTGTTAACATCGATTTTAAAACACCCCTGGGATTTAATCACCCTCAACTGCAGGTGAGGAATTGGATTCTGCCCAGTTTGCAGCCCTGCTGTTTTACGTTTAAAATCACCTTTCCCGCTTCAGACGCCCCAGTCTTTCCAGGGGAAGTCACCTGACTGGGAGATTCAGCCCACTCTAATGGGATGGGATGCATGGGAGGCAGGACACCTAATTGGTTTGGTTTGTCCCCTCAGTCATACCATGGTCCAAAACATGGTCAAAAGTGTCCCACCTCCAGGGACTCAGGATGTCCTTGCGTTTTCATGGCGTCCGGGGGCTCAGTCCATTGGCCGGTGGTTTCTGTGTTCACTGGACCTCAAAGATACATGCCAACTCAAGGCCAAAGTTGGTTCCTCTGGTCTGTGTACTTCAGCTTCCCTGGGTAAATGCAGAGAGGTCTCTAACTGCCCAGCAGCCTGGCAGCGTGACTCTTTCAGATTGGATGTTCTAAGCGTACCATCAGGACATGTTGTTACCCGTGCAAAAGCAGCTTGGTCCGTGTTGGAGTTCAGGGACGCCAGTGTCACAGGTGTACTCAATCCCGCCCCCCTTGGCACCCCAGCTCTGCCACTCTGGAACCCTCTCATTTATAAGCCCCCAGTTTCCATCAGTGGGTTACTTGTGCTTGTAGCGGCTCACAGGAACTCTCTCTGGTATTTCTTTTAAAACAAGCCTTTCTGTCTTAGGTGAACGTGTTTACTAGGAAGTAGTATTTAGAGGTGAGCAAAACAGCGCTTTCTTTTGGGAAGTCTGCATTAAGAGCAGAGCAAATATCAGACGGGATCAGTCACGCTTTGCGTCGTCAAACGAGTCGGATGCTTCCCTGGTGGCGCAGTGGTTGAGGGTCTGCCTGCCGATGCAGGGGACACGGGTTCGTGCCCCGGTCCGGGAAGATCCCACATGCCGCGGATCCCACGTGCATTATCCTGCTATCCTTGCGATAGCAGGATAAGCGAGTTAATGGGAAGTGGCTAGAAGTGTCCCCACGCGTGGTGATGGCAGACGGGTGCACACGTTGATCCCTGGGGAGGAAGGGTGCCGGTGCTTCACGTGCCTCTTCAGAGGCCTCTGAACCTCGGATTTCTGTGGAGAGGCTGCCGAAAACAAACCGCTTAGAGTCCGTCAGGCCCCGGCGCGGGAGGTATCTCGAAAGAGCAGAATGCTCGTGCCCAGCCGGGTCTCGGTTCCTCGACGGCACAAGAGTGAAGCAGAAATCGGAGCTTGCCGTTTACCGAGCAGCTCCTGCACCCTCAGGCGGTCCAGATTCGCGCCGGCGTGTAACGCATCCAGGTCAGAGGACAAGAGCGCGGCCCGGTCAAGGTATCTCCATCGGGGCCGGGGGAAGGATTTTCTGCTGCTCCGAGACACAGAAGGAGCCACAGAGAAGCCCCTTCCTCCAGTATCCCTCAGACATCACAGCCCATTGTGCTCCTCAAGTGCAAGCAGACCACGTGCCTGCTGCGAGTCTCCATCCTGGATCCTAAGCTGGCCTCAAACCAGTCCACTCTGAAGGCATCTAGAACGTTCCTGTCAGCACGTTTACTGTGAACACACAGACTCCTTGAGCAGGAGGCACCCGGGCTGAGCAGGCACCGTGGCGTGGGCCCAGCCTGCCCGTCCCTGGCCACGTGACCTCAGCCAATCCCTTGACCCCTCCGGGCCTTGGTTTTCAGCTTTGGTGTGGACCACCCCGGTCATTACTTGTTGGCCCCTACCCGCCCCCTCCTCTGAGCTGGCAAGGGCGAGGCCCCTGTCAGCCCAGCTGTCCCCTCCCGCTGCTGTCAGCAGCACCGCAGTCATTCCCATCAGCATTTGTTGTTTTTTCCTTGTTTTTCTCCTGAAGAGGTGTTGAAAAATTCCCCAAAGAATACGGTGGGGCGGTGGAGGGGGGAGGGCGATTATCTGTGACCAGTGGTGGAAACACGAGGGGCGGGGACTGGCTTTCAGGAGTCCAACTTGGAGACCCATCAGCCCTCTGAGCATTTTTCTGGGCAGTTTCTCTAGAAAACAAGGACCAGCCTTTGTTCCCGGGGACAGCTCCTCTTCGTGCTGACCCTCACCTGCCCCTGTCTGACTCCCCAGGCAGGTGGAGAGAGGCCTCCCGGGCTGTCCTGCTTCCTCCTTCTCCTCCTCGGGGCCACATCCAGCTCCAGCGCAGCCTCCCCCCACCCAGCCCTTCCCTGCCCCAGTCCCCGCTGTCGGGCCCTGCCTCACCCGCACACTGGCTGTCAGGTCATGAAACATTGAGAAGCTGCCAACCCCATCGCCCCGTTCGCTTGCCCAGGGAGCCTCCTCAGGAGACTCTTAGCTCCCTTCTGGGGCCTGTTAGCCCCTCGAGGTCCGGCCCCTTCCACCCTGTGCTCTTCTGGCAGCACCAAGTTTGAGCACTTGGCGCCCAAGAGCTGGCACCTCACTGGGGATGGTGCCCAGACCTCCAGGGCCTGTCCTGTGCCCTCAACTCTGCAGTTACAGCTGACCACTGCCATCCCCACTGCCCCCCGAACCAGGGAGGAGGTCCAGAGTCCCGAGGGCCCAGGCTCTGCAGCCACCTGCACCTCCACCCCCAGGCCTCAGTGTTCTCAGCTGTCAGCCCACCTCCTGGGTTGCCACTCAGACTGTGTGTGTGTGAAGAAGTAGCCATGAATTCCTGTCTCTGTGCCTTCCGCGGGGCTCCTGGTGGGTCTGCCGGGGCCTCCACAAGAGCCTCTCTCAGGTTGGGATTGTCTGTAGGTCTGTTTGTTCCCGAGTGGCGCCAGGCCCCTCTTTACCTTTGGTGTGTCATCCAGTGCTTAGCAGAGAGCCAGCCAGAGTCAGTGCACGGAAGAGAGACGCTGATCCAGGCAGGCCAGGGGTCCGAATGGGCTGCAGCTCTGCTCGGGGCCAGGGGTGCTGGAGGCCCCTCAACTGGAGGCAGAGTACAGCAACTGGGGGCCTCGGGGGGTTGGGGACCCCCACCAGGGGAAGAGCGTGTGAGGTCTGGCTTTGCTTTTCTTTCCATAGAGCTAAGGTACCCCGAATGGTTTGAATTCACCCATCTCAGGATCAAAACGATTTCTTCCCTTGTTTTAAAAAATGATTCTTTAAAAAGTTGAACCTTTCGGAAAAGGACCCCAAGAATAAAAAACTCCTGGACCAGATGGCGGTGTAAATGCCAGGGCTCCTGTAAACGTCCGAGTACAAGGCGGCTCTGAGCGTCTCCCAGAGCTCCTGGGACTGTGGCTGAGACGGAGATGCTGTGTTTCAGGACCTCATCATCTTGCTTGGCCTCAAGGCCCCTTTACGCGTTTGAGACTCAGAGATCTGTTTGAACCGGAACTCTCCAGCCCCAGCGCCTCTCACCCGGGCATCAAGGCCCGTCGAGGCCCAGGCTCCGTGGGGTTTGCTGTCCCAGCTCCTTGGGGTTCCGCTGACTCTGCTCCCCAGCTGCTTCCAGAGACGCCCCTGCCGTCCCCCGAGAAGAGGCCCCGCGGGCGTGCTGTGGCGGGGAGTCCCTGGAAGTCTCTCAGTGTCCCCGATATCATGCCTGGCTTCCGCCTGCTTCAGGTCCCTGCAGGGACGGGACGGCTGGTTTCTCTGGTGGCAGTTAAGGTCAGACTCAGCCCAGTGTCTCAGTGCATTGACCCCTTCCAGACTGGGGGGCAGGACTGGGGCGTGCGCGTCCCCTCCCCCTCCCCAACCAAGACAAGGGCTTCCGGCGTTTCCTGGTCTTCACCTGCACACCGGGCACCTTCCCGCACACACCCCAGCACTGCGTTTCCCCGCACCCACCCGTCCACCCACGACAGGCCTCCGCCTCCTCGCCCAGCAGCACGCCCCCACCCCTCCCCGCCCCAGCAAGCAGGCAGCCAGCGCCGGGGCCGTGTAACCCACCCTCCGTTTTTCCTTCGCAGTTTGGCAATGAGGAGCAGCAGCTGGCGTGGGCCAAGCGGGAGAGCGAGAAGGCGGAGCAGGAGAGGCTGGCGCGGCTGCGGCGGCAGGAGCAGGAGGACCTCGAGCTGGCCATCGCGCTCAGCAAGGCTGACATGCCCACCGCCTAGGCGCGGGCCCCGTGCTCGCGCCCGCCGGCAGCACGGCCGCGGGCCAGGCTTGCCACAGGCGAGGCCTCGGAAGTCCCTATAGATAGACGCACACTCGGTCTCGGCAGTCCCCGCTTCACGTTGTGACATGTCGCAGCCACTGTTATGTCAAGGGCTCGCTGGTCGGAGGGCCTCGGGCTCTGGGTGGCTCACCCAGGGCACGGAAACACAGCTCATCCCAGTGCAGGAGGCCCGAGGAGACGCCCAAGGATCCATCTCTTCGCTGTGACATCCCCGTCTCCCTCCCGGAACCAGCAGGACGAGCAGAGGAAAGCGCCTGTCTCCTGCCTTTCATCCCCTGCTCACAGCTGGGCAAGTACCAGCGTGCGGGGCGCACCCCACCCCGTCGCCTCCCCGACCTCCCTCTGAGACAGACACCCCGGTGATGTATGCATTCATTGTATAAAATTTAAGTTTGAATGATTAATATAAAATATTTTAATACAAAACAGTAGAATTCTTTTTTTTCCTCTCTCTTTTCCACTTAAACGTTGTTTTCCTTGCATTAACGTTCACACATGATGTCACATGAGGCAGACCAGGCAGAGGTGGAAGACCAGGTCGAACGTTCCCGGTTAAATCCTAAGTGTTTGAGCAGAGAAAGCCAGTTTTGGAAGTTTTCAAGGGTCACCCTGTCCCTCGGGATGCAGCGTGCTTCTGAAATGGTGGGCTGTGACCTCACTGCGACTGGGGCAGGTGGCCCTTTGTCCCAGCAGTGCAGTTTGAAACGAGATTCCTGCATACAGTTCACTGGGGCCTCGTCTGGTCTGCACGAGGGGTGAGGCCGGCAGGGTGGTCTCCACAGAGTCAGCACGCGGGGAGAGCTTTCCACCGGGATGCAGCTGAATTCCCCTAGAACCTTCCAGAAGCTTGGACTTAACCGTTGGGACGACCTCAGGAGTTGATGAGGATATCGCAGATTTGCCCCCTGCTTTGCTTCTCACGTCCCCAGGGAGACGAGACAGCCCCGGCCAACTTCCCTTGGGTAAAGATGATCAAAACTTGTGAGTCTGAGTGGCCTGAACCTCTGACCTTAAAACCATGCAGGAAGGGGGTGAGACACCATTGCCGGGACTTAATTATTTATATTTTATTTATTTACTTTTGGTTGCGTTGGGTCTTCTTTGCTGCATGTGGGCTTTCTATAGTTGCGGCCAGCGGGGGCTACTCTGCATTGCGGTGCCCGGGCCTTTCATTGCAGGGGCTTCTCTTGTTGCAGAGCACGGGCTCTAGGCACACGGGCTTCAGTAGTTGTGGCGCATGGGCTCAGTAGTTGTGGCTCGGGGGCTCTAGAGCGCAGGCTCAGTAGTTGTGGTGCACGGGCTTAGTTGCTCCATGGCATGTGGGATCTTCCCGGACCAGGGCTTGAACCCGTGTCCCCTGCGCTGGCAGGCATATTCTGAAGCACTGTGCCACCAGGGAAGTCCCCAGTTGCCAGGACTTAAAGAGGCCCATAATGTTCCACATCAGAAGGAGCCTTTACTGGAAATGGCAGGGCACGCACAGGCCCTGTTTCTAGGTATCTGTGGCTCTGGTACCTAGAAACCCTTCTCTTGAAAAATTCCTTTTCAGTGTGTGTTCTGGGTCTCTGGGTCCCAGTCTTACCTTCTCCCCTTCCTTCCCCGGCTAGGGCAGGGCTGTTGACAGCCCCCTACCTACCCCAAATGCTTTATCCCGGCCAGGGAATCATTCTGACAGAGGCACTTACTTGCTTGTTTTTGCATTTTAATAAACTTAATTTTTTTAGACCAGTTTTAGATGTGCAGAGAAATCACAAAGATAATACAAAGAGTTCCCATAAACCCCTCACGATTTCCTCTCTTTTTAACATCTTACCTCAGGCTGGTACATTTGTTATTGAAGGAACCCCATATTGAGATATGATTGTTAACTAAAGTCCACACCTGATTCATATCTCCTCAGTTTTTTCCCTAATACCCTTTTTCTGTCCCAGGATCTCACATGGCATTTGGTTGTCATGTCTCCTTAGGTGCCTCTGGACTGAGTTTCTCAGACTTTCCTTGGTTTCGATGACCTTGACAGTTTTGAGGAGTGGTCAGCTGTCTTGTATGTTGTCCCCCATTGAGATCTGTCCATGTTTTTCTCATGGTTAGCCTGGGGTGACGGGTTTGGGGAGGACCTCAGGGGTGAAACGCCCTTCTCATCACATCGTATGGAGTCCATGTCATCAATCGGATTCATCACCATTGATGTTGACCTGCATTACCTGAGGATAGATTGCTTTCGAAAGACAGTTTTTCAGACCCAGGTATGTAGTTTCACAGTCTTGCATCAGACCGATACTCTGTGAGATTGAAAGTAAACCATAAACTGGTGTTTACGACAGATTTAGGGGAATGTAGAGATCAACCAGGACAACCCAAGCCCTTGGTAGTCTTTCTGAGGTCCTGGAGTGGGTGGGCTTCCTCGGTGCCCGTGGAAGGGCCTTGCCTCTCTGCCGTGACGTGGGTCTGGGACCTGGTGCCTGGTGCCGAGGCCTGTGGGCTTCCTAGCCTCTGACGTGCCCCTAATCCTCTCTGGAAGAGCTAGCGGCTCCGGGAACGTGGCTGGAGGTGATCCCTAAGGCTTTTTCTTCCTGCAGTGGAACCATCAGAATAAATCCGAAAGCCCCATGCTGCGTACCCCTACAATTATATCCCTTTGGGGAAGGCACTGACCACGTCACCTCTCTCCGAGGTGGTCACAGGTCCCCATTTGAGCATGTGACCCACACTCTATATTTGGTGAAAACCTCCCGGTTTTCAGAGCATTCAACGTCTGTTATTTTGTTCTACCTCAGAACAACCTTGTAGGTGAGGAGGGTGTGGTGTTAGCCCATTTTCCTGATGGGAAAACTGAGGCTCACTGTCTGCAGTCATTTGCCCAGAGCCCCAAAGCCAGCCAGTGGCTGTAGCTCAGCGTTTTGCTGATCTTTAAAAGATGTATTTCTTGTTGCCTGCTACTTCCTTACATAGCCATTGTACCTAGAAAAGGTACAGAAATTGTCTTTTTGTGTCTTAGAAATGGAAGACCATGCATTGAATTAAGAGCTCTCATCCAAGGGGATGAGATGGGCTTTCGGGCATCTGTGAACCCCTGAATGCACATTTGTGAATCTTTCTTTTTTGGGGGGGGCAGAGGGTATCCATGACTTTTTTATCTGATTTTTAGAGCATCCCAGAACCCTCCCTTAAAAAAAGTTACCAGCCAGTTTTATCAATTTTGTTTATCTTCTCAAAGAACCAGCTTTTAGTTTCATTGATCTTTGCTATTGTTTTCTTCATCTGTGCATTTCTGCTCTGATCTTTATGATTTCCTTCTACTAACTTTAGGTTTTGTTTGTTCTTCTTTCTCTAGTTGCTTTAGGTGTAAGGTTAGGTTGTTTATTTGAGAGTTTTCTTGTTGCTGGAGGTGAGATTGTATTGCTATAGAATTCCCTCTTAGAACTGCTTTTGCTGTGTCCTGTAAGTTTTGTATTGCCGTGTTTTCGTTTTCATTTGTCTCTGGGTATTTTTTTATTTCCTCTTTGATTTCTTCAGCGTTCCATTGGTTGTTTAGTAGCATATTGTTTAACCGCCATGTGCTTGTGTTTTTTACAGTTTTTTTTTTTCCTGTAATTGATTTCTAATCTCATAGTGTTGTGGTTGGAAAAGATGCTTGATATGATTTCAATTTTCTTAAATTTACCAAGGCTTGATTTGTGGTCCAAGATGTGATCTATCCTGGCGAATGTTCCTTGTGCACTTGAGAAGAAAGTGTATTCAGCTGCTTTCGGATGGAATGTCCTATAGATATCAGTTAAATCCATCCAGTCTAATGTGTCATTTAAGGCTGTGTTTCCTTATTAATTTTCTGTTTGGATGATCTATCGGTGTAAGTGGGGTGTTAAAGTCCCCCCCGCAGACAGTTTTAAATCCTGTTTCCTTTTCCCCAGACACACACACACACACACACACACACACACACACACACACACACCTGCTGTGTAAATAACCAGCCTCAAATCCACCAATCCATTTACACTCCCATGGGTTCTCTCAGCCTCTTCCTTGGCAGAGAACATTCACACCCTTTCCTGAAAAACAGAGTATCGAGTTTGAAAAAATGTATCGTGAAAAATCTCCAAGCATAATAGCAGCAAGAAGAGTACAATAAACCCCCAAATACCCATCACCCGGCGTCACTGTCCTCCGAATTTTGCCACCTTCGCTTCACCCATCCATCCCCTTCTTCCTTTTTCCTTCTCTCCACGAACGTGCTTTAAAGCAATTCAGTGATGACGTCACTTCACCCTTCCACGGTCAAGTGCACATGGCCAAGACATGTGAGACCTTTTCACATACTGCCAGGCTATTATCACACCTAACAAAATTAAGAGTAACACCCTCCCTCCACCAATCTCATCTTTCAGATGAGTGGCAACCTGTGATTTTGCAGCGTCATTGATTTACTGCCCGGGTGCTTGAAAGTCTCTGTCCCCTTAGGACGGCTCCCACCTGTGGCAGCTGGTTCCCAACCCCCTTCACGGTCCAGCGACCCAGCTCTGGCTGCAGTTGCAGTTGGACCAGAACCCAAAGGTCCCGGATACCTGGTCTGAGCAGCATTTTGCAAAAGGATGATTGATTTTCTGCAAACTTGCTCCAAGTAAATGAAATCACATCTTCAAAGCCAATTTCATTTAAAAGGACATTCTAGTTCTGGAACAGTGGTGGAGAGCTATTTTTAAAACAGGAAGCGTCTGAGCAACAAAGAACCTGCCTCTTGAAATAATGGAGTAAATATTTCTGCCCCCTTATCAGATCTGGTGCCTTTGAAACATGGTCCTTTTTTTTTTTTTTTTCCCAAAATTTTCCCCAGTAAAGGTTACCAGGGGCTGTACAAATTGTATCATGAGCTTTTGTTGGAAAAACATAGAGGGAAATGGAAATGTGATCCTTATCACGAGCATATTCCAAAGAAATTACGTGATGTGGGCTTGCATGGTTGGAGTTGTGTTTATGTGTAGTGGGTCTTTAAATATCTCGCTTTGATTTGCTTTCTGGTGGCCGTGCTGTGTGGTCTCTGCTTCGTGACCTTGGGCCCCTTACCTCAGTTTCCTCATTTGGCTGAGGACGTTGGACTAGATGACTGATGAAGACCTTTCTAGCTCTAGAATACTTAATATGATTGTTCAAATCTCTAGAAACACATATTTTAGGATCTCAAGTAACATAAAAGAAGGAAATGGAATAGATGTCATCCTGTCAGTTTCATCTTTATTGAAAATATTTTGTCCACATGTAGACAACCATAGTGTATTATAATCATCAGACTTGCTAAGAGACTAGTAAGTTCTAATAAGGTATTCCCACCACTCAAAAGAAATAATTATCTAATGTGATAGAGGTGCTAATTGCTACTATGGCGATCATATTAAAATATAGAAATGTATCAAATCAACGTGTTATACACCTTAAATTTACCCAATGTTAAATGTCAAATATATTTCAAAATTTTTTCTAAATAAAAATAAATATTTTCCATGCATAAAATTTGTAAACATATCCCAACAAAGGTGTCATTAAAAATAAATAGGTAAGTAACTGACTGAAATAAAATATTTGCAATGCCTATATCTGACAAAGGATTTGTATTCAGAATATATAAATCACTCCTACAAACAACTCATATAAAAAAGGGCCAAAGACTTAAAAAGACATTTCACAAAGGAAGATGTGCGTAGGGCAAATAAGCTTAAGTGCTCACCGATAATAGTGACTTAGGAAATGCAGACTAAAGCCACATGATATACTATATAGGTGGTTACAATTTAAAAGATTGACAGCATTAAATATTGATGAGAATGTAAAACAACCAGGAATTTCATACACTGCTGGTGGGAGTGTAAAAAAAATTTTGTTTTAATGTTTTGCCCACTCTTGATAACCATTTGATAGGTAAGGGAGAAATATTAATTTAAGTAGTACTAGTTGAATATGATATAGTATAATCTCATGTAATGTAATATATAAATATAAATCATTAGTATAATTATATCAATATCAATTATATAATTGTATGTATCTTATAAACTTTAAAAAAACTAGTATAAGAAACACTAGTTTAATACGTGAACAATTCTGTGAACTTCCAGTGGCTTTTCTATGCTACCCTTCAACGAAGGGGAGAGAGAGCCCTTTCCAAGGACTAGAAGCCTAAGGACTTTTGAGATAGTGGTCTGCTACGAATATTGTTTCTTCGTACTAAAGACAAAGGGCAGAGTTTCCACTCCAAGAGCCAAAAAAAGACCCAAGACAAGATGCAGCCATTGTTTTACCGCAAACATACTTTTTAAAGGAAGTAGGGATCCCGGTTCTAAGAGAACAAAGTGGTTAGGCCAGAACTCCGATTCCTTTCCGGTTCTAGATCCTGGGATAAGAACCGTATGGCTTCTCTTCCCCTGAGGGAGACCACAGAAGACACAAAGTTACGAAGAGGCCATGGATGTGTTGGAAGGGGCACAGACTTGGAGTCAGGCAGACTCGGTGTAAACCCAGCTCCTCTCTTAGTAGTGGGGTGAGCTTGGGGTGCTGATTTCACCTCTGGTGTCATTTTTCCTCATCTGTAAAGTGGAGATGATAATATCTATCTCTCAGGGCTTTTGTGAGAACCCACAGCAGAGTTCCCAGAACATTCTATAATCAGAACAGTAGTAGTTGTTGTTTTGTTTTTGATTTTTTTTTTTATTACTGTGGTTTTTAAAAAACCATATAACATACAATTTACCATCTCAACCACTTTTAAGTGTACAGTTCAGTAGTGTTAAGTACATTCCCATTGTTGTGCAACAGCTCTCTAGAACGTTTTCATCTTGCAGAACTGAAACTCTGTACCTATGGAACGACACCTCCCCGATTCTCCCTCCCCACAGCCAGTAGTAGCGGGTTTTGTTATTACTGAGTCAGATGGTTATTATTAAATCTATGGCTGCTGTGATAGTGATTGCTTTGCACTTTGAGAGCAGGGCATACATATCCTAGTTTTACTACCCAGGAGCATGCGGAGAGGTAACTCTGTCTGTACTAAATTAGCTACTACATTATTCCTTCTTATTATGGGAGTCTCGTTCTAAAGGAAATAGTGTTGGGTTGAGGAAGACATGAGGCCCAGCCCTGCCATTAACTTTCTGTATGATTCTGTGGTCTTACGAAAGAAGGGGGCTCGAGTGTACTGAGTGCCTTGTACAGACCAAGTCCATTATCAGCCACCATTCAGGAAAATGGCAGTCTTGTCTGAAACCAAGATGTTACTTTTAATCCAGAGGCTTAGCCAGGGGACTTTCCACGCAAGGGGGACCAGATGCCATGGCCCTTCTGTGGCACTACAGGACTGTATCATGAGCTTGTCGCCACTTCAACAGTGGCTATTTTTATAGCTGATGATGAGACTTACTGGAAATGGCTTGGCATTCTTGCGTAGAAAGCTCCCGCACTTACATCTGAGGAGTTGGAATGCACGAGTCCTGGTATGAGCCCTGGACCAAGACATTCCCACAGAGCAGATCACTTCCAGCCCAGGAGAAATTCCAGGGATGCTCAGCCTTCCTGAGGACCCGTTCTCTTAGGACACCTGTTTGACGCCACAGAGCCATCATCCTCTCTCCGGTATCATGGTCCTCTGACCCTCAAGGCTTACTCCAGGCTTACCTCACCTCTCGTACCTGGCCCTCCCGGGAAAGAAATACATCTGCCCGAGAGAGGAAGAGAATTCCACCGTTTTCCATTCCCCATTCCACTTTCTTGATTTGTACGCTCTTCCCAGGTGCACCCCCCCTGCCCCCAAGCATTGACTGGGCCAAGGAAGATGGTTCATTTGATGGAGGAAGTGATGGGAACCTGATTTTCAGCTGGGGGTGTGGACCTTCTTTCAAACATAGAATGCATCACCCATAGCAGTGCTGTCTCTGTCCCCCAGGCCTATGTGCAGCTCCGGAGAAGACCCTGCGGGTGGCATTTTTGAATATCTTGTCTTTAGGGCCTTTGACACATTTCCAGAAATTCTTTTCCTCTATTTTTGACAGCATCTCTCACATCCACACCAACCCTTTCGAACCCTGTTTTCGCACACGCTGTCTTGCTGACAGCGTGTGCACCCTGATCCCTAGGGCAGTGCCACATGTATTCCTTGAACTAAAATTCTTCTTTGGAAGCATGGCTGAGCAAACAAGCAGGCATTTTCCATCAGTCATGGGCTGGGTCAGCTCCCCACAAAACAGACTAAGAGTCTCCATGGGCTTGTGCACTTTCTTGTGGGCTTCAGGGACCCGGGACAGACGGGAGATTTTGCAAGGTACCTATAAGCGTTGAAGTCAGGCAGTGAGACTCAGGAAGCTACCCTCATCTGACTTTCACCGAGGGCCTGTGGTGGCTGTGAAACTGGATCTAGAAAATTCCTCCCGCTTGCAATTGGTTAAATGACAGCAGTGCCCATTCTCACCAAATCACCTCCCTCCAATTACCTGAGAGGCTCCAGTTACTCTGTTCAAGTCCCGAGGCCTGGGCACTCTTTCCTACTGTTTGTCGTTTGTAACTTTCTCCTAGGAGCCTTGGAGAACCATACAAAGTCGATTTGCTATATTTCTTCAAGAACCTGATGCACGCAAATGCATTTGTGTTTCCAGAAACAGGAGATGCTGCCAGCAGCCAATTCTACTTTGCATCTGATTTAATTCAGCACACTTTTTACTGTCACTTATGTTGTTCTAGACCAGGGGACAGCAAACTTTCTGTAAGGGGCCGGGTAGTAAATATTTTGGCTTTTAAGGCTATACAGTGTCTGTTGCAATGACTCAAGCCTGCCATTATAGTACAGAAGCAGCCATTGAGTAGTTGTCAATGAATGCGTGTGGCTGTGTACCAATAAAGCTTTATTACAAAAGCAGATTTACAAAAGCAGCTGGAGGGCCATATTCAGCCCTCAAGCCATAGTTTGCCACGGCCAGATATAGGGCCTGAGCTGGGTACTGGAAAGGCAGTGGTGAGCCAGACAGTTTCTCTGCCCCCACTGAGCTCCAGCTGAATTAATTTTTTCATTAGGGCTGAACAGTTTCTGATTCCTGTGTAATTTGATTTTTAGCTCTCTCTGGGGTGCAGGTGGCATTACTTGGAAGAATAAAAATTAAATGCTACATTGTTTGCAACATTGTTAAACCAGAAGTCCCCTCCCAGTTTTCCCATAGAACCAATATATTTAAAGGAAATTATGTGAAATTCACAGAAGGAATGGCTCCTTCTGTGAATCTAATGATAGTGTCAAGGTCATTCCATTTCTTCCATCCCTCATGCTCTATATTCGGGGCCCTCTTTCCTATCTTGGCTCAAGGCTGGCAAATGCTCAGGCTGTAAGGAATTTTTTTTTTTAACCATAAAATGGGAAATCCATCGTTTTCCTGAAAATCACTCATGTATGCAGTTATACACAGTGCTAGCACTCTATATAGTATAACGTAATGAAAATGGAAAAGAAGGTTTGAACGTTCACCCTTCCTGTGTGTCCGTTGTTAGTATAATGAGTGAATGTTACCATCATCCAAGCAGATGTGAAATTACTGTTTGGGAGTCCAAGAGGCTGCAGGTTCGTTTTTTGTTGTTACTCTGATTTTCCTACTTATTTGCTTATTTATTAAACTGTTGTAGAATACACATAACTTAAAATTCACCATCCCAGCCATTTTTAAGAGCACAGTTCAGTGGTATTAAGTACCTTCACGTTATTGTACAACCGTCACCACCATTCACCTCCAGAACGTTTTCATCTTCCCCAACTGAAACTGTCCCCATGAAACACTAACTTCCCATCGCCCTCCCCCAACCCCTGGCACCCCACCCTTCTACTTTCTGGAGGTGACTGCTCTGGACCTCACATAAATGGAATCATGCGGTATTTGTCCTTTTGTGACGGGCTTATTTCACTTAGCATAATGTCCTCAGGTTTCATCCATGTCGTAGTATATGTCAGAATGTCCTTCCTTTTTAAGGCTGAATAATATTCCATCGTATAGAGGTATGTACATTGTGCACGTCGTATGCACCTTGTGTGTATGTATATACGATGTTTTGTTATCTGTGCATCCCTTGATCAATTTTATTTTACTTTGACATTCACGAAAAGAATTTCGTTAAAAATAGCAAAGTTTTGCCATTGAAACCTCTATTCCCAATTGCTTCTTTAGAAATCGTTTTGCTTTTATTGAGGTGAGATTCACGTAACATAAAATTAACCATTTAAAGTATATAATTCAGTGGCATTTAATACATTCACGATGTTGTGCAACCACCACCTCTAGTTCCAGAACATTTCCATCACCCCAAAAAGAGACCCATCCCCAGGAGCAATCACTCCCCACTTCCCTCCCCCAGCCCCTGACAACCACTGATCTTGCTTTCTGTCTCTATGGATTTGCCTGTTCTAGACATTTCATGTAAATGAAATCATACACCACATGGCCTTTCATGTTTGGCTTCTCTCCCTCAGTCTGATGTTTTCAGGGTTCATCAACGTTTGGAGCGTGTGTTGTCAGCGCTTCCTTCCGTTTTACGGCTGAGTAATATTCCATTGTGTGGATGGGCCACATTTCGTTAGTTTATTCATTCTTTGATGGATACTCGGGTTCTTCCTACTTTTTGGCTGTCGTGAATAGTGCTGGCAATGAACATCCCAATTATTTCTTAAACCAACATGCCAACAACGGCAACAACGATAATAAAAATAATTGCCACAACGTTTCTTCCAGGCAAAAATCTTGCAGGGGCCCCTCCCACTCAAAGAGGCACCCCTGAGACGCCCGCTTACACTGCAGAAAGGTCCAGGACGAGGTCACCTGCACTGACGCTCTCCCTGTGCCTTTTCATAGGGTGCCTGAGTCTCCCGGTGCAGAAGTCGGCTCAGTTGCCAGTGACATCAGGACTGTCCCAAGACATGGCAGTCCCCCCACCTCCAGTCCCACCTCCCAGAGGCCAGCAGGAGTAAGCGGAATGAGTGGGCGTGTTCCTTTGGAGTTCTACTGTCTCTCTTTCTTTTTTTGGTCACACCACAAGGCATGCAGGATCTTATTAGTTCCCCGACCAGGGATCGAACTCAGGACCTCGGCAGTGAAAGCACGGAGTCCTAACCACTGGACCACCAGGGAACTCCCTGTCTCTCTCTTAATAACGGCCACCATTCCTTCATTGAGCACCTACTGTGTGCCAGGCATAGGGCAGGCCCCATGCATCAGACAGCAGCTACCAAGACAGCTGCTAAGGACCCCTTTTGACAGGGGAGGAAATGGGGGCCTGGGAGTCACAGGTTGACAGTGATGAACTCAGGAGCACAGCTCAGACCTGTCCAGTGTCCCCAGCCCCTGCCTTGTGACCGGGGCTGCCCCTCCAAGTCATCGGGAGCGCAGATCCTGGCAGGCAGGGCAAAGCCGGCCATGGGCTCCTGCAGTGAACCGCACTGAGGCAGGCAGAGAGTTGGTGGGAACCAGCCGTGCTTAATGGAACAGTCGCCAACTTCTGAGATGAGAAACCCTTCCTTCGACAAACCTCCGTGTGACTCAAAATGAACCGATGAGCCCCCGGCAAGCTGGCCTAAGTCACCCCAGGCCTTGTTGAGGAAATGAGACATCAGGATGTGTTTGAGGTTTGGGGTTCAACGGAAACACACCAGGAATGTGGAGAATTCTGCTTCTGAGAGCTGGGATTGGCACCTCTGGGCATATTTTGAAGCCAAGTGAAAAATGGGGCTGGCTGGACTCCTGATTCCTGGTTTTTCTCCTTGCTTTGAAATATCATAGAACCCAGAGGCCACAGACAGGGGGTTTGGCCAAGGAGTGTGTCTTTCGGTCTTGGGACAGTCCCCAAAAGGCCAACTCGGGGTCAAGGTTGAAATCAGGGGTGATGGAGGCGGAGGGCAATCAGGATGTCCTGGAGAAGGCAGGATGGCAGCCTCTCGAACAGCGAACAGCATCTGGCATTCGGCGGGTGCAGAACTATTTCCTGAATGACCCTGACAGTTTAGAGCCGCGTGTCTCAAAGTGTGGCTGAGCCAGCCCCCGGGGCGCTGCACACATGGCAACTTCTGGGCACTGCCCAAGACCCACCAGATAAGATTCAATCCCCCATGGAGGATGGAGGGGAGGAAACGGCAGAGGCTGAGCTCCCACAGTACGTGTGTCGGAGGGAACTTGACTCTGATTTACTTTTCTGAGCAGCCCAGGGGGAAGCTCTGGCTCCCAGAGATTGGGCAGAGGCAAACCCCAGAGCTGGGGTGACCCGGGCTGTCAGACCCCAAGTCCTGTCTACACTGCATGCTGCACACTCCCCCGCATTAGCGTCGGCACCGACTCCTGGAGTTGGTCAGGAATCCTGCTACCCCAGGAGAGCCTGAATTTGGGGTTTGGTTGCGTATGAGGACCCCGGGAACAGAGCCACTGCATCTGCTCGTGGTGCTGACTCCTTCTCAGCCAGGCCCCCCCGGTCATGCGGCACCCCTCACTCCTGGCTGCTCAGGCCCCATCGGATGGGGGTGCCAGATACCCATGCAGGTGCCCCCGCCCCAGAGGTCGGGCCCACATGGTGGGGAGAAGAGGTTTTGCTGGGGGAGTCAGGGCAGTCTTCCCAGAGGAGGTGACGCTTGAGCTAAGCCTTGAAGGATGGACTGTCCCTCCATGGATACATAGGAAGGGCTTTTTGGCATAAGGAACAGCCTCTGCAAAGATGTGGGGTTGGGGAGGAGCAAGAGTGAGTCGGATCGGGGCGGGGGGGTGGTGCTCGGAGATTAAGGTGAAAGGTGGAGAGTGACGTGGGAGAAGCAGAGGCTCAGAGGAGAGAGACTGCTGACCATTAAGGACCAGAATGCAGAGTGAAGGAGTCTCCAGCATGTTCTAAACAAGCAAGGGAGGAGGCTGTCTGGACGGCTGGGGCAGGCTCTCAGAAGCAGCCCCCCAGCGCACCCCACTGGAGCCACGAGGTGAGCTGCCCTTGGGGGTTCGGGGGTCACCCGCGCGCATCAGGGCAGGCTCCCATTCTGGAGGCCACGACCCCATGGGAACCACAAGAAATCCCCAAGGGACACCCGGAGACCTCACGGACCCGCCCTCCCGCCAAGATCTGCAGATGAATCCTGGGTGCACGCAGGCCCCCAAGCAAAGCCAGATCTGCGCCCCACCTCCCCCCAGCCTCAGAGCTGCCCCCAGCCTCGGCCCCGGAACCAATCTCCTGCCTCTGGGATTTGCTGGTTCGATCTTGGAGGTAATTCTGTACTATTATTACTAAATTTCCACGTATTTCCGGGTTTGCCAGCTTTCTCTCCGGGGTTTCTAATTTCATTCCATTGTTGTCGAAGAACATACTTGGTATTATCTCAAGCCGCTTCAATTTGTTGAGGTTGGTTGGTGGCCCATCCTGGGGAATGTTCATGTGTATTTTGCCGCTGTTGGGTGGAGCGTTCTAGATGTGTCTGTTCAGTCTAGTTGGTTTCCAGACTCCCTCTGTTAAAAAAAAAAAAAAAAAAGTGGTGGAGGGGAGGGAAAAATAGAAAGGCTTGTCAATAGAATGTTCTGTTCATGTTGTTCTAGGTTAAAATGGAGCAGGTCCTGGCAAGCAGGTGCACTCAGCCAGCGTGTCCACTCCCGTGGCTCAAGGTGGACAAGGGACCAGGAGGCCTGGCTGGCCTGTCCCCACTGTACGGCCTCTGCTGCTTTGGAGTGAGGGTGGATGACGTCAGCCCAGCTCAGGCCCTGGCCCAGTGGAGGGTCTCTTGATCTGGCCTCCAGGGGTCTGTGTTCCCTCCCGAGAAGGCTGTCCCGGGTAGTCCAGGCCTGGTGGGGCCGGGTGCTGGCTGCAAGCAGAGCAGCCTGTAGGCTGAGCGGGCGGACGGGCGTGCCGGGTGTGAGCGGCACCTCGACCGCAGGCCTGTCCGGCTCCTGGGGAGCCTCTGCCTCTCTGCACAGCCCATGCTGCTGCAAAACCCCGATTTCCGGGCGACCCCGAAGCTATGCTGCTGGCAGCGCTCCCTCCCCTTTTCTGTTGCCCCCATTTCACAGAGGAGGAAACCGAGGCCCAGAGAGTGGCTGGTTGGAGCTAGCAGTGGCGAGCTGGTGCAGAAGGGACATCCAAACACTGAGAGATTTGCAGATGCTCGGCCTGAGCCTGCAGCTCCTGGGTGAGCTGTTCAGAAAAGAAAAACACTTCCGACTTTCTGAGAGGCAGCGCATAAAGCTTTCAAAAGAAAACAAGGGATCCAGCAATTCTACTTCTGGGTCGATCCCCGAAAGCAGGGTCTCAGAAACATGTCTGCATACCCGTGTTCATGGCAGCTTTACCCACAACAGCCAAAAGGTGGAAGCAGCCCAAGTATCTATCAAGGGATGAATAAACAAACAAATGTGGGTTATCCACGCAATGGAATATTATTCAGCCTTAAAAAGGAAGGAAGTTCTGACATTTAACAGTGTAGATAAACCTTGAGGACATTATGCTGAGTGCAATAAACCAGTCACAAAAGGACAAATACTGTAGGTCTCCGCTTACGTGAGGTCCCTAAGGGAGTCAGATTCGTAGAGACAGAAGGTAGAGTGGTGGGTGCCAGGGCCTGGGGGAAGGGGCTGGGCAGTGAGTGTTCAATGGGGCCAGAGTTTCAGTTTGAGAAGATGAACAAGTTCTGGAGACGGATGGTGGTGATGCCTGCCCAACAGTGTGAGGGTACTTGAGGCCACGGAACTGTAGGTACACTTGATACTGGGCAAAATGGTTCATTTTAGGTTATGTGTATTTTACGGCCATGACAAAAGAAAGAAAACAAGAGATGGAAGGGAAGAGAATAGGGAAATGGAGGCGACACAGCCTAGAGAAAGTACTCAGGCCTGGAGCAGGGTCTTGGCGGGGGACCTGTCCCCATCCTCCCAGGGCTGTGTCCCCCCCAGAACAGTGAGGTTGTCTCCCTTGGTTGGTCCCAGCCAGGGCCTGGCCTCCGCCCCCAGGGAACCCCAAGTCAGAACCAGCCTCCAGGTTCTGGGGTGAGAAATGCTTAAGGAACCCAGAGAAGGGTAGAGAAGGGTGTGGGACCTCAGAGGAGAAAGGGGTGCCTTCACAGGCATGGGTCATGGTGGAAGAACCGTGTTATAGGGCTTGAGAGAGCGCAAAGCTGATGGTCACCCCTGTGCCCTCCTGTGCTCTCCTGAAAGCCCCATATGTGGGGTCTCCCTCCACTCCACTCCCTCCCAGGTGGGCCAATCCATGAGCCCCAACATTGGAGGCAGGATAGATAGGGGTCCCATGAGGCTGAATGAGCTGTGCTCTCCCAGGAGGCCCAGCCAAGGCCCTGGGATTTGTGGAGGAGAGGCGTGAGGTGGGTGTGGGGCACAGAGCCTTCTGAGACAGGATGGCCACAGGGTCTCAGCCGTGGGGAGTCTGGGTAAGGATTTGGGAGACAGAACTCCAGGGAGCTCTGGCTTTTCCTGCTGTGTGACCTCGGGCAGTTTCCTCCCCTTTTCTGAGCCTCCCCATGCACTGCTCACCTCCCTGGCACATTGAAGAGTTCATCTGCACCCCCGGACGCCCCGCCCACCGCCGAGTTCCACCTGCTTGGGTACCGTTTGCCAACGTGCAGTCAGACCTGGAGGAGCCCATTCATCTGAAAGAAGTGGCTGAGTGTGGTCCAGTGGGAGGAGGACATTGAGTCCTCCATCCCAGGGAGGGGCTAAGGTCAGCTGGATGGATGGTCAGGGCCTTGAAGGACAAGGAGCAGCTGGCCAGCATTTCTGGCTGAGTGAACAGCAAGTGCAAAGGCCCTGAGGCAGGTCTGGAGGGCATGTCTTTTTATGCCCAGAGCCACAAATGGCCATAAATGTAACCCTGCTCCACCCTTACGCTCCTCCAAAAAAAAAAGAATTAAAACCGGTGGAGGATGGGGTGTTGAGATTTGCCTCCTCTCTCAGCCTCCCTCATGAACCAGAGTGAACCTGGCCTTCTGCGAGTGCACAGCTAAGGGAAAACCCCTACCTTCAGAGTGGGAGTCCTAGCATCGGTGTATGACTCTGGGAAACACCTCTGGGCCTCAGTTTCCTCTTCTACAAGAGGAGAGATGACGTCTCTGAGGGGTTTTCCCAGGCACGGCTTAAGAAGCAAAGGTGATGGGAATTGAGATTCCAGGGACAGCTTCTTTCACCCCCTGTGGGGTGAGGGCCAGCAGGGCCCCAGCCCCTTGTCTGGTGGCCTCCTGCCTTTCACCTGAGGATCTGGTTTCTGGCTTTGAGGCTGCAGAGATTCTCCCAGTGCAGCTATGGGAAGAATCCAGGGAACAGCATGTCAGGTCTAGGGAACAGCATGTCCAAAGGCCCTGAGGCAGCACTGAAGGGGAGCATGTCTGCTGGACAGTAAGGAGAACAGTGTGGCTGAGTGCACACAGAGACATGAAGGAGAGGTGGGCAGGAGGAGGTGGGGCTCCCCAGACCACAATGAAATCTTTGGATTTATTCTAGAATGATAGTGGCCTACTATAGGATACCATCTGATTTTGTTGGGAAGACAAAATTGTCCCCAGTATGTGGTCCATGTAGAGGAGCCATTGCCCTGGGTGTTTTCAGGTGGAGAAACAGAGGGTCAGAGAGACCCAGGGACTGTCTACTGCAGAGACATCCAGATGGAGAAAAACTTTCATTTTAGGAAGCCTCAGGTTCAAAGCTCAGCTCCATTATGTGGACAGTGGCCTCGTCTCCCCAGGCCTCCATTTTCCTACCTGTAAAATGGGCACAAATGCCTGGAAAACACTCATCACAGGGTCTGACTCATAGAAATCTCTCTCCCTACCTCATGCCTACGGAGACTCCCAAGCCTTTTTTAAAAAAAAATCATCATAAGATGTACATAACATAAAATTTACCATTTTAACCATTTTTAAGTATTCGATTCAGTGCTATTAATTTTATTCACACTGTTATGCAACCATGCTAACTATGTCCAAAACTTTTTCAGCACCTCACACAGAAACCCTGTCCCCATTAAACATTAACTCCCTGGTCCTCTCCCCCAACCCCTGGCACCCACCCTTCTACTTCCTGTCTCTGTGGATTTAGCTGCTCTAGGACCTCACATATTATTCAGGATAATGTTTTTGAGGTTCATCTACCTGGTAGCTGTGTTCGTGCTTCTTTCCCGTTTATGGTTTAGTTAATATTCTGTTCCATGGATGTGTCACCTTTTGTCTATCCACTCATCAGTTGATGGCCATGTGTGTTGTTTCCCCCTTTTGGTGGCTGGGAATCCTGCTGCTGTGAACACTGATGTACAAGCATCTGTCTGAGTCCTTGTTTTTAATTCTTTGGGGTCTACACCTAGGAGTGGGAGCTTTTGGGGGGAACTTCTTCCTTCCGGCCTCCTTTTGTTTCTTATTACAACATCTCAGGGAACTCCATTCACCTAGCCAGGCTGCCCCCCGACACCTGTGTTTCCTGACCCCATTTCTCCCTGCCCAAGATTTTCCCGGAAAGTGAGTTTTCCGGGATATTCAGACGGAAGCCTCGAAGGAGCTCACTGGGGCTTCCAGGAACCCCCAGACTGTGTGCGTGGAAGAAAACAAGGCGAGCTTGATGCAGTTTAGCATGTAGATGTTTCCAGGCATGGGTAGGAGCTGTGACGTCAAGACTGGACCAACCTGAGTTGGAGCCCTCACTCCACCACCTACACCCACACCGGGCAAGGGGCTAGCCTTCCTCTCTCCGCACCAGATTTCTGCATTTGGAAAATGAGGGTGGCTATTCCACTCCCCCAAACCCCCCAGCTTGGTGGGAAGGTTGAAAGAGAGAATTTGTATTAAGTGCCCGGGATGAAAGCACCTGCCCCAGCCTGAAGCTCAGCTCAAGTTCACGCTGGGTTAGTCATTCAACAAACTTTTGTTGACAGTGACTGTGGTTGAAGAGGCAAGGCTGAGTCACTTCTGAGTCACTCCTGCTTCCCCAGGACTCAGATCAGTGCTGAGGAATTGGGAGCATTTGCTGAATGAATGAGTGGAGGAGAGAGAGAGAGAGAGAGAGAGAGAGAGAGAGAGAGGGAGAGAGAGAGAGAGGGAGAGAGAGAGAGAGAGAGAGAGAGAGAGAATGAGACAGAGGTGGAGAGAAGGGAAGGGAGAGAGATTGAGAGAAAGATTATCTATCATCTATCCATCCTATCTATCCATCCATCCATCTATCTTTCTATCTATCTATCTATCTATCTATCTATCATCTATCTATCTATCCATCCGTCAGTCCGTCCGTCTATCTAGAGACACAGACAGATGGTGGGTAGCAAGACTTGAAATTCACACACACCAATCTCACAGGAGAGACTCACCCTGCAGTCCACACCCCAGTGCTGGGCACTCATCTCCCGTCTGTCATTCCATCCCCGCAGCACCACCCTCACCTCCCAGCCGAAGAAACAGGCCCGCAAGGCAGAGCTGAGGGCTTCCATGGGAAAGAATGGTTTTGCCTAAGCAGTGGTACTCACTGTGGGCGATTCTGCACCCTCCCCCTCCAAGGGACACTTAGAGACATTTTTGTTGTCACAACTGCAGGACTGCAGGGCTGGGGGTGCTACTGGCATCTCCTGGGTCGAGACCAGAAATGCTGCTGAACACCCTACAATGTGCAGGACAGTCCCCCAGAGTAAAGAAGGATGCGGCCTCAGATGTCAGCAGTGTCGAGATTGAGAAACCCTGTATGAATTATTTGGAAAAAAATTTATGTAGCTTCGTAGCTCACACTGCACACCAGAAGAAATTCCCGATGGGTTAGATGGTATAAACCAGGCTGATCCCTCAGTGTTTGTGTTACCTCTTCTCTCCCTCCCACTCAGTTTCTGTATTTAAATACGTGCAGCATCCTAGCACCTCAGGTCAGATAGTTAACAGATGCAAAGTGTCTCACATGTCCACAGAACTCCCTAACCCAGTGGTTCTCAAACTGGAGTGAACCTGCTTTCAGGGGACACTGGCAGTGTCTGGAGATATTTTTGGTTGTCACAACTCGGGGGCGTAGGTGCTGCTGGTATCGAGTGGGTGGAGGCCAGGGATGCTGCTAACGTCCTACAGTGCACGGGGCAGCATCTACCACCGAGGATGATCCAGCCCCGATGTTGATGATCATGGGGTTGAGAAACCCCTGTGCTTGTCACACACCAGCTCAGCGTGGGTCCAGGCTATCAGAGACACCTGGTGCTGGTGCCTTTGAGAGCCATTCATCTCTGGCTTGCTGCCTTGAAACTCCCCAGGGTGTGGCTAAGCCTGGGTGCTAGCTCAGCTTTGCTGAAGGGGTAGGTGCTGAGTCAGGCATGGGCTGGGACTCACCTGACCCTCTGAAGGCTCTCCCTCCCCCCACTTCACACCACATCATTCTAGGATGCCTGGGGCTCCCTGACATACAGGAAACTCCTAGTAGAAAAACAGCTCCTGTATCTTTCCCCCATCACTGGAGTCACTCTTGGGAGAGCATTTTGGCAATGCCCAAAGTCCTCCAAAACCGTCATCCTTTCCAACCCTGGGGGACAATCTGAAATGTGGCCCAGTGTGTACAAACAGATGCCCAGCGCTTGTTTGCATAAGCAACTTCTGGCACGTCCAAATGTTATATTATGCAGCCATTTAAAATAATAAAAACATATTGTGGAGGAAAATATATGGAAAAATGGTTATAACTTTTCCTGGAAAAAAAAAGAGGATACAGTGAGAGTCACAGCCATGCAAAAACAATTCAACCACTGACCAGAAACCCCTTCCTCCAAAAAACTTTGACGAAAATTGGGTTGTAGAATGCAGGGCAAAAAATTTTTTTTCTGCTTTGATATTTTATATTTTCTCAAGTGGACACCAGGAAGGAATAGTGTTCTGTGTCTTGTCACAGGGATGGGGACAGGGCCCAGCAGTGAGGTTTTATTCATACTTTTCTCTGGGTGGCATCTGTCATGGAAACTTGCGTCCTGGGATGGCGCCCCCTCCTTGCTAGTAAAAGGGATGAATGATGATCTTTTAGGAACTCGAGCAGGTGTTTCAGCCGCGGCACTAACGGCACTGAGACCGAATGGTTCTCTGTGGAGGGGGCTACCTTGTGCCTTCTACGATGTTTCTGCAGCATCCCTGGCTCCCGCCCACTAGATGCTAGCAGCATCCCCCAGTTGTGAAAACCCCAAATATCTCAAGACTGGGTTGCAACTGGCTGAGAACCACCCATCCAGAAGCTATTTGAAGGAAGTCAACATTTGGGTTTCAGAAAGGGGCAGAGAAAACGATGAGGGAGTGTTTCTGCATTAATCAGTGCAAGCCAGCTCTTTGCCGGCCCCGTGTCTTGCTGAAACGTGTCTTGCTGAAACGCACTGCTGCGTAGGAGCCTGACACTTTCTATTGTATCAGTTGGAGGCACTCAGGAAACAGAAACTCAGCAGCTTCAGTCCCCTTACAAGTGGCCTCTCATTGGATTCAGAGGCCTCTGGGAGGTGTTTTCGAGCAAGCCAGAAACATGGCTTTACCCGTGCGTTTAAAAACTCAACGAGAAAGACTGGAGGACCGTACCAAAAACTTACTTAAAATCTCTTGCGAGTCTTCTACTCCTACTGCCTCTGAAACCAGCTCTGAGCAAAGAGGGGCGTTTCCACGGATTGAGGGGGCCGGTGCTCTGCTCTGGAATCGTTTTTTGCAAAAGCTGCAGAGAGAGGGTACAGAGGCTCACACACACGCACACTCACACACCCCATCGCCAGCGGAAGTGGGCCCAGGCTCTTTACTCGAGAAAGATGCATCAGATTGTCATCTCCCATTTCTGCTTTTTGTGGATTACCAAACGCTCTCAGCTGTTTCCAGGGCTGCCGTCAGGGGTAGGGGGTGGGGAGGAAGGATGAAGAGAGGGAGGAAGGGAGGAAATCCCAGCCTCTGTCGCAATAGGGCAAGAGTGTTTTAAAACAGGCGCTGCTTACAAGCTATTTTCACTTTCTGGAAAGAACTTATGCAATTGTTAGTGGCCATGGTTACCCACCCAGGGCCCCCAGAAGGGGGAAGAGGAGGGGGAACCTGCCAGGGAGAGGCACCTCCTCGCCTGATTGAGGTATTCAGGGTGCTGTACAGGGGTCCTCCCTTGCTCACGAGGTACATTTCTGGAGTGGCCGCCTCCAGCCAGCAAGGCTGGGGCTCTGATGTGACTCCACACAAGGGCAGCTGCAGGGGAGGGTCTTATAACCCTCCACCACCAGCAACAGGTGGGTTGTTGCAGAAATCCCTCTAGTGGGATTCAGGGACCCCTGGGAGGCAGCCAGACCAGGCTGGCACCCTGACACCACTGTTCCATAGCTACCTCTCTGGGCCTCTGCTCAACTGGAAAAGCGTACTCACCATCCATGACCCTCAAACGTGGATTTCATTTTTTTCTAACAGGATGGGGAACTCATCTTAAAAATAAAAAAAAAAAATTCTGCTAAAAGGCAAGACTAGTGAAAGGCAAAACAGGTCAGAAACTCAGCATTTTGCCCCTTCTGAAGGAAAAAAAAAAAAAAAGTCTGCACACTACAGAAGTTTGGCTAAAACCTCAGAAGCTTCCAAAAGGAGGTAAGGCTTTTTTCAGCCCAGGGGAGGCCACGTCAGTGGGACCAGCAGTTTCTCCAGCTCTGGGGAAAAAGAGGCAATTTATGGCTCAGGGAACAACCTTAAAATAACTCTCCCTCAGTCCTAAAAGGCAGTGTTTAAATTTATAGAAAAACCCACAGGTTCCTGGCAGCTGGGGGCTGCAGCTGGCAACCCCAGATGCTGGCCAGGGCAGGACCCACTTCACCCTGCCTCTGCCAGGCTGCCCTCCATCAAAGCTGCCCGTTCCCCCCAGCCCCTCCCAAGTGTCCCAAGCCCCCAGCTTCCAAGCAGCCAGACCAGTGCTGTGATTTTTTTCAAAAGATGCAAAACTTTTTTTTTTAATTAAAAAACAGCAAAATCTTATAAAAATGAACCAGGCAGTCAAAATGCCCACCTGTCTTCCTATTTACAGTAATACAATATCTGTCACAGTCATTATGTACAATATTATAAAAAATGTTGCACAGTACAAATTAAGGCTGTATTTTTCACGAGGCATCAAGCCTCGATCCTCTAGTGTAGACCCGGCAGGGGGGAAGACGACACTTAATTATTGCACCATTTTGAAAACAAAACTCGTCAAGGAGGATTGTGGTCTTCTCCCACCGGGCCTTCAGTCTCTGATGGGGGCCGGGCGTCGCCGTCGTCGTCGTGGGGGGAGCCCCCTCGGTGGCCACGCTGTGCCCGGCCCGGTCCTCTGGGCCCAATAAATACCAGTCACAGTTTGGAAGGGGGCCGTGCCCGGCGCGTGGGACCCGCCACGGCCGCGCGCGGGTGGGCGGGGGGCGTCCAGGCTACATGTGCCGCTTCATGTGCAGAGCCAGGTGGTCCGAGCGTGAGAAGGCACGGTCGCACAGGTGGCACTGGAAGGGCCGGTGGCCCGTGTGCTTGCGGTAGTGGCGCGTGAGTTCGTCGGATCGCGCAAACTTCCAGCCGCAGCCGTCCCAGTTGCAGTGATAGGGCTTTTCGCCTGCAGGGAGGGGGCGAGAGCCGGCCTTAGTTTCCCTCCCGCCTGTGGCTCTGATACTCACAGACACTCACCCTGATTAGTGGCTACTCGGGCGCGCACAACCTACCCCTAACCAGCTCTCTGAAGGGCGCCCGCTATGTTTTGAACCTCTAGGGATCCTAGGCACGTTATCTCCCATTCCTGGGTCTCCTGATCCTCACTCCCCAGGGGTCCTAAGCGCGCACAGTCCGCTCTGCAGTGTCTTTCAGCCACGCCCCCGGGGGGCTCCTAAGCTTGCACCTTCCCCCCTCACGACAGTCTGAGACATAGCATCCCCCTAGGTTTCGTAAGTGTGCATGCCTGCCCAAAGTACCGAGCCACATTCCCAGGAGGGTCCTAAGCGCGCGCCCCGTCCCCAGGGTCCGGAGCCACGCCCCCAGCCAAGCCCCAGGGGGCTAAGACCTTGCCCCCTCCCCAACCTCTGGGCCACGCCCTCTGGGGGGGGCTCCTAAGCACGCCCTTCCTCCAGCTCCCCCCGCATTGGTCCCCAGCCCGTGCTCGCTGCCCACCTGTATGCGTGCGCAGGTGCGCCTTGAGGTGGGAGCTCTTGGTATAGGTCTTGCCGCAGCCCGCGTAACTGCAGGTGTGCGTGGCGGTGCGTTTGCGCGGCCAGGACCGCCGGCCGCGCTTGGGCTTGGCCTCCAGCAGCTCCAGCGGAGACGCGGGCGGCGTGAGGAGACCTCGGGCGGCTGGCGGCGCCAAGCCCAGAGCTGCGGCGGCGGCCGCCGCGTCGTCGAAGAGGCCGAAGGCCGCGGGCGCCGGCGGCGCGTAATGCAGGCCGGGCCCGGGCGCGCCGAAGCCGGGGCCACCGAAGGGAGGCGGGAAGGGGGCGCGCGCGCCGGGCGCGGGGAGGCGCGCGGGGCCGTCTGGGCTGAGCGGTGGCGTGTCGGGCGGTGGTGGGGGGCGGCCCCCGGGGCCTCGCATGCACGCAGCTGCCGGGCCCGGGGCACCCTCGCGCTTGAGGCCCCGAGGTCCGCGGGCCAGGCCCGGCGCGCAGCCGTAGCCGCCGCCGCCGTCTGCCTCGGGGGGTTCGGCTTTCACCAGGCGGCCCGGCGGCGCCAGCAGGAAGCGACCGTGCAGCGCTGGCCCCGGCGGCACGTCCAGCTCGGGCCGCAGTAGCTCGGACACCAAACCGCCCGCGGGGGCGCCGTAGGGAGGAGGGGCGCCGGGCTCAGTGTAGTAGAACGCAGGCGGCGGGGGCGGCGGCGGCGGCGGCTCCGGGGCGGACTCAGCGCCCAGGCCGTCCAGCCCCATGGACAGGATGAAGTCCAGCACGCTGTTGAGGTCGTCGTCCGTGCCGCCTGCCTCGGGCTCTGCGCGCGGCCAGCGCTGCGGGTGACAGAGCGATAGGCGCGGGCGTGAGCGCGCGGTGGGGCCGGGGATCGCTGCCCGCTGCCTGCGTTCTACTACCCTAAGCCCGCTGTCCCTGCCGCCTGCGTTCTACTACCCCGCAGCCCACGTTCTACTACCCTGAGCCAGTCGCCCCCGCCGCCCGCGGTCCCTGCCGCCCTCACCTCCTGCAGGCCGCGCTCCCGGCACGGGCTGGCGAAAGTGGAGAAGGACGGTAGGATGGGCTCGCTCAGCGCCATGGCTGGGACCCGGGGCTGACGCGGATTCGGGACACCGGTGAGTGGCTGCCCGGAGCCGGGCTGGTCGGGACGCGGGCGGGTGGGGACGACTCTGCGGGCAGCGGCCGGGCCCGCCCAAGCCTTATAGGCGCGGCGCGCGCGGGGGCCGGGCCAAGGCGGCGGCGGCGGAAACGCGTCCCGGATGGGGACGAGCTCCGGGCGCAGCCTAAATTTAGCCGCGGTATATAAGCCGGCGGGCGGCGGCGGCAGTGGCCACTGAGGCCGCCAGGGCCCTGAGCGGCCGGCTCGGCCCATCGTGCGCAGCTAGGCGGCGCCCCCGGCCCGGGCCCGCCCCCGCCTGTCTCCCCGGCGACGGCGTCAACACACGCTCCACAACAGCAGCGTGACGCTCAGGGATCCCCGGGGCACCCCGTGGGCTCCCGCCTGCGGGAGCACAGGGAGGACCTGGAGCGGGGGCGGCATCCGGGGCCTGCAGGGATCCCTGATGGATGGGGAGATGGGCCCCCGCAGCCACAGAGGGGTCCACAGAATCCTAGGTGGATGCGGTTAACTGGGTCCCGCGAGCTCAGAGTGGCTTTCCGCGGACTCAGCTCCTCATTTTCTGCGAACCCACCAAGCCTGATCCACTGTTATGCCCACCACTCTGTCAAAAACCTTGCATGATGACAGCAAGAAATGTTAAGTCTTTGAGACGCTCTCCCTCAAGGAAGCCCTTCAGGGCGGGGAAACTGAGGCTTAGGAGGTGCTGGGAGACGCTTGAGGTCCTACAGCTGCCAGCAGGCCTGGTGCCTTTACTGACTCACGTAAGCGAGGAGACTCATGACAACGAATCTAACAACACAGACCCAGCACCAGAGGGGCCACAGGGAACAAGCCGTCCCTGTGAGCATGTAAACACCCGCCACCCCCCCCCCCCACCAGATGCCCCACACCAGGCATGGGGCCTACCAGGAACGGACTGTTACTCCTGCTGTTACTGTGTGCTGGCCTTGTGTGGGCACTGGGAACACGTTTGCCAACAGGCAGACAAATCCCCTTACCCTTGGGGCTTTCACTGTAGTGGGGGATGGGGGCGGAGAAGTGAAATAAACAACTATATTGGGGAAGGCAGGGGAGGGAGATGGGTAGTGAGTGTGTGTGGGAGGGGAGAAAGAGGATGGTGGAATTTTGAACCCATCTCCCAGGAGGAGATGTGTGAATCAAGACCTGGGGAAAAGGGGAGCCAAGTGGGTATCAGAGGGAGAGCATCTCATGGTGTAACCTGGAGCCAGTATCCAGCCCTGGTCTCTTGATCCCAGAACCCATGTTCAGGCCTGGAGGTGTCCATGGTCAGCCACAGTCCCACGGCCAGGTGGTAAGGGGTGCAGGCAGCTCCTGACCTGGAAGCCTTCCCTGGGGGCCAGGAGGGTTTTGTCACTGACAGCATCTGGACCCCCGCAGCCCAGGGACACTGCAGGGGGTCGCCTTGCCATCACAGAGGCACCAAGAGACCACTCTGGGGTCCACAGTCCTGGACCCTCCCAGCTGGAAGGAGCCTCAGAGGTGTGCCATCTCATCGTGATTCATCAGATTGTGGGTTAGGCAAACACTTGTTGATAAGCCCTATTTGCCAGGTGTGGGGCACCCAGAGGTGCTTCAGTCCCAAGCACAGTTGCTGGGGTGGTAGTAGTGCAGGGATCCCCTCTGCAGCTTTCCCGGGCTGCTGGAGATTTCAACTTGAGCTCCAAGATGCTTCCTGCGGCTGCCACTGTGATGGTTGAGAGTCAGCCTCGGCCACTGACCACTCTCTGTGTGACCGTGAGCAAGTGGCTCTGCCTCTCTGGGCTCACTTCCTAATCTTGAGAAATGAGAATATAATAGTACCTTACCCCAAAGGGATATCATGAGGGTCACGCGGGTGCTTTCTCTTTGGTGGAAATGTTGACGATATCCTGTGAGCTCACTCAAGTGCTGGTTAGATGAGCTTTGCTCACTGTCATTCCGTTCTCTGGGCCTCAGTGTCCCTGAATGAGAACGAGGGGAAGTTGAAGGGAATCAAATTTGTTTCCCAGGATGTATAATTCTCAGTCAGTTGCGGACCTCTGCTTCAATGGCGCCTGGGGCCTCCCCTCAGCCTCAGCTAGCTCCTGCCGCTCTCTCCAGCCCATCCCCGTCCCTTCCTATTCTGTTTCCTTGCCAGTTCTGGAACACACCAAGCACATTCCTCCCTCCAGGCTTTGTACTTGCTGTGCCTTCCACCAAGCGTTCAGTCCTCTCACTTTCCACTAGCCTGGCTCAGGCTTATCTCCCGCCCCCTCCCCCCTAAACTAATGAACTTTATTTTTATAGAGCAGCAACAGGTTTACAGAAAAAAATGATCAGAAAGTACAAAGAGTTCCCATATATCCCCTCCCAAGGCACAGTTTCCCCTATTATTAACGTCTTGCTTTAGCGTGATAACCTTTGTTACATATTGATACATTATTATCCAGCCAATGTCGATACATTATTATTAACTCAAGCCCACAGTTTACTTTAGGGTTCACTCTTTGTGTTGGACATTCTGTGGGTTTCAACAAATGCCTAGTGACATGTATCTGCTGTTACATCATATAGAACTATATAGAACTGTTTTCACTGCCCTAAAAATCCCTCCCTCCCTCCCTTCTAAGTCCTGGTTAGGTTCCGTAGTTTTACCTTTTGCAGAATGTCACAGAGCTGGAACCACACCATATGTAGCTTTTTCAGAGTCTTCTTTCACTTAGCAGTATGCATTTAAGATTCCTCCATGTCTTTTGGTGGCTTGATAGCTCCTTTCTTTTTATCAGTGAGTAATATTCCATGGTATGGATGTACCACAGTTTGTCCATTCAACTATTGAAGGACATCTTGGTTGCTCCCGGTTTGGGGCCATCGAGTTGCTATTGAATAGGCATTGAATATGGCTGCTATAAACATTCATGTGCAGGTTTTTGCCTGGACATAAGTTTTCAAATTAATTGGATAAATACCTAGGAACACAATTGATGGAATGTAGGATAAGACTCTGTTTAGCTTAGTAAGAGACCACCAAACTGTCTTCCAAAGTAGCTGTACCACCAGCGATGAACAAATGAGAGTTCCTGTTGCTCCACATCCTCGTCAGCATTTAGTGGTGTTGGTTTTTTATATTTCAGCCATGCTAATAGGTGTTTGGTGGTATCTCATTGTTGTTTTAATTTGCAATCCCCTGATGATATCTGATGTGGAGCCCCTTTTCATATGCTTGTTTGCCATCTGTATATTTTCTTTGGTGAGGGGTCTGTTCAGATCTTTGGCCCAGTTTTTAACTGGGTTTTTTATTTTCTTATTGGACTTTAAGAATCCTTTGTATATTTTGGACACGAGTCCTTTACCTGGTAGGTGTTTTGCAAAGATTTTCTCCCAGTCTGTGGCTTGTCTTTTGATTCTCTTAACGGTGCCTTTTGCAGAACAGAAGTTTTTCATTTTAATGAAGCCCAGCTTATCAGTTTTTCCTTTCACAGACTGTGCTCTTGGTCTCGTATCTAAAAAGTCAGTGCCAAACCCAAGGTCATCTCGATTTTCCCCTATGTTGTCATCTAGAAGATTTACAGTTTTGCATTTTACATTGAAGTGAATGATCCATTTTGAGTTAATTTTGTTGTTGTTGTTTGGCTGGTTTTTTGTTTTGTTTTGTTTTGTTGCACGTGGATACCCAGTGGTTCCAGCACACTTTGTTGAAAAGGCTGTGTCCTCAGCTCATCTGACTGTGCGTTTCAGTGTGAATGTGGGCTCTCCAGGCTCCACCCCCACCCACTGGGCCCACAAATAGTACCCTTCCCCAGGCCATATAGTTCCTTCCTCCACCCCCTCTTTTCTGTTGTTGTTGTTCTGTGGCACTTTTCACCACTGGTCATTATTTTTATCTACCCGTTTGCTTTTCTTCTGTCTCCACCACAAATAGTGTATGAATCACAGGGAGGATGGGAGCCAGGTCTATATTGGATCCATTATGTTCTTCAAGCCCAGTTCAGCACACAGTAGGCGCTCAATAAACGTTCACCAGAGGGATGAACAAGCAAATGAATAGCTACATCTCTTGAGGCTCTTCAGAGGAACTTCTGCAGGTGGCTCTCTGCTCCTGTGGGATTGTCTACACTCTCTCCTCCTCACCCAGCCTCCTGTGCACCTTCTTTGTCACCACGGGTGGTAATAAGTTGAATGTGTCCCCAAAAGATATGTCCATGTCCTCACTCCTGGTACCTGTGAATGTGACTTTAATTGCAAAGAGGGTCTTTGCAGATGTAATTAGGGGTATCAAAATGAGATCATCCTGGGTTAGGATGGGTCCTATATCCAATGATAAGTGTCCTTATAAGAGAAAGGACACAGAGATACAAATGTAGAGAAGGCCATGTGAAGATGGGGACAGAGATTGGAGCTTTTGTTGCCATAAGCCAAGGAACACCAAAGATTGCCTGGGGTTGCCAGAGGCCAGGAAGGAGGCCTGGGACGGATTTTCCCTCGGAGCCTCATCAGAAGGAACCAACCCTATTGACACCTTAATTTCAGGCTTCTGGCCCCCAGAACTTAAAGAGGATACATTTCTGTTCTCTTAAGCCACCGAGTTTGTGTCACTTTGTGGCGGCAGCCCCAGGAAGCTCATACCGTCATGGTAACCAGCTCTTCTGCCTGCCTGCCTGCCTGCCTGGTTCCCTCTTCAGAAAGGGAGCCCCTCAAAGGCAGGGGCCTCCCTTGATTCATCTCTGTGTCCCCCAGGCCCAGCTGTGGACCTGGTGTTGAAACAAACGTGATGTGAGGATGCTGGCCACCCACCAAGGACCTCCCGGGGCAGCGTGAGACACTCCAGCAGAGCACCCGGGGAATGTAACCAGTTACACAGAGCCACGAATGAGTGTAAAGAACGTGGGCTTCAGTTGCCACTTTAGCTGTGTGTCCTTAGGCACATCACACAACCTCTCTGAGCGTCAGTTTCATTGTGAGATATGAGTATTTACTGCCTGATTATAGGCATGGATGAATGAGCCAGATAGAGGGTCTCAGGCAGAGGGAGAGGCTTGGCACAGAGGGGTTCGGAGCATGGCACCTCTCAGGCTGTGGTCCTGTCTCCCTGCTGTCCAGGCTGCACCCACCTGTGTGGGTATGTGTCTTTGTGACGTCTCAGGTGATGATGCTATTGGAGAAAGAGCTCTGGACTCGAAGTCAAGTCCCAGCGCTACCTCTTTCAAGCTGGGCAACTTACTCTTGGCCAAGCTTCCAAGCAGCCTGTCCCACTGCTAAGCGGGGGAGAATAAGGCACATGTCCAAGGATTACATGGTCAGTAAGCAAACTGGTGATGCTGAAGAACGCCGTGGGCACCCTTCTCCCTGTCATGGCTAAGTTCCTAAAGGGTAGGGACTGACTCTGTGTTCATGCCCTGCCAGCCCCCCTCTCCCAGTTGGGAACTTTATGCCTCTTGATGGTGATGCCCTCGTTCTCATCTCTTTCCCAAGGTCTCCCATCCTCTCCTAACAGCCCAACATGAATAATCTAACCTGAGGGGGCAGATAGTTTCCCTCCAATCCATTGGTAATGTTTTGAGCGATGTGTTCGCACAGATTCTGAGATTACATCCTGGCTCAATGCTGGAAAAGAGTACTGTGATTGATTAGTGATGTCTCTCCATGACTGATTGGTGATGTCTGTCACTGGTGGAGCCTTGTTGGAGTAGTATGCATGCAGCTTTACATTTACCATCTCTTGTCAGGCTGTCTTTAAGGACCCAGGAAACTTGCAAATCAGAGGTCTTGAGCCTGAACAAAAAATAAATGTTGAGCTCCCTCTCCATGTTCTGCTGGACATGGAGAGGAAGGTAAAAAAGTACACAGCTCCGTTTCTGCCCACAGAGAGCTTACAATCTCCTTTAACCGGGTCCTGGCCATTTCTAGTATCCTTTACTTCTTTCCACTTTTCTTCTAGAGTCTAGACCATCTCTCCCTTTACTAGCTGTTCCGCCCCAAATAGCTATTGTGTGCACTTGGCCCAGCTCCCAAGAGCAAGCACTCAGGAATTCTACAGAAAACACGTCACTTAAAATACAGCTGAGCTTCCAAGACTAATTGTGAATGCTCTAGAGGAATTACAGTCACATGACAGCAGCAACTGCACGATGACTCCCAGCTGGGGCAGTCGGGGTATTTCTGCTTAAGTTTGCATAAGTTCTTTGCAGCGTGTTGCCAAACTTAGCTCCCCATGTTGCAAAGATGTTTGGCAGCTCGGTGTTTCTCCAGGATGGGAAGTGATGCAGGCAGGGGTGCTCCTGCAAGTGGGCTTTTTTCTGAAGGTCACCACCTTGCCACTGCCGTGCTTGTGGCCAAGGTCCAATGAGAAAGGGCACTTCCCAATTTGCCTCCCTGTCTCTGAGATTTTCTTACTGTTTATGAACAATTAAGTAGTGAGAATGTAGGGAAGGTGCAGAATTGCATGTGGTTGATGACCGATGGATTCCTATGGGGACCCCTCATCATCTCCTCACCAGCCAGACCATGACTATCTCAGTCTCATTGATGCAGGGACATGAGAGGTGGAGGAACATTTATGAAGCACCTACTGTACGAAGAGTAGCCCCTGCTCGCCGCAACTAGAGAAAGCCCGCGCAGCAACGAAGACACAAGGCAGCCAAAAAATAAATAAATACATTTTTTAAAAGCACCTACTGTATGCCAGGTCCTGCATTGAAGAGTTGTATGTGTTTTCTCATTTAATCCTCACAGCAGGTCTGTTTAGTGTGATGAGCAATGAACAGAATGGGGGTGCTCAGCCAGAACCCCAGGTCAGATCCTGGCCCTGGCACTTATATCTCAGTAACTTTGAATGAAGGGCCTTCTCTTTTTGAACCTTTGTTCCTGTCCCATCGAAGGAGCATGAGAATGCCTTGTCACCTGTTGATGAAGATAAGAGACACCCCGTGTAAAGAACTTTTCCTAGAAGAGGCCCTCTGATCCTGGAAGCTGTTTTTATTTGCCTAAATCAAGGGCTGGCACATCCTGACTTGTGGCTTTTTACAAAATATATGTATGAAAATGTCAATAGTATTGCTCTTTTCTTTTTTTTGCGGTACGCGGGCCTCTCACTGTTGTGGCCTCTCCCGTTGCGGAGCACAGGATCCGGACGTGCAGGCTCAGCGGCCATGGCTCACGGGCCCAGCCGCTCTGCGGCATGTGGGATCCTCCCGGACCGGGGCACGATCCCGTGTCCCCTGCATCGGCAGGCGGACTCTGAACCACTGCGCCACCAGGGAAGCCCGGTATTACTCTTTTTTAAAAAAAATTATTTTCTTGAAGTATAGTTGACTTACAATGTTGTGTTAATTTCTGCTGTACAGCAAAGTGTTCTTAATATTTCACGTATACTCCAACGTTAATTATATATGTGTGCATAATTTTTATGGAGGTGAAATTCATATAGTAAAAAAATTAACCATTTTAAAGTGAAAAATTCAGAGGCATTTAGGACATTCTCGGTATTGTGCAACCATCACCTCTATATAGTTCCAGAATATTTCCATCCCCCACAAAGGAAACTCCATCCCCGTCAGCACTCACTCCCCATCCCCTCCTCCCTCAGCCCCTGGTAACTGCGAATCCACTCTCTGTCTCTATAGATTTGCTTATTCTAGATATTTCTTCTAAAGGGAACCGCACACTATGTGACCAAAACAGCTTTTGTTTGGCCAATAGCTAAGCATGTCTTCTTCCTTTATGAATGTTTGGGAAAAAACCCCAAAAGAATACTATTTCATACATGAACATTCTATGAAAATCAAATTTCGGTGTGCATAAATATGTTTTATTGGCATGCAGCCACGCCCATTCATGGAGGTATTGAGACCATGCACAGAAAGAGACTGGATGGTCATATGCAGAAATACTGAATCTCTGGCCCAAAGCTTAGAGAAGTTGATTCCATATGGAGAAGCCAGCAGAGCTACTTTTGGACTCCAGAGTCTGAGCTGGGCTCCCAAACAATCACTGCCTCTCAGTATGCATTTAATAGACCTTTCTGGAATTCTTATTACTGAGCAGGTGCTGGAGAGTGAGCCGTCATCCAGAGTAAGCTGGTCTTTGCCCCTACTTAGCTTCCAGGTGTTAAATCAATAACTAGCCAAATAGATATGGGGGTGAATCTGAAGACATCCTTTAGGTCAGTGGTTTGGACATTCACCATCAAGGGATGTCTCGACACCTGGTTGTAAAGGTACAGTTTATTAGTGATGACTGACGAGAACTTTTTCTGTTTTTGCTTAGGTTTTTGTTACATGTTGGCCATAGCATCTGGGCTAGGGGCTGCTTTTTTGTTTTATTTTTACTTGAAAAATTTTAGTTTTATTTAGATTTAAAATTATTAAGTTTTGATTTATTTATTTTTATTTTATTAAAATTTTTGCTTTATTTAGATTTAAAATTTTTAAATCTTATTTATTTTTTATTTAAAAAATTTTTAGTTTAAAAAATTTTAAAGTTTGGGAGCTCCCTGGTGGCCTAGTGGTTAGGATTCCTGGCTTTCACTACTGTGGCCTGGGTTCAATCCCTGGTCGGGAAACTGAGATCCCGCAAGCCATGTGGCACAGCCAAAAAAAAAAAAAAAAAAAAAATTAAAGTTTTATTTAGATTTAATTTTTTATTTTAAAATTTTAATTTTATTTAGGTTTTTAAAAATTTAATTTTATTTCTATTTATAGTGGGATCATTTGCATACTGTGAAATTTCCAAGTGGTGCAACCATCACTACAGTCCAGATTTAGAACTTTTCCATCAACCCAAGGAAATCCCTCCTGTCCCATTTTCAGTCCATCCCCACTTCCACCCCCAGCCCCAGTCAACCACTGATGTGCTGAGTCTGTAGATTTGCCTTTTCTGGATATTTCATATAAATGCAGTCACACAGTGTGGTCCTTTGCATCTGGTTTCTTTGACTCTGCATAACTTGAGGCAGCGTGTACCAGTCACTGGTTCCTTTTCATTGCTGAATCGTATTCCATCTTACGTATGGACCACAACTTTGTCACCCCTTCACCTATTGATGGACTGAGTGATACTGTGTTGTCCATGTCACTTCTTGGAGCCCAGTAACAATCCCACACACATAACTTAGAAAAGGCAGTCATGTCCTTTCCCACCTTGAGTGCCCTGGCCTCCCCTCCCCTCATTGGCCTGGGAGTCCAGCACTGTTGCCTGTAAGGTCACCCCTTTGGGAAGCTGGTCAGACCTGTAGGCCTCCCTGCCACACCCTGCCAGGAGGAGGAGGCTGGCGTTCTGCCCTCCAAGACACCTTTGTGTTCTGCACTCATGTGCCCGGCGTAGCCATATGTGTGACCTGGTAGGGGGAGAAGGAAAGGCCTGGGGGCTGGGGCAACAGTGACTAAGGTTGAGCCCCACATTGTTGGCACCTGGGGGACCCGCTTCCTCACACAGTCCCCCTGACCTGCCTGCCTTCTGACTTCAAGGAAGGTTTGATTCTCGCTTATATGGACGACAAGCCTGCACAGAGCCTCCCCTCCCCAGGGATCGTGGCCTGTTGTCACACAACTTGCTTTGGTTTCCTGTCATCAGCCAGAGGAGCTGGCTTTGGCATTGACCTCATTTGAATCTCTCTCTGCTCCTTCTGTGGTGAATGGCCTCAGGGACATTGCTTCACCCTGCTGACCTGCAATGCTGTAATCAGGGTGGAAAATAATAACAACATGATTAAGTTATTATATGTTATTATGTCATTATTATATATTGTTAATAATGATAGGCACTCGACAGGTTGGCCGGTGATCTACAAGGGATGAATTGCTTAAGGACCCCGTTTAACATTGTTAAAAGTTTATTTGTAAATCTCCACGTCTTCTGTTTGGGGACAAGGTATTTCTGGATGCCTGGAACCGTTTCTCTGGAAAACAAAGGAGCATATATATTGTTCGGATCCACTTATTTTTTCACTTTCAATTTTTTTTAATCGAGGTGAAATTCAGAAAACAAAAAGATAATCACTTAAAGTGTACCAACTCAGTGGTATTAAGTACATTCAAAATGTTGTACGAACATCCACTCTAGCTAGTTCCAAAACATTTCCGTGACCCCAAAAGGAGACCTTGTACCCATTAGTGGTCACTCCCCATTACTCCCTCCCTCCCCCAGTCCCTGACCGCCATCAGTCTTCTCTCTGTCTCTATAGATTTGCCTGTTCTGGACGTTTCATATAAATGGAATCATTCACTAAGTGGCCTTTGGTGTCTGGCTTCTTTCACTCAGCATCATGTTTTCAAAATCTGTCCACGTTGTAGCAGCCCTTTTTATGGCTGAATAATATTCCAAGATGTGGAGGGACCACGTTTTGTTTATCCACTCATCTGTCGATAGACATTTGGGCCGTTTCCACCTTTTGGCAGTTGTGACTAGTGCTGCTGTGAACATTGGTGTACAAGTATTCGTTTGAGTCCCTGTTTTCAGCTCTTTGGGGTCTATACCTGGGAGTGGAATGGCTCGGTCTTACGATAACTTTAGGTTTAACTTTTGGGGGAGCCACCTAATCAGATCCACTTTGAAAAGGCTCTCCTGGGCTGGAGACAGTGCTGGGTCTTCTAGCTTTGACCCCACTCCCTGCCTCCAGGATATTTATTCTTCTGATGACATTTATTCAAGCCTCTATAAGCACCATCTCATTTCCTCCTTCCAGACCCCGTGATTTGGCTTTCTCTGTTGCACACTTTCTCTCTCCTCCTGTTCCAGTAACACAAGGCTTCTCCCACTTCCCACTGGGAGCCAACCCACAGGCTGGATGAGTGACGTTGCAGCTTTAACAGGGTGGACCTCACCTGGATGGTGTAATAAACCCCCTTTACAGATGAGCAAACTGAGGCTTACTGCCTCAGGGTTTGGGATCCCTATACCATCACACCAGCCCCCTCTCATTCCCGGTTCTTCAACGTCTTTGCAGTTTTGCTCCTTGACCCTGGGCAAATGCTGACACGTGGTCCCTGTACTACAAAGGCTTTTCTGGTTGAATTTTGGGGGAGGACGTTAAGAAAAAAAAACTTAAAGAGAGACAGGTCCTGATGGGAAAATATCCACGGTATCACGGGGTCAGTGGTGTCCCCACTAAAAGATATGCCTACCTCCTAACCTCTCACATCTGTGACTGTGATTTCTTAGAAATAGGGTCTTTCCAGATGTGATCGAGTGAAAGCTCCCGAGATGAGGTCATCCTGGATTTAGGATGGGCTCTAAGTCCAGGGACAGTTGTCCTTACAGGGAAAGAGAAGGGGAAACAGACAGAGAATGGAAGGCTGTGTGAAGATGGAGGAAGATATGGGAGTGACGCAGCCACAAGCCAAGGAACGCTGAGGGTTGCTGGCAGCCTCCAGAAGCTGGGAGAGAGATGGGGCCGATTCCCTCCCTCAGAACCTCCGGAAGGAACCAACCCTGCCCACACCTTTATTTCAGACCTCTGGCCTCCAGGACTGTGAGACAAAACATTTGTTTTATGTAAAGCCACCCGGTTTGCGGTCATTTGTTAAAGCAGCCACAGGAAACTCATATGCATGGACAGGAGGAGTGAGCTGGGGTCTCTGCATGCTGGGTCCGGGCTGAACATGGCTGAAATCCTGGGCCCATAAGGGAGCAAGGTATGCCCACAGACAGCCAGGGTGTAGCAAGATAAATGCCATGAAAGAGGTGCAGTTATTATTGTTCTCATCACCATTATTAGTATTGAGTCATTATTCATCTCCGTGATATGGGGCGCTCATTACCCCCTCGACTCCAGCCCATCCCTCCATTCTGCGACCCAGTTAATGGAACGCCCTTCTTTTGCTGAGGCTAGAGCTCCCAGATCAAACACTGGACGCCCAGTGAAGTTTGAATTTCAGATAGATGAGGAAAGATGTTTTTGCATTAAGTATGTTCCTGTTTAACTGCCTTCCTCTTCCATTCTTAGCTTAAAGCTGTTGTATTTACAAATAACCTTTTAATTGTGGAATTGACAAATCTGATGGCAGAAACGCTGCGAAGAGCATATTCAGAGCTCCCCGTGTCTCCTTGGCCCAGTTTCCCTGAAAGTTAACGTCTTACGAGAGGACCGGGCATTTGTCAAAGCTGAGAAATTAACACTGGGCGGTGCTGTTTGATGCTGCACTCCAGACTTTATTGGATGTCCCCACTTCACCCACAGATGTCCTCTTTCGGTTCCAGATCCCATACTACATTTAGTCATCACCTTGCCCCAGTCTCCTCTAGCCTGTGACAGTTTTGCAGACTTTGTTTTCCTCATGACCTTGATAGTCTGGTAGAGTGCTGGCTGGCTATCTCTTAGGACCACTGAATGTACCCCACCCCAATCTGTTTTTTTTTTTTTAATATTTATTTATTCATTTTTTTTGGCTGCACTGTGTCTTAGTTGTGGCACATGGGATCTTTTGTTGCAGCATGCGTACTTCTTAGCTGTAGCAGGCGAACTCTTAGTTGCGGCATGTATGCGGGATCTAGTTCCCCGACCAGGACGCCCTGCATTGGGAGCGTGGAGTTTACCCACTGGACCACCAGGGATGTCTCCCCTCCATCTGGGTTTGTCTGATGTTTTCTTGTGATTAGATGGGGGATATCTGGGGAGAGGACCACAAAGGTGACGGGTCCTCCATATCATACCATCCCAGGGGTACCTGATGTCTGCATGACTCTTCACTGTGATGTGAACGCTGCGCTTCATGCTCAGGGGCACCACGAACATTCCCTAGACATCTTCAGGAACCAGACTGAGTTTTGGTTCCTTGAAAGCAGAAGACAGCGATAGCACGTACTGGGCACCAGGCCAGGCCCTGGGATGCATCCCCTTCACGCTGCTGGAAGATGGATTTTAATGGGAGAACATGGATGTAGAAGAACTTCTCCAACTGCAGAGCCTGGAATCCTGAAATGGTCCTCTTATCTTTTTCCCAAACAGTTTCCCGATATGCACATTTTACAGCCCCAGTAAGCGATAAGAGAGGCAGCCGCTTTTGAGAGGTTTGCCTGAAGCATGTTCCTCTAACTTACGGCCTAAAGAACATCAACTGAGCCATTTTAACTCTCAGAGTTGATTTAATCTGCACAGCAGCTCCATGGTGTTATCCAAGTTATCCGGGGAGAACGGAGGCTCAGAGAGGCTAAGGTATCTCCTGAAGATCACACAGCAGCTCGGGTCTGCTTACACCCACCAACTCTGCTCCCTATTGCAAGAAGCCTCAGTAGTTAAGTTGCATCTCGCCTAGAATATGTTCGTAAAAGGAGGGGGTGGGGCAGGCCAGCGTGAGAACTGGGTTAGTTACAGGGGCCTGTAAGCAGGATTTTCCAACACGAGCACTGCTGACATTTGGGACCGGATGATTCTCTGTGGTGGGGCTGTCCTGTGCATTTTAGGATGTTGAGTAGCATCCCTGGTCTCCACCCATCAGATGCCAGTGATAGCATCCCCCAGTTGTGACAACCAAAAATGTCTCCAAGTTTTCCCCAGGGGGTCAGAGGAGAGATGCTCTGTGTAAGCATAGGAGGCGAGGTTGCTCCTCAGAGCTGTGATTTGCATTTCTAGCAAACTCCAGAGCCCTGCTGGGTGGTCAGACCCCTTCCCAGCTCTGGGAAGGAAACCTCCCTCCATCATCCCCGTCACTGGCTGGCTTGGAAGACGTCGGACATTTGCGATTTAATAAGAAAAGTCTAAGCTCCCCTGACTCAGGGGAGCCTTGTGCTCAGCGATCTGTACTGTTTACACCAAACAATGACTTACGCACGGCAGAAAGCTGGTGATATGCCGGTATGTGCAGAGCAAGAAAAACCAGAGGGGCTGTCAGCTCTCCTGGCCTGACTCATGTGTTGCCATGCTGGGAGCGCGGCCAAGTCCTGACTCACGGCAATGTCATACCTGTGCCCTCAACCCAGGGATGGCACCCCTCTGAGAAAATATTGGCTAAACCCACGGCAATTGGGCTTGGCTGTATCCTTGCTTGCAACACCTAGGGTGTGAAGGGGTGTGGGACCCATGGTGGCCTTGCACCCTTGGTAGCCCCGGGCTGTTTGTAGGAGGAAGGTTGAGTCAGCCATGGAGGTTGGTGCCAGGCCGAGACCCCTGGAGAAAGAGTGAAGGAGCGAGCAGAATTTCAGATATGCACCTTCTGGTTCTGTGTATTCATTTTTGTTTTTAACTTTTTTAACAAACTGAGGTGAAATTCCTACCACGTAAAACTAACCTGTCTTAGTCCTGCTCTAACAAACTACCATAGACTGGGTGACTTAGAAACGATAGAAATTTATTTCTCAAAGTTCTGGAGGTTGCCAAGTTCGAGATCAAGATGCCGGCTGATTTATTTCACTCGGCATGATGTTTTCAGAGTTCATCCACATTGGCACATGAATCAGGGTTTCATTCCTTTTCGAAGCAGGATAATATTCCATTGTGTGGATGGACCACATTTTGTTTTTCCATTCGTCAGTTGATGGCATTGTATTTTTGGGCTATTGTGAGTAGTACTTTTGGACAGCAGTAGTATAAATTTATTTTATTTATTTATTTGTGGCTGCGTTGGGTCTTCGTTGCTGCGCGTGGGCTTTCTCTAGTTGTGGCGAGTGGGGGCTACTCTTCCTCGTGGTGCGCAGGCTTCTCATTGCCGTGGCTTCTCTTGTTGCCCGGCACGGGCTCTAAGCGTGCGGGCTTCAATAGTTGTGGAACACAGGCTCAGTAGTTGTGGCGCACGGGCTTAGTTGCTCCACGGCATGTGGGACCTTCCCGGACCAGGGCTTGAACTCATGTCCCCCGCACCAGCAGGCAGATTCTTAACCACTGCACCAGCAGGGAAGTCCCAGTAGTGCTGTTTGAGTATTGTTTGAACACCTGTTTTCAATTCTTTGGGGTCTATACTTAGGAGTGGAATTGCTGGGTCATGTGGTAATTCTATGTTTAACCTTTTGAGGAACCGCCAAAGCGTTTTCCTCGGTGGCTACAGCATTTCACATTCCCACCAGCAGTGCACAAGGGTTTTGATTTCTCCACACTAACATTTGTTATTTTCCTTCTTTTTTGGCCAAGCTAGTGGGTTTGATTTGCATCCATTTATCTGCTCTGTGCAGACTCTGTCCCAAGCATTGCGGGGGGTGGGGGTGGGAGCAGTCCCCTGGCCTGGAAGAATTTGCAGGGACACATGAAAAAGTGGGAGCATATGTCACTTCACCAGGCAGAGGGGCATCCAGGAAGACTTCCTGGAGGGGGTGGTAGATAGCAATGGGTTAGGCCAAGCATCTCTAACTATGGCCCACGGGCTGGCCGCCTGTTTTTACAAATACACTTTTATTGGAACCCATCCACTCTCACTCATTTACACGTTGCCTATGTCTGCTTTGCACTACAATGGCAGAATTGAGTCATTTCAAGAAAATGTATGACTAGGAAAGGTAAAAATGTTTACGTCAGGCTCTTTATAGAAAAAGTTTGCAGGCTTTTGGGTCAGGCCAAGGAGGAGCAGTGTGTGCATCGCCCAGACTCATGTGGAGATGGTGTGTTGGGGAACCGTGTTCTAGGTTTTCCGTCTGGCTGGGGTGTTCAGTGCCTGAGGGGAGCGTGAGAGATGAGGCCGGGGAGTGGGGGGACTCTAGGGGTAATTGTCTCCTATGCTGAGCTGAGGAGGTTGACGGTGGGGCCCGTGCTGGCTCTACTCTCTGTTTTCTCATCCTTCTCTGGGCCGGGAGGCTGGCCTCTGACGCATTGATGGCTCCTTGTTCGGTTTGGTCAGTAGGAGGTCCCTGAGGGGCACTAAGGGCAGGAGGGAAGTGGTTTGGGGAAATGATCCTCTGGGGTCCCTCCTGCCAGGAGGCTCTGCAGTGGCCTCATCTCCTGCTGAAGGCCACACTCCCCTCCCCAGCACACAGTGCCTGCCCTTCCCTCACCCCTGCTGCCTTGGGGTAGTAACAGCCCCCCAGTGTTGCTCATCCTGGGTGCTGGACCAGCCCTGCTGGCTTCCCAAACCCTGAATTTTTGCCCATTCTCCCCAGTCACCCAGGTGAACAGCCAGCTGAGCTGTGTCCTAGGGGATGCAGGGACCTACTTCCCCGTAGAAGGATTCTCTCCCTTTCTTTTTATAGTGGATGAAAACAACAAAACTTATTTTTTATGGGCTCTTTGTGCCCCCCACACCGCCAAATTCATCTGTTGAAATCCTAACCGACAATGTGACGGAATTAGGAGGTGGGGCCTTTGGGAGGTGATTAGGTCATAAGGGTGGAGCTGTCATGAATGGGATTAGTGCCCTTATAAAAGAGACCCCAGAGAGCTCCCTCACCCCTTCTGCTAAGTGAGGATACAGTATATACTGTGTTGATATATATATCAATATTTATCATCTGCATCTAGGAATCAGGCTTGCGCCAGAACCCAACCATGCTGGCACCTTGGTCTCAGACTTCCAGCCTCCAGAGCTGTTGTTTACAAGCCACCCAGGCTATGGTGTTCTGTGACAGCAGCCTATGCTGATTAAGGCAGTCTGTATTATCTCCCTGTTTCTACAAGTCAGGAGCCCAGCACAGAGTAGCTGGTCCTCTGCTCAGTGTCCCACAAAGCGGTAATCAAGATGTTGGCCAGGGTGGGAGTCTCACCTGAGGCTCCTCCTCCAAGCTCCCTGGGTGTTGGCAGAACCCAGTTCCTTGTGGTTGTAGGACTGAGGCCCTCGGCTCCTTGAGGCTGCCTATCCTCTCCATCAAGCTTCCTTAAGGCCCACAGCATTGCAGCTCTCTGCTGCTTCCAATTTCTGACTTCTAGATGCTTTTTTTTTTTTTTTTTTTTTTTTTTTTTTTTGCGGTACACGGGCCTCTCACTGTTGTGGCCTCTCCCGTTGCGCCCAGCCGCTCCGCAGCATGTGGGATCTTCCCGGACCGGGGCACGAACCCGCGTCCCCTGCATCGGCAGGCGGACTCCCAACCACTGCGCCACCAGGGAAGCCCTAGATGCTCTTTTTTTAAAAAAAAATGTTTCTTCAAGTCCAGCTACTTAGTTTAATTTTGGGTTATCCAACATTGTTTTTTAAAAAATTGTGATAAAATACACATAAGAGAAATTACCATTTTAATCCTGCCTTTTTTGCTTCCTTTGCTTATTTTAAATTGAAGTATAATTGATTTACAGTGTTGTGTTAGTTTCAGGTGTACAGCAATGTGGTTCAATTAATATGTGTGTGTGTGTATATATATATATATATATACATGCATATATGCATACACACACAGACATGTACACACGCACACACACATATATATCTATTCTTTTTCAGATACTTTCCCCTTATAGGTTATTACAAAATATTGAGTATAGCCCTTTTTAAGTGTACACTTAAGTGGCATTAAGTACATTCACATTCTTGTGCAACCATCACCACCATTCATCTCCAGAACCTTTTCATTTTCCCCAGCTGAAACGCTATCCTCATTAAACACTAACTCCCCATTCTCCCCTCCCCCAACCCCTGGCAACTACCATTCTACTTTCTGTCTATGAATCTGACTACCCTAGGAACCTCATGAAAGTATTTGTCCTTTTGTAACTGGCTTATTACACTTAATAATGTCCTCAAGGTTTATCCATGTCACATGTGTCAGAATTTCATTCCTTTCGTGGCTGACGAATATTCCATTGTACGGATATACCACATTTTTTACCCATTTATCTGTTGATGGTACTTGGGTTGCTTCCACTATCCAACACACTTAAAAAATTTTTTTTGATTAAAAATATTGTGGTTAAAAAATGACATAACCTAGGGACTTCCATGGTGGCACGGTGTTTAAGAATCTGCCTGCCAATGCAGGGGTGCAGGGGACAGGGGTTCGAGCCCTGGTCTGGGAAGACCTCACATGCTGCGGAGCAGCTAAGCCCACGTGCCACAACTACTGAAGCCCGCGTGCCTAGAGCCCGTGCTCCGCAACAAGAGAAGCCACTGCAGTGAGAAGCCCGCGAACCGCAATAAAGAGTAGCCCCCGCTCTCTGCAACTAGAGAAAGCCCGCGTGCAGCAACAAAGACCCAACACAGCCAAAAATTAATTAATTAACTTAAAAAAGACATAACCTAAAATTTACCGTCAGACCCTCGATTATGTCAGGACCACCCAGGATAACCTCCCTTTAGATGGACTCGAAATCAAATGATTTGGGACCTTAATTGCATCTTCAAAAATCCCTTCACTTTGGCCCTACAATGTAACCTAATTAAGGGAGTGACATCTCAACTATTCACTGGTCCCACACGTAAGCACGGTAGTATACCAGGCAGGAGTCTTGGGAATCTGAATCCCGCTTACCATGCGCTCTACCGCTTGCCATTGCCCATGGGTGGTTATGAAGGGATGGCTCAGGAGGCCCGTGGGTGGAATTGGGGGTGGGAGACCCTTGTCCCTCATCAGAAACACACTGCCCCATCCTTCCAAATAAAGACAACCTGCATTGAGATGGTGAAAGCCCTTTGTCCCCTGGGCTGTGGGCCTCAATGCCCTAGATGATCAGCCTGGATGACGAGACTCCCCAGGCAGGAATGGAGGGACCACATTCGTGTGCAAGTCCTCTGTCCCCATACACAGTGGAGACGTCTGTTCACTTCTGAGACCTTTTGGAGGTGACTGGCCCCTGGCTTTTGTCCTCACTGGGGTCCAAGGGGATCCCTCGGAAAGGTTTTCAACGGGCTGGCTGGCTGACTGCCAGAAGCTTTTACCAAGCTTATTGATTTGTGGCGACAGAGGACTTTTTGCAGACAATCCGAGGGTTGAGTCCCCATGACTCATGTTGTCCTGGGCACCCGGAGGCTGTGTACCGAAGGTGGCAGCTCTCCGGCGAGGCTGCTTGCGTGCATGTGCCTCCCAGACACACCTGGTTGAGTCACCGGGGAAACCAGTGGGCAATGAGGCTGGCCGGAGGGGTTCCGTGCGACTCATGAGCTCCTTCAGGGATCGGTATCCCACTTTTGGGTCCACTTTGGGGTCCTTGGGGAAGTCACTGAGTCTCTTTTCCACACCTGCCAAATGGGGTTTCGGGATGGGTGGATCGCCAGGTGAAGGCTGTAAAGCGCCTGGCGCATAGGGAGCTCTCGCCCACGGTGGCCACCGTCATTGATGACAGCTCCTCCTGGGCAGGGAGGTGGCCCCTGTGAGCACAGGTCCCTTCAGACCTCCTCTCTCCACCACCATCCACCCTTTCACAGCCTGTAAGACCAGGACAAAGCCTCGTCTTTCCTCTGCAAAATCTCTCCACCCATCCAGAGTTAGAACCATTTGCTTTTTCTTCCCAGACAGGGCAGGGTTCCCTGGGTCATGGGGCTGGCAGAATTCTGAGCACCAGCACCGATCCTGGGTAGAAGGTTCTGCTGAAGCCTTCTGCTATACCTTCCAGCTTGTGCTGCGTCCTGCGGGGCTGCCTGGCCAGTGAACTTGTAGGAGGAGTGAGGTCTGAGCCACTGCTGCCCCTTAGTGCATGCACTAGGTGCTCAATAAATGCCTGTCTGGTCTTTTCAATGAAGGTAAAACTTGCATGCGGCTGAGTGCACTAATCTGAAATGTACGCGCAGTGGATTTCACTGAAGTGACCGTCACCCAGATCAAAATGTGGGAGCATCCAGTGCCCCCAAGGCTCCCTCTGCCAGTGAGGGAAACTTTGCCTCTGACCTCTGTCCCCGGACATGAGTTTCACCAGCTGTTGATCTTACTGGTGGAACTCACTGTGGAATCACCATTATGGCCTCTTTCACATTTGGTTTCTTTCCTCAGTTTTGTGCCCACGGGGTTCCACATTCTGTATGTAGCGGGCCTTTCCCCCCCATCGGTGTATAGTATCCCATTAAATGAATATACTACAGTTCATTCATTGATGACATTTGGGTTCTTTTCTCATTTCCTCCCGCCCTCTCTCCCTCCCTCCCTCCCTCCTTCCCTCTCTCTCTCTCTTTCTTCCTTTCTGGCCACTGTCAGTAATGCGGCTATGTTTTTAGTGTGGACATATGGATTTATTTCTTTAAGGGTATATACCTAGCAGTGGCATCACAGGGTCACAGCTTTGGTAGATACTGGCAAATGGTTTTCCAAAGTGGCTGGACCAATTTATTACTCTTGAAAGCGAAACAACCACCCCGAGGAGAGAGCGCAGCTCCTTAAAAAGCATGGCCCACAGAGTCAGCAAAAAGAAAATCCTGGACATGAAACTTGGACCAGATTTGAGAGCATCTCCCAGAGTGCGTTGTGGGGGCGGGGCGCGGCCAGCAGGTAAGCGACTAATACTTGGGTTGGATTTTGTGAAATGAGACATCCCTGCCACCTCCAATCTGGAGAACGCTTGTCACGCCCACTTTACACATTTCTCAGGTCCCTATTCCGACCGTCACCAACCCTCACGTCCACGGGGGATGGTCTTTAAGGCAAATACTGAAAATATCGAATGTAGCTTCGGACAGATTTAGCTTTGGGTTCTACTGCTGCCGGCTTCAGCCATGCGTGACTTTGCTGGGGGCCAGTCGCCTGCCCTCTCTGTGCCTTGGGTTTCCTCTTCTGTAAAATGGGAAAGGCGTTCGGGGCATGGTGGAACTCCCAAGGGCGCTAGGAAGATTAAGGAGACACTGATAGAAAGTGACTTAAAAATCCTGGCTCACTGTGGGCGGCCAACAGATGTGCCTGGGTCTCAGCTGCCGGTGGCTGGTGGAAAAAGATTCCTTTCCTTTCCTCGGAAGATTTGTGACCGTTTACAAGCACTCAGCCTTGCCAGCAGAGTTCACATAGGCACTGGGCCTCCCAGCCCCATCCACATTCCCCTTCTCACTCCGGTGGGGGGAGTCAGGGATCCCGGCCAGGGCATCACTTTCCCTTCTCGTGTCTGCCTGCTGCCAGCACAGCCCTCTGCCCCGAAAGCTCGCTGCCTGGGCCGTTGGATGTGCTTGCAGGGGCCAGTGGCATAGACTCTGTGTTATGTAAGTTCTGAGGTGAGTTTTGGAAAACTCCACCCTCTCCCACCACCACCTTTTTTTTTTTCTTTTTTTTCCCCTCGAGGTTTTCCAGTGTCACCCAAACACCCAGCTCTGGGAGTTGGGGTGGGCTGGAGGGGAGCAGTTGTTTACATGTCTTGGTGAGAACAGTGTGTCTGAAGGCCAGGGCAAGATGTGTGCGAGTGCTTTCGACTGGGGAAAAACAAATGTGATTTGAGAAATTAAAAAAAAAAAAAAAAGAAGAGGAAAAATGAAATGGAAAACAACTGCTCGCAGAACTGGAACTTTGAGGCACGGCCCCAACTGTAGGATTTCAAACGACCTGGGGAAGAATGTTCTGGAATACTCCAGGAGGCTCTTGTGCTCCTGGCAGGCTGATGGCTCGTGCCCCTCACCCTCCACACCACATCACTCGGGCCGCTCCGGACGGACGGACGTGCCGAGGAGGACAAACAGCTGCTTCTTTTCCAGGGGTTGCAAGCCTGCGTCCCCAGGCGCTTAAAAATAGCCATGGTTTCTTGCAGACCTGAGTCTAACAATCAGGGTTTTCTTCTGATGTAAAAACTTTTCCACCGTAAGGGCAGTTTTTTGAAAATATGTGTAGTGAGAGAGAGTTTTGCTTTTTTTTTTTCCTCCCAGGAGTAGTTGTGAAGGCTTGAGTCTAAAATGGCCAGTCCAGTGTCATGTTGTCGTGTGTGTGTGTGTGTGTGTGTGTGTGTGTGTGTGTGTGTTTGAGGCTTAGGATTGATGGAGGGGAGAAGGAAACTAATATTGAAGACCTACTATGTGCCAGGCCCTGTGTGGAGCTCCCTGGGTCCTCAGGACTAAGAGACCCATTCGTATTTCCACCACTTTATGGGGGGGGAGGGGGAACTGAGGCACAACGGATCCTCTGCTGAGCCAGGAGTTCGACTGTTTGATTTTGAAGCCTCTGATCCTGACCCAGGCTTGTTCCCCTGTATGAGCCTCAGAGGGTCCAGGAACCCCCCGACACTGAAGGCAAGCTGCTGACATATTTATGTAAAATGAATGGTCTCCAACTTTCATCACCCGGGAGCCCAGGACATCAAAAAGATACAAAACTACCCCTCCAAAAAAGGTTTTTGAGAGAACCACGGCCTAGAGCTTGGGTCAAGTTGCTTCTCTTTTCCGGGCCTCAGTTTTGATATTTGAGAAATGGATTGTATCTCCTGGTACATGCCGGATATGTGGTCCTGAGCCCCTCCCCACATCCCACCAGATGTTGATGTGTCCACGGGCGAGGAGGCTTTTTCCCACCTTCGTAGTGCAGACGTGTAACGAGACCACCTTGATCTTGGCAGGAGAAGCTCAGGGCTGACTTCTGACTTCTGGGGGCCTGAGGCACGTTTGCTTTTGCCTTACGTTTCTACCTGGCTGAGGGGACCAACTGTCACAAAATGACCAGGTCGTCAGATTTAGCAAATAAAACACGAGGTGCCCAGTTAAATTTGAGATTCAGATAACACATGTTTTAGCATAAATATGTACCAAGTATCGCTTGGAATGGGACATACTTCCTCCATTTTAAACAAAAGTTAAAGAATTGAATGATTTCCATAGGACTTAAAAATTTCATTTTCACCCTCTGAAGTAAGAAAAAATAAAACTTTTTTTTTTCTGCCCTAAAATAATGTTTTTTCTTTTGATGTTAAAGAAATCAAGACATTTCTGTGGACTCCTAAAAGTACCAGACCTCCTACTCCTGATGTATCAGCTGGTCCTGGAGAAAGTGGCCTTCCCTTAAGCCCACGTCCCCTGGGTGGAAAGTGACCACGGGGTTTCCCTTATGTGATACGTGATACTGCCCGGCATCTCCCAAGCCTCGGGTCAGTGCAGGGCCCAGAACCAGGTTCTGGGAAAAATCGAGGGGGAGAAGTGTTGCCTGTTCAGGCTGATCTGCCCCTCGCAGAGACGCTTCCGGTCCAGACGGGCTCCCTTTGAATATGAGGAAGCATGAATCAGACCTCGGTGGCCTGGCAGGCAAGCCCCAGTGAGGTGTCTTTTCAAGGGGCCACCTGAGTGTTCACCCCTTTGCTCACTGGCCTTCTGGTGGCCTGGGGTTTGGGGACAAATTTAGATCATTTGCCATCTGACCGAAATGGACCTTCAAAGATTTCCCAGGGTCTTAACAAATTCTTTGTCACCAGAACTTTCTCGAGGAACCGGTAGAGGACGGGAGACATCTCGGCGGCTCAGGCCCCAGCTGGGTTTTACTGAGACAAACCAGGTGGATCAGACATTTGGGGTCCAAAAGGCCTGGAGTTGCCTTTGATTTCTGCCTGGCTATGATTTCGGAGATTTCTGCCTGGTTGTGAAAAACAAACTGTAACAAAAGCCCGTCGCCAGATTGAGCAAATGAAAGGTAGGATACCCAGTTAAATTGGCATTTCAGATAAACAGCGATTTTAAAAGTATAAGTATATCCCAAATTTTGCATGGAATGGGATATACTAAAAAGTTATCCACTGTTTACCTGAAATTCAAATTTAACGGGTGTCCTGTGTTTTATCCTGGGACCCTGCAGGGCAAGAGAGAAAACTCAGGGAGAGGCGGGGATGGGGGCGCACCCATCCTAGCTTGAGGTCCTAGTGGGTGCCAGGTCACCGACGTCATCTCCTTACATCGTCATCACAGCCAGTGCACAGATGAGGAAGCTGAGAGTGGAGGGAAGTTGGTGCAGAATGAGGGCATTTCCTGGTGGGCAGCTGCAGGTATGCCCCCAGGAGCATGAAGAATTCAGGCTTAATCCTGCCAGGGTCAAAATGGGGCAGGACTCCTCAAAAAGTTAAACGTAGCATTACCGCTTGACATAGCTATTCCGTTCCTGGGGACCTACCCCCCCGGAATTGAAAACAGATGTTTACACGAATACTTGCACACGCATGTCCACAGTAGCACTAGTCAGCATCGCCAAAAGAAACAGAGGAATTCCCTGGTGGTCCAGTGGTTAGGGCTCCATGCTCCCACTGCAGGAGGCATGGGTTCTATCCCTGGTCGGGGAGCTAAGATCCTGCATACCTCAAGGTGCAGCCAAAAAATAAATAAGGTAGAGATAACCCGGATGTCCATCGATAGATGAATGGATAAACAAAGTGTGATCCAACCATACAATGGAATATTACTCAGCCATACAAAGGAATGATTCATGCTACAATGTGGATAAACCTCAAATAAACCTGAGTGGAAGGAAGCCCAGACACAAAAGGTTATATAGGATTCCACTTACTTGAAATACCCAGAACATAAAAATCCATAGAGACAGGAAGTAGATTGGTGGTTGCCAGGGCCTGATGGAGGGGGGGATGGGGAGTGACTGCAGATGGGGACGGGGTCTCCTTTTGGGGGTGATAGAAGTGTTCAGGAACTAGATAAAGGTGCTGGTTGCCCAACACTGCAAATGTACTAAATGCCACTGAATCACACATTTGAAAACTGTTAAAATGGTAAATGTTATGCGTATTTTACCACAATTTAAAAAAAATATCAGGCAGGGGCTGGCTAGGAGGAGACTTGGGCTACCATCAGGCCCGTGGCCAGAGTCCCAGAAGAGTTGCGAACAGGGACCCTCTTTGGTTGGATAACTGCTGCCAGGAGCTGTGCCGGATACGGCTGTCAGGTCCCATTGAATGCTGGGGAGCAGGGACCCCTGGTGTGCCCCCTTTACAGAAGTGGCAACTGAGGCCCATGAAGTCAGGGAGCTTGCACAGGGACTCAGCATGGCCAGCTGGGATTGCAATGTGGGCCTGTGTGGCCTCGAGCCCAGGAGTTCGTTCCAGGGAAAGCCATCTGCAGGCTGAGGGTGCTGAGTCACCACTGGGGGTGGGACCACAAGATCCATCATGGGACGTTAGGGAGGGAGGGGGCGAACGGCTCCTCCTCTGACAGCCCCAAGGCAGGCAGCCTCACGGTCTGTGCCGCCCACCCCAGGCGGGCCCAGCACGCCGGGGCCAACAGAAGATCAGAAAAGAGCTCGAATCCCAGTAATCAGGAGGTGCTTTGGTTAAAAGCCCGGTTCTTGGAGCCAGGTAGCTGACCCTGTTGGGCTGGGGGTGGGGCTTCACCCCTCTGAGGCTCAGTTTCCCCTCTGAACCTACCCCTCTCCCCCGTGGGTCAGCGGAGCATTCGCAGAAGGTGCTGCTCTATGGAGGCTGGTGCAGCGTTGAGCTCAACCCCTGGAGAGTTCACCAGCCTCCGGGGCATCTCGCCAGGGATGTGAAACCCATCCCCCAGGGGCCTGGACATCTACTTATTTGTTTAATTGAGAAACTCGAGTCACAGAGAAGACGTAGGCTCGATCGGAAATGTTTGAACAGGACCAAAGTCAGCCCACCCTGCTGGGAAGTGGGGACCAGGGGCAGGCACACACAGGGTGCTCTGGCTAGGTGATTTACGACAATCGATCGATTGACGATTGATAATCCTTTCTCTGATGAAAGAAAACGAGGCAGCAGAACTGGTCATCTTGTTCTTGGAAGAGAGAGTGGTTCCCTGATGGGCAGAACTGAGCAGAAAAGCACTGCATTCCACGAGAAGGAGCGTTAGAGACAGACAGAGAGAGTGAGAAGGAGAGGGATAAAGAGAGAGAGAGGGGGACCCTGAGACTGGTTAATAGAATTCAGCCTTTGGGCTTCTTTGAATTGAAGCCCTGATGGGATGCAAGTCTTCACTTGACAGATGCGGAAACTGAGGCCGGGAGGGGGTACCAGTCCCCTCCGTTCACCATCACCCAGGCCTGTTGGCCTGCCACAGCCCTCAGCTTCACTGATGCCCCCGATCACTTTCCCGCGTCCCCCAGCCCACAAGTCCCCTTTGGCCAGTTAAAAATAGCTGGTGGAGGACTACGGTGACTTCTGAAAGGGGCCTCAGAACCCAGGCGGCGGCGATGTGCAGCCAGCGACGGCGCTAACTGCGGCAGCCACACAGGGTACAAAGGCGCCTTCAGGGGAACTGGCGCGTCTGGATCAGATTTCTGGAGAGCAAACGTTTCTTTCATTTCCCTGAGCCCCGGCAGGGATCTGTCCTAACGGCAGAAGAAAACATCCCCTGGAAGGGAACAGGATCTCATTTGGGGTGTGAGGGTGCGGGGGGAGCCCCAGGGCACTACTGAACGGTGGCACTTAGGGAAGCTCCCAGCACACCCCGCAGCAGCCCCCCATTTAGGGTAAGTTGGGAGGACTTCCCTCTCCTCCAGTTTTATGAAAGCGTCTGTGTAGAACTGGCATTCTTTCTTTCCTAAACCTTTGGGGAAATTTACCAGTGACGCCATCCTGACCTGGCTTTCTACCTGGGAAGGTTCTCCACCACCCCATCAACTTCTTCCGTGGATACAGGGCTATCCTGGTGATCCATTTCCTCTTGAGTGAGTTTGAGGAATTTGTGTCTTTCAAAGAATTTGTCTGTGTCATCTGAGCCATTGAACTGATTGGAATCAAGTTGTTTATAATGTGCCCTTGTGATCCTTTTAATACGTGTAGGATCTGTCCTGGGGTCCCCTCTCTCCTTCCTGACATTGGTCATTTGTGCCTTATTTTCCTGATCTATGTGGCTCAGTCCAGGATGAGAAGCCCCAAACCCTGGTGTTGAGTTTGTCCCAAAATTCGGGCAGTAGTGGGCTTTGTTGTCCTCGCTGTTCTGATGGCAATGACATCGGAGGCCCTTATGGAAAGGCAACCCCGCCCAGCTCAAAGCACAGGAAGCCTTCCTATGTAAGGGTGATGACGGTCCATCTTCTGACTCTGCCCTCCGAACTCCCAAAGTTTAACTTCTAAGCATAGACCAGATAGAACATGAGCCCCAAAGTCTGGAAAACCCTGGCTCAAATCCGTTACTTTTCGTCAGGGCTGGGATAGGGTAAGGCAAGTGAGGCATCCAGGTGCAAAATTTAAGGAGGTGTCCGTCAGCAGGCTTGTGGAAGGCAAGGCTGGAAAAAACTCCCCGAGACAACTTGGCCACGTGGTCTTGGGTTACCGTGACAACACATGATGCTACTCCTCCCTTGCTGCATCTGTGAAGAGGGGGAGGGGATGGTACTAGAGCTGATGTGTGGGTTAAATGAGATAATATATGGACGCCACGCCCAGGGAAGTAAAAGCCCTGGAAATAATGATAAGAATTCATAATAATTACTCAGCCTCCTAGGGCCTCTCTTCTAAGTGTTTAGTGCTTACAACAATGCAGGAACTATTGTTTGTTCCATTTTACAGATGAGAAGACTGAGACCCAGAGCTGGTGGCAGAGGCAGGATTCGAACCCTGGCCGTCAGGCCCCCAGCCTGTGTGCACTTTGTGCGTCATCGCTGTGCACATCCGAAATCACAGCTCCACCCGAGTTCCTCTCCCCCGATAGCGCCTGGGTTTGCATCCTTGGCTGGAGAAAAGTGATTTAAAACAGGAACACCCACGGTGGCCCTGACTCTGCCTGAGTTCTGGAAGCGGGGCAGCCTCGGGACTCTGAACTTGGCTGGCGTTTTCCCCCAGCCCCGGGGCCCAGGGACGGGGGTTTGGCCTGTCTTAGGCCCCAAACCACCTGCTCAGCCCAGCATCCAGCCAGCCTGCGTGCGAGTGAGGGAGAGAGGGGACCCTCCGCTGTCTTTATATACCGGGGTTATTTTTAACCCGGCCTTCCAGAACATTACGGAGCTTCCTCTCTCCGATTCGCAGGAAGCCCTACTTGGCCGTGTTTCCTGCTAACACGCGGCCCCGAGATTGCTGAGAACAACAGGCCCAAGACTGCTTGGCTCCGGGAAAAAAAAAACCTGGCTCCCTTTCAAAGCCCTGACAAAACTCTTTCAGAGCTCTGCGCTCCCGCCAGCCCGAGCATGGCCCCCACGGCGCTGACAAATTGGTCGAGACCATGCCCAGGGCTCGCAGGCAGGGGCCCCCGACTACATCATCCCTTCCCAAGGTGGGAAAAAAGTGTGTGCCCTCCCTCCACCCCCAACTGGATAGACAAATACCTGCATTGGTGGATTTTTTTATGCTTCTGTTTTTTATTTTCTTCCATGTATTTTTATTGAGACGAAATTCACGTAACAGAAAGTTAGTCATTTTAAAGTGGAAAATTTGGTGGCATTGGGTACATTCACCATGTTATGCAACCACCATCTCTGATTCCAAAACATTTTCATCACTCCAAAATAAAACCTGGTCCCCGTGAGCAGTCACTCCCCATTCCCCCTGCCCCAGCCCCTGGCAACCACTAATCTGCTGTCTGTTTCTATGGATTTGTCTGCTCTGGACATTTCATATAGATGGAATCATTCACTGTGTGGCTTTTAGTGTCTGCCTTCTCTCACGTAGCATCGTGTTCTCAAGGTTCATCCACACTGCAGGATGAATCAGCACTTTATTCTTTTTCATGGCTGAGTAGTATTCCATTGTATGGATGCCCCCATGTTTTCTTTCTCCACTCCATCCTTGATGGATGGATTTTGCTTTCCAACCTATGTTGAAGGCTTGGGTTTGGAAGAAATTTTTTTTGTCAATGTCGTGTCACTTTCCTCTTGGAAACGTTGCTGTTTGCTGCAGAGCAATTCATCTATGATGTCTGCACTTTGGCGGAAGGTGTGGAGAAAATGTGGTTCTGGACAGAGGCATCTTAACCCTTCTGTTCTGGTTTGACCTTTTCTTCCTGTGGTCTTCTGTGTGCAGCGATGGTTTCTCATGGGGAGGCAGTGGGGTGTGGTGGGCAGCCAGGACCTGATTCAATCCAGCCTCCTTCACTTACCAGCCACGTGATGCTGGACAAAGCCCTATGGTTCTCTTAAAGCCTAAAACCTTTGTACTCTGACATCGGCCCCCAGTATCCAGAGAATCTTGGCTCCAGCGGGGCCCTCTCTTTTACAAATGTGGAAACTGAGGCTTGGAGAGGGTGTGTGACTTGCCCAGGGTCTCACAGGTACAAGAAGCGCTGGGGATGCAGCCCCAGCCCCAGCCTAAACTTGGGTGGGCTCCTCTCCTGGTTGGGCTTGGGAATCCCTGCAAGCAGCCCCTCCCCTGTCCCTCCTGGTCTCCTTTCTTTGGCCACAGCCCTCAGAGAAGCCACTGCCTCCTTCTCTGATCTCTCTTGTCATCACCTCCTGGGGTCACCCATCCTGTTTGTGGCTTTGTCTCAGATGGGATCTCGTCACCACGTCCAAAGACATTTGCCTGAGTCCGTGGTTCTTACCTGGGGGAAATTCTGCACTCCAGGGGATATCTGGCCATGTCTGGGGACATTTTTGGTTGTCACAACTGGGGTTAGAGGGTGCTATTGGTTTTGAGTGGGTAGAGACCAGGGAAGCTGCTCAACAGCTTACAGTGCACGGGACACCCCCCCCACCCACAGGGGATGATGGATTCCAAATGTCGATAGTGCTGAAGGCGAGAACACTGCCTTGACATGAGAGACCTTGTTTGCTGTCTGTTATTCTATCATCTATCATCAATCTATCTATCAATTACCTATTTGTCATCTATCGATCATCAATCAATCATCTATCGATTATCTATTGACCATCCATCTAATAATCTGGTGTCTATCAGTTATCTGTCTATATCTATCTACCACATCTTGTATCATCTATCAATTATCTGTCTATCTATCTATCTATCTATCTATCTATCTGTCTGTCTATCTATTATCTATCTATGTATCTACCTGCCTATCACAGAGAATGATCCAGTCCCAAATGTCAGCAGTGCCGAGAAACCCCAACCCAGTGAAGGCTCAGATGTCTGTAACAGAACGGGCAAGGTCCTTTCTGGGCTGGGTCCTTCTCACCTCCCACCGCCTTTGATCCTCCTATAGCCCTGTGAGGTGGGATCCTTTATCCCCAGGTGAGGAAACTGGGACCCAGGAAGGTTAGGAGTCTCATGTGAGAAGCGGAGCTCAGGCTTCATTCTGAGGGCACTAGGGAGCCGTGAGAGGTGTTAGAGCAAGGGAGGGAACCGGTTGAGTCTGCATGTTGGGGAGATGCCTCTGGGGCCAGGATGTGGTCTTGACTGAGGCAGGGAGCTTAGAGGGGACCCCTGTGGGAGAGCTGAAGGACTCCCAGAAGGAGGGGGCGATCCAAGTGGGGTTCAGGAGAGCTACGGGGGAGAGAGAGAGAGAGAAAAGGGCAAGGGTGTCTCCGTAAAGCCAGCTGCAGGCTGTGGCCGCAGAAGGGAGGGGGCCAGATTCATTGGGCTCCCCCAGGTGAAGATGGGGGAAGGATGGCCATCTTCTGGGGGGCCAGCCATGGACTCCCCAGCTTGTCACTGGATAAACATTCATCAACATTATTTCTAGGCCAGATATGGTTCAGTGGGGACACAGACTTCAGGGAGGACCTGGCATGGGAAACTCCAGTCTGAGGAAGACAGCTGGACACAGACACAGTCCTATGGGGTCAAGGCTGGGCAGAGGGAAGGACCCAGTGCTGGGGGCACCCAGAGGGGGAGCAGGGCCTCTGCCTGGGACTGGGGAGCAGGCCAGGCTGCAAAGGGGAAATGATATATAGGTTCAGGCAAATGGGGGAAGGGTGTTCCAAGCAAAGGACACAGCACAGGCAAAGGTCCAGAGGTGAGACTTTGGCAGATTTGGGAAACAGGAGGAGTGGTGTGTTGGAGGGAAATGTAGGGAGGTGAGGCTGGGTTATAAAAGATGGTAAAGCGAGTTGGAGGCGGTATGATGGGCAGTTATGGGGATTAGATGCTCTCTCTTGCCACCCACCCCCATCCCATCCTAGCACCCTACAGGTGGCAGCAGCTTTGGTTGGGAGCCTCCTCTTTTTTTTTTTAAATTTATTTTTGGCTGTGTTGGGTCTTCATTGCTGCGCCCAGGCTTCTTCTAGTTGCGGCGAGCGGGGGCTACTCTTCGTTGCGGTGCGCGGGCTTCTCACTGTGGTGGCTTCTCTTGTTGCGGAACATGGGCTCTAGGCGCGCAGGCTTCAGTAGTTGTGGCACGTGGGCTCAGTAGTTGTGGATTGAGGGCTCTAGAGCTCAGGCTCAGTAGTTGCGGCGCACAGGCTTAGTTGCTCCGTGGCATGTGGGATCTTCCCGGACCAGGGATCGAACCCATGTCCCCTGCACTGGCAGGCGGATTCTTAACCACTGCGCCACCAGGGAAGCCCGGGAGCCTCATCTTAATAAGAACAAGGGACCCTTAGCTCAGGGCGAGTTTAAAAGTTGCATCTCAATTTATATCCTAGGCAACTTCCAAGCCTGCAGCTATTTCTTGTCGCCCTAGTTTGGGTCTGCTGCCCTGGACACCTAACCCTTTGTATCTGGCTCCACCAGCCTGACTGGTAACCCGCTTCCCAGCACTGAACTTAGCCATCCAGCTTCGCGCCACCCCCTGTTGAGCCCTGTGTCATAGTACGGGCTACTGAAGTCACGCAGGAAACCCTCAGACTTTGGGTTGCGTGAGGCTGGGACCCCTGGGAAGTCTCGGCTCCATCCAGGCCGTGCCTGAGGGGCCCTGAGTCTGGGGAGAAAGAGGACACGGACACCCCAGCCTGTGTGGTCAGGGCTGGACCTGAGGGAGGGACGGGACATGGGGAGGGGGAAGCAAAATGGAATCTGACATGTGGAGTTAAAATGGGGGGACAGAGTGGGGTTCTTCTTGCAGGGGAACAGCATGTGCAAAGACCCAGAGAGCTGAGGCAGCCTGGGGCCCGCTAGGGGGTGAAGATGCCCAGGGCCAGCTCAGGCAGGGCCAGGAAGCTATGCCTGGGGACTGGGAGCCTGGACCTGACCTAAAGGCAAGGGGGTTCCTTGTGATCTGGGGACCGTCCATGGCGGGGAGTGGGGATGGGTGTCCGCTGAGCTGGAGGGTTCTTGCTGCTTTCGCCTAGAAGAGCTGCGAGCATCTTCTGGTTTCTCGCTTCCGTGGCCCTCCAAGCAGTGGCTTGTCCAAAGGTGGAGCATTTTACCTCGCGGTGGACGCTCGCAGCAGCCCCACCCCTCCCCCGCCTCCTGCACCCACTCACTCATTCCTTTATTCATTGACTCAGTCATTCCTTCGCTGTCCCTGGGGAGCCTGGCACTCAGCCTGCTTTGGTCCCCCGGGACCCCGGGCTCACCTTCCAGAGCACACGCATCCTCACCCGGTTCTGCCTCGTGGGCAAGTCCCCCTTGAGTCTGAGTTCTACTGGCCATTCTGTCTGGGCTTCACACATTGTTATTCCCAGCGCCAACCTGTATGGGGTGGCCCAGGGGTCTGCAAACTATAGCCCGGGGGCCAAATCCTGCCTGCCGCCTGCGGTTGTAAAGCCTGTGAGACGAGAATGTTTGCTTTCCTTTCTTTTTTAACTTGGGGTAAAATGTGCATAACATAAAAGTTACCGTTGTCACCATTTTAAAATGTACAGTTCAGTAGCGTCAAGTACATTCACATTGTTGTGCAGCTACCATCACCACCATCCATCCCCAGAACTTTGTCATCTTCCCAAACTGAAACTCTGTCCACGTTAAACCCTAACTCCGCATTCCCCCTCCCCCAGTCCCTGGCGCCCACCATTCTACTTCCTGCCTCTATGAATCTGACTCCTCTAGGGACCTCATATAAGTGAGATCATACAGTATTTGTCGTTTTGTGACTGGCTTCTTTCATTTAGCATAATATCCTCAGAATTCATCCATGTGTCAGAATTTCCTTCCTTTTTGTGGCTGAATAATATTGCATTGTATGGATGGACCATACTTTGCTTATCCATTCATCCATCAATGGACATTTGGGTTGTTTCCACCTTCGGCTATTGTGTGTTTTCTTTTTATAACAGCTTTACTAAGATATAGCTCACATCTCATACAATTTCACCCACTTAGGATGTACAGTTCCACGATTTTTGGTATATTCACAGAGCTGTGCATCCGTCACCACAAGTAGAATATTTTCATAACCCTGAAAGAAACCCGCACCCCTTAACTGTCACCCCCTGATAAGAATGGCATTTACATTTTTTAATAGTTGAAAAACTACGGAAAGAAGAATACTATTTTGTGACATGGGAAAGTTCTACAGAAATTCAAATCGTGTCCATAAATAAAGTTTTATTGGCACCTGGCCCTGCCCATTGGTGTACATCTTTTTTTTTTTTTTTAAGTTTTATTCCTTCACCCACAACATGATCGTACTACCTCCTCTCTCTCTTTTTTTTTCCGGCCTTGTGGCATGTGGGATCTTAGTTCCCCGACCAGGAATAGAAGCCATGTCCCCTGCA